>NC_143201.1:28539545-28860681 GCF_051530095.1 Phoenix dactylifera | reverse complement strand
GCCATATTTATAGTAGCCCATGAAGCATCCTAGCGCAATAAAATTTATTAGAGTAGGAATGAAACACTAGAGGGGACAAGCACCTTGGTTTTATCAGGGTAACATGGCATGGTAATGCTGTCCAAATACATCTCATCATTGACATGACATGTGATCTGGAATTGTTTTTTTACTTTCCACCAGCTTCTTTGAAGTCGATCTCGTTCTTCGCCTCTGCTTACTCTTTTGATCTGGGCTGTTCTCTGTCTAGAATCATAGGTAAATGGATGGGTGGCTGCCATTTGAATGGACATATGGTAAACGTGATCCATGTACTGCTCTTTTCCTCCACTTGTACTGCTCAATAATTCACCTCTCTCATGCTCGGTGTCCTATTTCCAAACCAGGGAAAGACCAAGAAGCTGCTTCCTGCTTTCCAGTGGGCGGCACACAAATCCACTGTGGAGTGCACCCACGGGAATTCTGATGCCAAGATGCAGAGGCCGGTGGCGCGTTCTGCTGCTCTTTTTCTGTTTGTTTTCGCATAAGATTGTGCTTTTGTCATTGGATTTTGTTAAGCCGTGCAAATCTTAAGGTTTCCTTAGATTCTGAAGCTGCAGGCATCCCGATAAATCTTATATTATTATTGCTACTTATCTACCTGTTCGACGCATATTGGCTGAAAGTCATGCAGATACGATGAATAGATTAAACTTCAAGTTACCCTTGTTCTTTTAGCAGTATGTTCAGAGCCTGCCCCTCTTGGTATTGCTGGGTGGTGCTTGTCAGCAACTGAAACTATCATAGATCTAGCTTATGTCCTCTAGATTTTCTATGAAATTTTCTTTTTTCTGCTTTTAGCACAAAGGAATCCTAGTTTCAATGTTTCAGCATCAGCAATACTCTGCAACAGTGTACTTATTGACATTGATATAAGATGCTCCCTTTAACCTCTCGTATGCAGGCAACTGAATGCCATTGAATCAGGTGGACAACAAACTTGCTGCCAATTTGCTCTTTGAGAGCTCATAGCTAGCAGCCAATACTAGATAGCGCATTTTCTTAACAATTTTTTGTTTTTTTGTTTTGATGAAGGAATATTCTTGGAAGCAAAGTTGTGAGGGAAGTCCTTCAACTTAGTCGTTTATTGTTAATTTGTGGTTATAGCTTGATGAAATTCAGTATGATTGAGGAACAGGATAATATTTGTAAGACTCGGTCCCCCCCCCCAAGCCTGGCTTCTTGTCGGTGCATAGCGACAGCTTAGCTCCGTTGATACAAGTGGTCTAATTAGGTACAAGTACAAAAAAGCAAGAGTTAAGATTTAACTGATCTAAATCCAGATCCAAGCTCAGCCAAATGAGCACTAGAAAAATCGAATGCAATGTATGGCAGGAGCCCTTATGAAACGTTGGAATTAGTTGGCACACATTATAAGCCTATGTTGCTGCCCTGCGCATGCATCTCTAACATTCCTCATGGAGAATAACCAAGTTTGAATTTTTGCATATTGCTGATAATCATAGCAATAGGGTGAAACATGCATGGTAAAACAACCAGAGGTACATTTTATGTATCCTAAAGTAAGCATACCTCAATCACCTTACGACATTTGAGCTAAATGATATGTGCAGATGAACTGAACCATTATATCCTAAATTTCAACATATATTTTTGTATGCTCTTTTTTCTCACAGAGCATCTTCTTGATGACTCAGTATTATGTTTTCTTGGCTGATATCAATTCAGCCGTATTCTTCATTGCACTTTGAGCATGAAACACAGCTCCAGTCATGCATTTTTTAAAATAAAAAATAAGTATTTTTCCTCACAAAATACACTCTTGGACCATCTTAAATTATCAAACATGCTAAAAGATACATATGGTGACCCTCAAGGAGCCTTGTATCGCATTAGTTATAGCAGCACCTGACAAACAACTACTAAATTATGCTTGGTTTCACCAGCTCCATGTGACTTGCCAACACAATCCACTATTTATTTGCATTGGGTGAATGGATGGATGCGAGTCTATACCTTTTTGAGATGGCCGAAGTCTTGTAAAACTCTCAACATAGAAAACTCTCAACATTTAGTGCCCCTGCAATCATGACAACAATAATAATCTCATGACATATGACAACAAAGAAAGATTGTCCCACAAGCCTACAAAAAGATCAGAAAAAAAAAAAACAATGCAATTAGAGCTACCTCAAGTGATAGATGGGTCGGGCATAGAATGGAGAGGATCTTAGCTCGTTCCTTCAAGCTCATAATTGTATCATGCCCAATCGCTGTCTCCAACTCGTGTCGACAAATCTCGGGGCCACTATTAGTTTTAGAGCCCTCCTGGTTTTTTACTTTGTGACTTTGTACTGAAAAGGTGCCAGTATTTCTGAAGGTCTTAAGATAATTGCTCAAAGTCCATTAAGTTGGGTTAAACCAAATTTTCATACTAATATTTGTATGCCCCAGAAGAAGGGGGAAAAGGAGGTATAATGGATAGTGAATAGGGCCCAATCCACCCTCTCTACTTAGCAACCAAAGTTTCTATGTTAACTCTAAGATGGTGCATTTAGAAAATCTGAATTTGGATAATTACAGCATACGCAAATCTCCTTCCCTCCGCAAAAAATGAAAAATTGAGGGAAAAAATACAAAAATTTCATCGAAAATCCGAAACAATTACTTGGATAATTATAGTGCAGGTCTTCTCTCCCTAATAGAACTGAGAAAAAAATTACACAAATCACCAAAAATCTTTGAAAATTTTAGTAGGACCAAGACAAAGCATACAAAAATAACCATGATCAAATAAGAAAGCTAGTCGCTTATATTTTTCGTCGTGTACACTGCACCTGTAATAATAAGAATATGAAGAAAATAAAATGATAACAAATAGCCAAAGCATGAGCATGTTATGGATATTCATAAATAAATCATAGCATTTATGAGTAATTGGATAATTCTTGGTTAGCTTAATTGTCCAAGAAGAAACCGGAAATTATTTGACAAAGGAAAACATTGAGAATAATTCAAGGTATTTTCGAGAATATTGAAACTATGACTGGATCAATCTATTCATATACAAAAAATTATAATCGTTTAGGTAGATTTTTTTAGAGAAGTGGTGGCCTCTGCTCGTTGCATTCTGACCAAATCATATTGTCAGCATTCAAGTTGTCCAAAAATACTAAGCCCACATGGCACCCCATTGACATCCAACTGCAGGCCTGAAGCAGATGGGAGAACCATATGGGCCAAGCCAAGCCAAATCTGCACTGCAAGAGACTATTTTTTTCATAAAACAAGAAGTTGCCAAATAAAACCAGATGAGATATCCACAATGAGGGTAGGCAAACAATCATTTGCCGTTTTCAACTGTCTTGCATGAAGTTACTCCAGAAAATGAATAGCAGCTGATTTTTCATATCCATTAGAAGGATCAATAGTATCAAAGTGGTCAAATAGGTAATCTGATTTAAACCAAAGTTAAAAATTTCCATAGGATCTTATTTTACTTTTCGAGTAATACATTGATTTGAAACCTGGACCTCTTCCAAGGGCAAGCCTTTAGGAGAAAGATGCCGATCGACTAAGCTAATAGTTGCTGGCAGAATGTCTTATTATGCAAGCATTAGAAAATTTCATTACTTCTTTTCAAAGAAACATTTCTCATGAACTAAGTTTTGTGCATTTGATATTTTCTGAACAGAAAAGGAATCTATCCATGGAACTCCAAAATCATTAATAGAAAGCATTCTTCGGTTCTTATTGAACATGCATCATAGCAGAAACTTTTGAGGAGTATACATGCAAAAAAACAAATAGATAGGATTTTTCGCAAGAACAACATCAACCTGGGATTTAGCAAGAAAGATTGATGAACAAGGATTCAAAAAAGCGATAGTCAGAACAAGCATGGTACGCCGTATCGGCCCGAATTGGATGGTATGGGGCATACCATACCAGTTCAGTACCAATACTGGATACGGGTAGCGTACCGACACTCGGTACACAAAAAAAATTTTGTACCGTACCGTACTGATACTATATTAATGTGGCACCGTTACGAAATCCGATACCAAAATGGAGAACCTTGAGAACAAAGCTTAGTCATTATGGTTATGCACTAATAAGCAAGTAATAATATTTCAGCAATTCTCCCTAATTAAATGTTTTACAAGAAAAAGTTTAGAACTTCATATGATAATCCATAGAAATTCAACTTCTATGCTAGTCTGAACAATGCAGGAGGATGCACAATTTCATGATATTCTTAGAATACATGAACCCAACAATGCAAGGGGTTAGCTAGCAAATATAATAGAAAGTAAAGATATCAAGAAACAAGTAAAGAAACTCATCCTTATAGGAGCATGCTAATTAATACATAGATTTTCACAAAGAAAGCTAATCTCAGTCCCACAGAAAAAGAGAAATGCACATCTAAGCTTTTCCAGGACTGTAAAATGTAACCGTAAAATAAAGCGGGACTCCAGTCATTGCATCAAAAATCATAAGAGATATAAAAAAGCAGATAAAATTGCTTTGATGAAGACCCTGTGAGCACAAGCATATATGTTGTTAATTGTAACAGACAAAACAAACACATGATTGAAGACAATCTAAAAACTCTTTGTTATGTACTCATTGCTCCATGAAAATACACAGCTCTGTCACTTCTTATTATTGTTACTTGCTGTTATAAAAATCATCCCTTGCATTTGAATTTGTATTTTAGGTGGTGAAAACATTGTAAAGGCAATATCTGGCAGACTCTCTTGTGCAAGCATTTTCAATCAGATATGCTTGTCTTGAAATGAGTTCGCATGTTATTAAACATTATCTGGATCTAGAACAGGATGAGTCAAATAAATTATAATCCAACATCAGAACCAAATATAGTATCACTGTCTCAATTCTTTCAATCATTCAATGGTCCCACTGAAGTATTCCAAGACATACAGGAAATAGCAATGCAAATAATTTTTCCGTATGACAAGTAATGAAGCATTTCATGAACTATCCTGTAAACCATAAATTTCATGAACTATTCTGCAGAGACACATAAAATTTCTACCAGATGAGAGAAGATTAAGATCAGGAAGAACAAAGCCAAGTGCCAACATGGTGGACCAACCCCCTGCTGGAATGCTCTAAGCCAGAGGGTGGAAGAAATAAGGTTATCAAAATATATGGCCAAAGAAATGCTGGCAGCCCTATCAATGAAGTCGAATTACCAACATTATTCAAAACGATCTACAATTACTATGGCATAAGTCGAACATCACCTCAAGCACTTGATAGAAGAATGGTACTTGGAAATGAAGCCGATCCGTTGTTTGGAGCTCCCTTCAACTTAAGAATGGAAGCGATCACATTGTATATTTCAACATTCTCGAAAGATGGCACCTTCCTGCCCCTCTCAAACTGAGGTCCGTGGGATATAAAGATGGTCCTCATCGAAAAGAAAGCATTGTCATAGCCATGGCTTCCTCCGCACTCGTTCCTCTTCGGCCTCTTCAGTTCGATCTTGTACCCTTCTTCCAGCAGCCCAATGATTGGTGGAATCCTGTAACTCGCTGAATAGTGAAGCCGACTGGGTAAATCCTCTTTAAGGAACATTTTCAGGTAATTTCCATGCTCGACCTTCCCCGATCTCAATCCTGCATTCATTTTGGCTACCACATCTGATGGAGAAACATCAGGAGGAGGTCGAATTGCCAGCACTGGACTGGTGGAATGGATCCAGTCAGGCGGAATAGGGATCCATGGAGACAAATCATCGAGAAAAATTAGCTTTTGATCGCAATTACCTACCATTCCATGATCCCCCAACAAAATGATCGTGACATCCTCGAAAATTCCTCTCTTTTCGAGCCCTGCGATCAATCTCCCGATCATTTGATCGATCCGAGCTACTGCAGCAGTGATCTCCGGGTCGTCGGGACCGACCTCATGGCCCTGATGATCCGGGTCCTCAAAGTATAGTGTAATGAAAACAGGGATCTCACTGCCGGGGAGATCAAAATAGCTCAAGACAGTGTCCACCCGCCGCTCAAACGGCACCGAGCCATCATATTTCCGGCAGAACTTAGCAGGGCAGGTCCAAGATCCTTTCTTTACCTCGGAACCGGGCCAGAAGTAGGTGGCGGCATTGAACCCCTGGTTGACGGCGGTCTCCCAGAGCGGCTCCCCGAGCCACCACTTAGGCTCGTGGCTGTTCATGGAGAAGACATCCCCCGACGCCGGATCGACGAAGTGGTTATTGATGATGCCGTGGTACGGCGGGTAGAGCCCTGTGACAATGGAGTAGTGGTTGGGGAAAGTCAGCGTCGGGAAGACGGGGATCAGACCGGTCGCGGCCTCCGTTCCATTGGCGATCAGGCGGTGGATGTTAGGGGCGGCGGTCTTGAACTGGTAGCCGAAGCGGAACCCATCGGAGGAGATGAGAATGACGACGGGGCGTGGGAGTTTGGCGAGAGGGCGGGCGAGGGGTGCTCGCTGAAACGAAGGTGGGATTTTTGGATCGGAGATGGAAGAATGGTGGGCAGAGGCGGACGAGGAGGAAGAGTAGAAGAGGAAGGCGAAGGCGAAGGCGGTGGCGACGGCGAGGCAGGTGATGAGAACCAAAAAGGAGAAGAGGGGGGCAGTTGGAGATATACGAGAAGAGCAGGTGGACGACTGATTCGAGAGGAGAGCGGTGGCGGCGTTTGCGCGTTCTTCATCTAGTTCTTCGGACGGAGGAGGAGGAGGAGGAAGGGGGGATGATGATATGGAGAAGGGAACGGAACCCATCAAAGTTCCCTTCTTCTCTTTCAATTTTTTTGTTTTTTTTCCGCTCGTCTTCTGAATCCTCGTAGTGTACTGTGTACAGCCAAAAGGAAGGAATAGAGAAGGCGGAGAGAATATCGGGATCTGGTTTGCAGGATTTCGGTTTGTATGGACCAGGAATGAAGGTGTTTGACCGGGAGTGGTGTTATTGGGTGGGAGATGGCGAGAGAGAAGGAAATTGGGTCCCGATTTTTTTTCGGCTGACAAAAGAAGATTCACGTGCGAAATGATGTGGTGCGAATTCATACGTAGTGGGGACTCTACGTTTTTTTGTGCAGTCTCGAGCTCGACATCTCCTACTTCGTTAATGTCGGCACCGGGTACTGTCACTTGGTTGCAGGAATTGGTACGCTGATGGAGGTGGGTTGGGTGCAATTTGGATTTTTTGAACCTTGTTGACCTTTTGACCCGTTTTGGCGTGGTTTTTGGTGAAATTAAAACTACTGCTGTTCCATGCTGGCAAATGCTATCCCACCAGTATCCGGCTGACCACGCGGGGTTAAGCTTGCACACTGCCAGATATCCAGGAACAGGGTAGTTTATGCATGGACGCAAACTGTTTATGGATCTTTCCAATCATGATGGCCGAGTCACTCTCGAATGCCTCTGGCCGTAAAGCCAATTTCTTTTTTCCCGCCGCCATCACTAATGCTGCCATCGAAGTTTTTCTTGAAAAGATTTTGGGGTCAAAGCTTCCAAATGATGAAAATCATCCTAGTCGCTATTGGAGCTTAAGGAACGTCCCAAATATCCGAAGCTGCCGTAGGTTGTCCAAATGGATGGTAGAATCTTTTTTTAAGTGTTATATATCTATGTAGCATTCGTTGCTTCCGCTTCCATGCAGATTTACAAGTTGAATATTTGAACAACTCCAAAGTTTTACCTTCTATTTAATTTGATGTTCGGCACTTTACACATCCGAAGGCACCTACATTGCTGATACTCTTCTATTCTGCAAAGATAGGTGAAAATTTTTTGAAGTGGAAATCCTGCATTTGAGGCTCAAACCAGTCTAACCATATATGGGTGGGGATTCCCAAGCCTAGCCTCCAAAATAATAATAATAATAATAATAAATAGTTTAAACAAGATTTTGTTAGATGCAATTTCTTGTTCAACAAGAAGATCTAGATTAGAGTTGATTATAAGCCTGGCCACGAGCCTAAATTATATTCATTTTTAGTAGAACTCCGTGCCAGATCTATTTAAATTTTGATATTTTTTTATGCTCAGATCTGACCCATAATCAGCTCTAGCCTAGATGTATGGATGATAGCTCCTACGATCCAATACTTCTGGATTCAACACCATATATCCTGGGAATCTTGTTTTATAAATAATTAGATAACTATTTAAATAATAATTATTTTTACTCGAGTACATGATTGGGTCCTTTGTACCATGGGATCTGAAAACTCATATAATTGGGTCAAATGAAGAAGTTTTGTTAGTCATGGAACACAGGCCCTCAATCAATTCATCAATGGCTCCCCGTTTTTAATGGAGAAAAGAAACTAGCTGTTTGACATAATCCATCTTTCCAGCTCAATTTGTTCGCTCCTTTGGCGACATGCCCGTTTAGCCTGGTACAGCTAGCCTTGCCAATTATTGGCATGTGGACTGTTCTCGTACAATGGGCGATCGCAATGTCATCCTGCAAGCTTCCACACGATAACTAACACTAATAGAGAGGATCAAACTGATTCTCTAAATCTCCATCACCTTGGTAAAAAGTCAGCTAAATTCTCTATGATTATAGAGAATCAAAATGATACTTCAAACCTTTTTTTTTTTTTTTTTTTTGTTGTTGTTGTGGGTAAACCAGCCGCTCATACTAATCTCTCGTGAGCATCGCCAACAGAGTCAAAAATTAAAATACTCTACAACGGTGGAGTAATAGGTACATAGTGGGTCCACAAAATCTCTCCAAAATGATGAGCAGCAAAGGAGGCGACTCAGTCAGCAGCTTTATTCATCTTCCGGAATACATGGCCAACCTGGAACACTGCACACTCCTCTAATAACCATCTGACGTCCTCTAGAAGCGACTGGTTGAAGACCCGCAGCCTCTCCTGTAGAATCCACTCTACCACCTCTACTGAGTCCCCCTCTAGGATGACACACTGGTCTCTAGAACTCGCCTCTCATAGGAGACACTTTCTCATGTTGCCCTGAGCTCCACCCTCAGGACAGATGACTCAAAGGTGCGTGCCTAATTAGGAGGAGCCACAATCAGTCTGGACTTATGATCCCTAATCACAAAGGCAGCACCCGTGCCTCCTCCACTAGCGGACAGATTGCCATCAAAGTTCACCTTAAGATAGCCGGGGGTAGGGGCTCCTATGATATAAGTACATACCTAGGCGTTAAAGCAGCACAAGGAGAATTCCAGATGTCCCTAGCTATCCCAGATGAAGGAGTCATAATAGCCTCGGATACCTCACTAGCTTGATAGATAGCTCTATCCATCATAACCTTCGGATGGGCCCTTCTGCCCTCGAAGACTCTGCCGTAAACTTAGAAATGATTCTCTAAATTTTCATCAAGTTAACAAAAAAATTAAATTTTATCAGTTTGATCCACTGTATCTTGTGATATCGTGTCATCAGCGGGCGCACAAGCGCCAGGAGCCGGACCTCCGTTTATTTCTATGGACCACGCAGAGTCCTAGGACTGACTCACCCCTCGGAGTCCTCCTGTAGTTAGTATACATTGCGTCCATTTCACGAATAATTTAGGATTATTATTTTTAGCAATTGACACCAGTCTTTTGCTTGCATGGATCTTGTGCATCACGTTTTCTTTTGGCTTAGGTATGATGTAATATAGAAGCAAAGGAGATAGTTTTGGAGGGACAATATAGGTGACACGGATCGATTGATTGCACAAAATTGAGCTCATAAAATTTCTTGTTTCTATGTAAGGCTTGTTTGAATATTCCTATATGATTGAATTGAATATTCTATAGAATTCATGAATTGGACCGTTCATTAAAGTATCCTTCTGTATCAATTTGTGATTGATTGTACAAAATTATCCGACGGACCGACCGATAACCTCTTTGTGGATCTTTTTCTCCTTGCAGAACAACCACCTGCACCGCCGATGCCGGCTTGCCGCTGCACGTGCCACGCATGCTTGTAGCAATGTCATCATTAATTTAAAATAGAGCGGGACCCAAGTCTTGCATCTTTGTACGGGGAAGATGCTTTGGTGAAAACGTGCCATCATAAAGGTTTGCTCTAGTGTGGTTTTAGATCAAGGTTTTCAAAGGCCAGTTTCTGAATTATTTTATCAGGTGACACCAAGATTGAACTCAGAGACTGATAGCTTGATGCCAAACAATCAGTATGCTAAAATAGCAATCAATTTTGTAAATCAGATTAACTACAGTTTTTCTTTTTTCTTTTTTGATGAAAACAGAATAACTACAGTTCGAGCAATTAATTAATATCTGATACCCAAAAAATTCATTATAAGTAGCAACAAAAAAAAAAAAAGGAAAGACGTTTTCTTTTAATGCATCCATGATGGGCCACTATTAAGTATATATCGTCTTCCTTAGCAAAGATGTAAATTGTGTTCGATGATAGTTCATTACAAAGATATGCAAAAAATGCTTAAAAGATATTCATGTGGACATGGCTTATTTACCTAAGGAATGAAACAACGTCATTTCAAAAGCCCACTAAAGCATCTGTTTCTATGGGCTATCAATCTATAATTCGCATCAATGCCTTTGCAAGGTAGCGGAATCATGCAAGGGATGATATTGTTAGTTTCGTTTTTTATTTTTTATTTTTTGGACGGCTGGATTACACAACTCTAGTATAGATACATGAATCAACATTGAAGTGCAAAATGTCATGAAGCTAAAAAAGCATGGATGTGGTAGATCTCCAAAGCACCGATCCCTGTCCTATGCGGTGATCCATGTCCTACCTTTGATTTTTGATTTTTGATTTTTTTTTTTTTTTGCCTTCTCTATTGTTGGATGGACAATACATTCCCCTCTTTTGGCAGGTGTGCCCTAATTGTGCCTATGAGGTGTCATGCGACGGAGACATGGCAAAAAATGTGAAATTTGTGGTGTCTATGAAGCACTGAAAATTGGCTCTTTCCTTACATGATAAAATGTTTTGGAAGGGTAGAGATTTTGAATCATGGGGATAGAAAGCCCACTAAGAATTGGATGGCCATTTGGGATGCAAAACTTGAAGCTAAAAAAAAAATTATTAGAGACCACGACGCCAGACTGATAGCGGCAAAGAGTCGGCAGATTTTCGACACGTCTGTCGTCAGTGCGGAGCTCAGAGTCGCATGAGAGGATATCAACTATGGGAGGCATATGCTGGGTTTAGACCGCATCCTCCTTGAGGAAGACTCGGCTACGGTTATCAAGTGGGTTCAGGGTCGGGGATGCGGTACTGATAGTAGATCGTTGCTCCACGACATCTGTAGACTTTTAGATGAGTGTGGTTCCTATCAGGCCATACATGTCTCCATGGAGGCGAATAGTGCTGCTTACTAGGTTGTTTCCTTCGCAGCTCACCACTCTCGAGGTTTTATTTGGGAAGACCACATGTCTGCGTATTAATTACCCCCCGCGTTTTCTTCTTTTTTCTGATATTGTTGGCTGCACCCACACCCATCGCATGTGAGCCGCCATTATGCCAAAAAAAAAAAAAAAAAATCCTCAAGGTTTCTTCTATCTTATAATATTTCATGTTATCCCGCTTGACTCCCCATCCCCATTTTCTTATACGTTATCTAGGTCCTCATGTCTGTGCATTTGGGTTTCAATCCAAGTATGCTTACCACTCTCTCCTCCCTCCGTCCATCATATTCTCGGCTGAACTACCGCTCTACTACCCACCATTCCAACTTGTCCTCTTCCTCTCTTTTGACGTTACCGCTTGAGGACCACCACCATTAGGCCCCTCTACCTTTCCTTCTTTGTTCCCACTATGGCCATTGCTTGATTACCACCATCACCGCATAGCCCTTCAAACCCAATCCCGCCCCCTAACCAATGGTTGCCATCCGACAACCACCATCGACCCCTCTCGCGTACGTTGACATGGCCATCACTTGACACTACCACCATACCTAAACCTCCACCTCCTCATATCCTTATCCTACCTCTACCTCCACCCGAACACCACTGTCTATCACCTCTCCTTACCTCTGTTGGTTATTAAACTTGTTTTTTAATATTAGTAACTTATGGTTTTATTTTGTAATTGCATATTAGTATGGTGAGGAGTTACATGTCTTTTGGGTTTTTGGTCATGTGGGAGTTACATGTCTTTTGAGTTTTTAGTCATGTGGGAGTTACATGGAGTTATAAGGGATTTATTTAGAGGAAGTTATTTGAGATTTATTTGGGATTATGAATGGTGTAATGACCAATTCAATTAGGAAGGTTAAAAGACCATCTAATGATGCCTATAAATATTCATGTACTCTAGTTGTTTTAAAAATAAGTGGAATACAAGTTATTCATGTGTGCCCAAAATCCTCTCCACTTTTCTTCCATAGAATAATTTGTGAGTGTGAATCCTCTTGATTTCCAACAAACTGGTATCAGAGCCAAGACTTTTCTTGTGAGAAAGAGTGATGGCAAATGGAATGCTTCCGTTTCTTATGCCGCGGTTCACCAAGGATAACTATGAAAATTGGTGTATCCGTATGAAGGCAATCTTGGGATCTCAAGATTTGTGGGAGATCGTTGACAAAGGCTACACGGAATCGGAGAGTGAAGATTTCTTGACTCCAGCTCAAAAGGAGTCCTTACAAGCCACAAGAAAGAAGGATCGGAAGGCCATCATGATCATCCATCAATGTTTGGATGATGGCATGCTACAACGAGTTGCTAATGCAACTTCTTCGAAGCAAACTTGGGAGATTCTCCAAAACTCCTATCAAGGAGTTGACAAAGTCAAGAAGATTCGTCTTCAATCTTTGCGTGGTGAATTTGAAGCCTTACATATGAAAGAATCCGAATCAATCTCGGATTACTCTTCAAGGGTGTTGACCGTCGTAAATCAACTAAGGAGGTACGGCGAAAATGTGAGTGATACAAGGGTTATTGAAAAAATCCTTCGTTCACTGGATCCCAAGTTCAATTTTATTGTTGTAGCCATTGAAGAGTCCAAAGATCTAGACTCCATGACAATCGATCAACTCATGGGGTCACTACAAGCTCATGAAGAGAAGGTTGTCAAGAAGCAAGAGACTTTAGAGCAAATGTTACAAACAAAAGTCTCTTTGAAAGAAAAAGAAGATCGTAGTTGGAAAGGCGAAAGAGGTCGTGGACGTGGAAATGGACGTGGTAGAGGAAGAGGTGGTCGTGGATCATCCAACAAAGAAGAAAAGAAGCAAGAATGGTATCAATCAAGAGGACGTGGAAGAGGAAACAATTCGAGATCAAATGGAGGGAAGTATGATAAATCTCGAATTCGTTGCTATAATTGTCAAAAATATGGTCATTTTGCTTCGGAGTGTAGAAGTTCTTCTCAAAATATCGAAGAAGAAGCTAACTATGCTGAAAATGAAGAGACGGAGCAAACTTTGTTATTGGCATGCAAAGGAGAAGAAAATGGAGATCATGATTTATGGTATCTTGACAATGCGGCTAGCAACCACATGTGCGGTGACAAAAGCAAATTTGTGGAGTTGGATGAAACTGCAAGTGGTAATGTGATTTTTGGAGATTCTTCCAAAGTATCGATCAAGGGAAAAGGTACAATTTTGATTCGCTTGAAAAATGGTGATCATCAATTTATTGCTAATGTTTTCTATATCCCAAGCATGAAAAATAATATTTTGAGCTTAGGACAACTCTTAGAGAAAGGCTATGATATTCAAATGAAAGATCTTAGTCTTTCGATAAGAGATCAAAAGGGAAGTTTGGTGGCCAAAGTTAAAATGACAAGAAACCGCATGTTTTTGCTCAACCTTCAAACCGATGTTGCTAAATGCTTGAAAGCTTGTGTTGAAGATCCAAATTGGCTTTGGCACTTGAGGCTTGGGCACTTGAATTTTGATGGGCTAGAATTATTGGCCAAGAAGGATATAGTGAATGGGTTGCCCTTTATTGACCACCCAAATCAACTTTGTGAAGGATATCTCTTTGGCAAGCAATCAAGAAAAAGCTTTCCAAAAGAAGCCAGCACAAGAGCAAGGGAACCACTACAACTTGTTCATTCAGATGTTTGTGGTCCATTCAATCCACCATCTTTTGGTAAGAACAAGTACTTTCTCTTATTTATTGATGACTTTAGCCGGAAAACTTGGGTGTATTTTCTTAAAGAAAAATCGGAGGTGTTTGAAGCATTTAAAAGATTCAAGGCACTTGTTGAGAAACAAAGTGGTTTTGATATAAAGGCTATACGATCCGATAGAGGAGGTGAGTTCACATCAAATGCTTTCAAAAAATTTTGTGAAGAAAATGGAATTCACCATCCTTTAACGGTTCCAAGATCCCCGCAACAAAATGGGGTTGCGGAGAGAAAAAATAGAACCATCCTTAATATGGTTCGGAGTATGTTAAAAAGCAAGAATATGCCTAAAGATTTTTGGGCCGAAGCCGTTAATTGTGCAGTGTACTTATCCAACCGATGTCCTACTAAAAGTGTGCCAAATCAAACACCACAAGAAGTATGGAGTGGAAGAAGACCAAGTGTCTATCATTTGCGTGTTTTTGGAAGCATAGCCTATGCACATGTGCCGGATGAAAAGCGCTCCAAGCTAGATGTCAAGAGTGAAAAATTGGTCTTCATCGGTTATGATGCAAGGTCCAAGGGCTACAAGTTGTACAATCCAAGAAGTCACAAGATCATCACTAGTAGAAATGTTGAATTTGATGAAGCAAGTTCATGGAATTGGAATTCTCCAAAAGAAGAGTATGACTTTTTTCCTTTCTTTGAAGAGGCGGAGCCCCCTTCTCCACCTTCAACACCTCCATCATCTGCTCAAGTGCAATCATCTCCATCATCAAGTGAGGCAAGCTCAAGTGAAGGACCAAGAGGCACAAGGAGTCTTCAAGACATATATGATGCCACGGATGAGGTAACGGAAAGATTAAGTGATTTAACACTTTTTTGTCTTTTTGCCGGTAGTGAACCTCTAAGCTTTGAAGAAGCAACTCAAGACAAGAAGTGGAGAGATGCTATGAATGAAGAAATCAAAGCCATAGAGAAGAATGAAACTTGGGAGCTCACTACTCTTCCAGAAGGGCAAAAGGCAATCGGAATCAAATGGGTGTACAAGGCAAAGAAGAATTCAAGAGGAGAAGTCGAGAGGCACAAGGCAAGACTTGTTGTCAAGGGATACAACCAAAGGCCTGGGATCGACTATGATGAGGTATTTGCACCCGTTGCTCGTTTGGAAACTACTAGATTAATTATTTCTTTGGCGGCACAAAATAATTGGAGAATCCATCAAATGGATGTGAAGTCCGCTTTTTTGAATGGTTTTCTTGAAGAAGAGGTTTATGTGAAACAACCTTTGGGATATATTGTGAAAGGGCAAGAAGACAAAGTTTTGAAATTAAAAAAAGCCTTGTATGGCTTGAAGCAAGCACCAAGAGCTTGGAATACCAAAATTGACAAGTATTTCCAAGACAACAAGTTCACCAAATGTCCTTATGAGCATGCCCTTTATACAAAGGTCAATGATAATGGAGATATATTTGTGGTTTGCTTGTATGTAGATGACTTGATTTTTACCGGCAACAATTCTATTATGTTTGAAGAATTCAAGCAAGCTATGTCTCAAGAGTTTGAGATGACGGACATTGGCCTTATGGCTTACTACCTTGGCATTGAAGTGAAGCAAATGGAAGATGGAATGTTCATCTCTCAAGAAGGTTATGCTAAAGAAGTTCTCAAAAAGTTCAAGATGGATGATAGCAACCCGGTGAGCACCCCCGTGGAATGTGGAGTCAAATTATCAAGATATGAAGATGGAGAAAAGGTAGATCCTACATTCTTCAAAAGTCTTGTTGGAAGTTTAAGATATTTAACTTGCACAAGGCCGGATATTCTATTTGGGGTTGGACTTGTTAGTCGGTATATGGAAGCTCCTACTTCATCCCATTTGAAGGTCGCCAAGAGAATTCTCCGCTACATCAAAGGTACCCTTAATTATGGCCTATTCTATTCATTTGTTGATAACTTCACACTTGTTGGATATAGTGATAGTGATTGGGCCGGAGATGTGGATGAAAGAAAAAGTACGACGGGATATGTTTTCTTTATGGGAAGTGCGGCTTTTACATGGTCTTCAAAAAAGCAACCTATTGTGACACTTTCTACTTGTGAAGCGGAGTATGTTGCCATCTCAAGTTGTGTTTGTCAAGCTATTTGGCTAAGGTATTTATTGAAGGAGCTTCATATGTTACAAGAAGAGCCAACGGAGATTTTTGTGGACAACAAATCAGCAATAGCATTAGCCAAGAATCCGGTGTTTCATGAGCGAAGCAAGCATATCGATACAAAGTATCATTTCATTAGAGAATGTATGGCTAAGAAGGAAGTGAAGCTCAAGTACATGAAGTCTCAAGATCAAATTGCCGATATTTTCACTAAGCCCCTCAAGAGTGAAACATTTTGCAAGTTAAGGAGTTTGCTTGGAGTTGCAAAACCAAGTTTAAGGGAGGGTGTTGGTTATTAAACTTGTTTTTTAATATTAGTAACTTATGGTTTTATTTTGTAATTGCATATTAGTATGGTGAGGAGTTACATGTCTTTTGGGTTTTTAGTCATGTGGGAGTTACATGTCTTTTGAGTTTTTAGTCATGTGGGAGTTACATGGAGTTATAAGGGATTTATTTAGAGGAAGTTATTTGAGATTTATTTGGGGTTATGAATGGTGTAATGACCAATTCAATTAGGAAGGTTAAAAGACCATCTAATGATGCCTATAAATATCCATGTACTCTAGTTGTTTTAAAAATAAGTGGAATACAAGTTATTCATGTGTGCCTAAAATCCTCTCCACTTTTCTTCCATAGAATAATTTGTGAGTGTGAATCCTCTTGATTTCCAACAACCTCATCCTTTTATTCAAGATTGAAAGTTTGATGGAAATTCAAGATTTTATCAGTTACAGATTCATTTTGAGTCAAAAAATACTACAATATGATATCATTTTCGAATTTAACTCCTAACTATCGGCCGGGTGCGATCTTCTTCTAACCATACTGCCTGTTGTTTCATCTACTTTTTCTCACCGGCTATTACTTATTCCCCTCATGCCTTCGCATGGTACATTCCATCCCTGTCTCCTTTGACTCTCTTATATACTTCTTTCACATATCCAATAAATTGGATGGCTCAGCCTCCCCTTCCCTCAAAAAACAATATAAATATTTTTTTTTTACTTCGAAGTTTATAATGCAATGCGTTATTAAAAGTTAAAATTTGTGTTGAGATCAGGTTCATGCGAGGAGTTGGCCTGATCTTCATAGCCAAAATCAATGCCGAGATCTGCTCAACCTCTAATGATTCATGCCATATATCTGTTCGATTTGCTATTTTTGTTTTATTTTTTCATATTTTTCTTGTCTTCAATCCTCACCAATTTTGCTTTATCTTATGTCGGTTTCTTTGAATTATTTTTTTAACAATATCACTAAATTAAGATGTTATAAATATGATGATGTCATAGCACACCCTCGCATTGCTCTATGCTTACAAATACGAAGCATTATTGTTGTTGAACTTGATCTCATCATGGACTAAAATAATAAACATGAAGAATAATATTGGTTTCAACTATTCTTATAAATGATGAAGTGCATTTTTATATTACGTCAAAGTGATTGTCAATATCTAAAATTTAATATATGACTTACTTTTGCCGTCTATCATTGACAAGCTAGGGTAAACCAATTTCGTACGACCAATTCATCAATGGATGGTCCAACGGGATGAAGATTTCTCTCTTCCAAATTGAATATTCCTATATCATAGCCATCAAGTGATCAAGATAAGTGAAAGCACCTCATCATTGAATTAAAAGTGGCGGCCTCTTAGCTTAGAGACATTCCATGTTGAAAGAGAACTGGAATAGTTGTCTCCTAATAAAAGAGAGTATTCATCAAGACTTTATTCACAAGTCCATATATTGCTTCTTTTGTAGGTGAAATTTGAAAACTATAATCTCATTTTTCTCCCATATTTTATGGCGAGAATAAATGTTTTTCAATTATCGAGTATATGACCAACATCAAAGTGCTTCGATTCCCTTCAAACCACCAATAGATCTCCAGTTGCTAATTCCACTTGGTTGTTTGTGTTGGTAAACTCTCAGATTTGCTACTTTCAGAATCCGCCTTCATCTTTGGAAAAAGGCTTGTTAGGGTTCCAAGCTCTGGCATCTTCCCCACTAGCATGGTATATAACTGGCCCTTGTGATGTCCCCAGTGTCATCACACACTTGATCTAGAGTCTCAAATCTTCCAGCTTTATGCACCCATCACCTCCTCTTTCGACAAACATCAGGCCTTATGCCAGCTGAAGTCTTTGCCATGGCTGCAAGTTCTTTGTTTTAAGTACAGGTTGCAGTTGGAGTTAACCAATGAATGAACTTTCTCATGCACAACCGGTGGAATTCATCTGGGGTGCATGGCTCTAGATGGGGGTTTGCTGCTAACAGGTTAGATGTGACAAGACCCTCAAAACCATGCACATCTGAAAAATGAGACAACGTGATGATGGATGGGTGCGGAATTGGCCTGGGTGAATGGGTTAAGTAGGTGAATTTCGGATCTCTTATATAATGCCAGTAATGAGTGGTACCTATATCGAAACTAAAGCAATTACAGAGCTCTGGGACTGGGGAGATGGTGTGGGGCTTTATTCTTGGAGAACAGAAGAAGGTGCAGCATTGCTCATAATTGGTAAGATTAATTATTGAGGAATATAGGGGACACCTGGGATATAGAGGTGTGTTCTTTTTCTAGGCAGTGCAGGCAAAATGAATCAGGCTGGTAAAGGTCAGGCATTATACGATCATCCACAGCAATTAGGACTGGAGCTTTGTCTAGTTGTGCTTGACAATGTTGGATGTCGTGTTTGGCCATTAATAGACGGAATTATCAGGCTGACGCTAATTTTATAGGTAGCAAGATGGGGCTGAAAGAAGGAGAACAAAGTTTTTATAATGAAGAACAGCAATAGAGCCCACTGCAAGAACCTAGCAGCTGAGGTCTATCAGGTGGACCATGCAACCAAAAAACCAATTTCATTAGGAAACTTTCCAGTTTGGGGTGAGCCCCTAAGAGGCAAGGTACATCATATCGCCCGAACTGAGCAGTATGGAGCGTATCATGCTGTACCGATTCAGTATCGATATCCGATATGAATGGCGTACGACACTCGGTATACTAAAAATATTATATACCATACCATACTTATATTGTGCTGGTGTAGCACCGATACGAGATCCGATACTGAAATGACAAACTTTGATTAAAAAAAAATATAAATTTTATAGATTTTAGACAACACACTCCGTGACGTGAGCAAAACTGGGCACATACACTACTGGGCATCTGAAGTTGAAATTCTCTTCATAAAGAGAGATAGAAATGGTGCCTTCTGTGAAAACTTACTAGTTGAGGTTTGTTCGTGCTTTCTATGCAAAAAAAAAAAAAAAACTGAAAAAAATTCAGAAAAAGCTGATATTGGGTGACCTGGACCACTGTTGCCTTCTAGAGGAGTGTAATATTTTATGGATCTTACACACACACAGCTACATAAGCAATACTTGATACATGCCCTGCTTAGGACATATCTGGTTGTGCGAATCCGAGCCATGAAGAGGACCAAAACTTAGCATCACGGAAGCTCGCCTGGCAGGTTCCTTTAGGACAATTTTTTTTTCAGATATGATGCAAGGTTCTGTGAATGTAAGACTTGACTCAAGTGAGGCATGCAAGGATGCGACAAGGTTGTTTACCTGTGCACTTTAGAACATTCAGAGGCCAAACCTGAATCTTAATGTCAATGGCATGATAGATGTCGAAAAAAAGGAAAAAAAAAAAAGAAGAAAAGAAATAGAGAAAAGCTGCAGTGGCAGTTAATGACTAGGTACCTTTCTTTTGGTTTTTCTTATTCAAGCCTGCAACATGCTACCCATCTTCTGGATATCTCCTTAATAACATCTCTACTGTTGAGATTTTTATAATTTTCTTATTGAGTAAGAAAATACGTCTCGATACTCTCTCTCTCTCTCTCTCTCTCTCTCTCTCTCTCTCTCTCTCTCTGTGTGACTAATCCATAAGGAATTCATTGTTGAGCAATACACCATTTTCTCACTTAAGCTTTTATATGTTTGCCATATATTCCCTAGAATCTATGATTGAGTTGAGATTTGAAGAAACATTTATTGTAGGTATGTATTAGATGCTCTTGTAGCCCGCCTCCAGCATAGCGCATATAGAGGCTGCACTGTACTTTTTTTTTTTTGGTAGAACAGATATGTTATAAATAATGTGTATAAAGACATCTACGGGAGTCACCATACAAAATTTCCAAGAGAGAAGGGAGAACAGAGACAGGATCCCACAGGGTAACTCTTGTGATGATTGGCCACATAAGAAAGACTGCATTCTACTTAATAAGTGTGTCTTGTAAAGGATAAAGCACTTTTGGGTAAAGTTAGCTCATGCCTTCCCATGCTTATTGTTCTTTTTAACTCCTAATAACAGGAATGGCTCTTGTATCTGGATAAAAAAAATGACATGTAGCATAGTTGTACTAGAGACTGAAAAGTGCTATAACAATTGTGTGGGCATGGTTAAAGCACCTGCAGTCAATTTACTGGAAAAGCTTAAGCTCTTGGAACATCCCCATATATCATCAGCATTTAATTGATGCTGCTACTTTTCTTACTCTACTTTCTTATAAGGACTCAGCATAAGCAAACATATTTAAGCTTGCAAGTACCTGTCTTATAGTTTACATTAGAGGAGAGTTGGCCTATCTTCTGTTTCCAGTTGTCTGACCAATTGCTCCAAGAAGATTGTTATAGTTACCATGATTTGTGTTAAAAACATGAACTTTGCTCAAGACATTAAGAAGTGTGATGGGTCGTTGATTTAGGAAATTTGCTTGTAACATAAATCCAGGAAGGTTGTCATGAATTTGTTAATAATATGAATATTGAGAAGGGAAATAAATGAAAATGCTGAATTGCTGAATAACAACTAAGGTTTCCTAGCCTCATTATATCAAGAAATAACTAAGATGTCATTAACAATCCTGTATGGTCAAGAGCACTATGATCTTGAATTCATTCCTAGTGCTGATGTGTGGCATGATATGTACATTTTTCTGGCAAGTGGAAAGATGTGCTTGACTCCAGGATTAAAAGTTCAGGTGATTATTAGATACTCGTGCATCGCAATTGTCATTGAATTAACTTAAATATCTCTTCTAAAGAAATTATCATAAATATCAGTCCTTTGTGATCGCTTTTCTTACTATGCATACCTGCAGTTTCAGAAAATAAAGGATGCTATCGCCATGCATAACACTGCTCACTGCAGTATTAGCCTCCTTGAAACATCAATCACACAAGAGAAGCCTGCAGAAGCTACCCTCAGGTAGCTGTATCGATAGTTAGTCTGGGTCTGGGATGTTGTACAAAATTCACATTAATTTCTGATTCGGTTGGAACATATCTATCTATGCCTTGAACTGAGAAGCCATTCATGTATGTCAGTATTCTTTTCCGACTTAATGCACTTGAGAATTTTGTGAAGAAAATCTATAGAGGATATGTGTATGTGCTTGCTTGGTTCTGTTCTACATTCTTTGGCTTCTTACATAAGAGTTGGGATTGTTCCCACATGACATGCATCAGAGGTAGCCTGAAAGAAGAGCTGGAATGGATGTGAGAAAGCATATAGAGAAGGGATCTGGTTTAAAGAGTCAGTTTTTACTTGGGAAATAGAGAATGGAAGGGGTTTTATCTCCCAATTCGTAACGGGAATTGGGTCATTTATGAGAAAATGCCAGAAATGTGGACTTTGTCATCACATCTGAAGTGCAACTGCTCTGCTGCCAACAGAATTATTTGCATATTATATGGTATGGGATACGAAGTTGTGAAATATAGTTGCCACCTCCGTCCAGTGCCAACTCTCGAAGTCCTAACGTTCAAAGTGTAAGAAAATATAAGATATGTAAATAAATCTACCTCATCCTATCAACTTAAATTTTTAGGAAAAATGATGATTTCAACATGGTATTAGAGCAAAAGTCCTAAATTCGAATCCTGTCTCCGCACTCTTTAACCCCATTATTAAAAATTTCACATATAAGGAAAAGTATAAGAAAATATAAAATATATAAATAAATCTACCTCATCCTATCAGCTTAAACTTTTGGGACAGGTGGTGATTTCAACACAAAGCTGTTGTAGTTAAGGATAACTTTTTTGGTTATAAGTATTTTTTTTAAAAAAATAAATAGAGAAAGGAGACTAGGCATGGTTCAAGTTAAAACTATCAAAACTTGTTCATGAAACCAAATTACCCAAAATTGGCTCTAGAAGAAAACAAAATAATATCTCCGAGCCTACCACGTTGGTCTATGAGATACTTCATAGTCCATATATACCTCTTATTATTATATAAGAGCTCTTGATGCATTTCATGTATGTGACACTAGCGAATTTTAGTATAATCAGTCCTTCATTTACCTAATTTGTTTTCATTTTTTTTCCTTTCACCACCCATCATTCTTCTCTCATTTTAAGAATTAGGACAAGAGGAATGATATGGACCTATTTGAATATTCTTGCAAGATAGGGTTGAAAATTCTATAGAATTTGTGGATAGGGTCGTACATTTAAGTATGCCCCTATATCAACCTAATACTACCTATCTCAAATTCTATTGGATGGGGTTTTTTTTCTATTCCTACAGTGCAAAGGCTAGAATTTAGGTCAGATTTGGACAGGCTCCTAGAAAAGCAAGATGAATAGGCCAATAGGCATAATTCCTATAAAATTTTTAGCTCAATTCTGGTGGAATATCCAAACAAGCCTAAATTGAAATCGAGGTGAGGGAATACTTTTCTTCCCTCTCTCATCCATCTTGGATCTTATGAATCATGAATCTGACGTTCTTTAACGAGTCTGATTAGTGCAAGAACTTGAATTTTTGCGGTAGTACTTGAGAAAGCCCCATCTTATCAATAGTCGATGAAAGACATATAAAGCAAGAAACGAGTATATTGTACACCGAAGATAAAGGTATAGATCAATTTTGAAAATCATTTCAACACCTTCGAAGCATGAAGCATGTATGAATTAGTGTTCGTTAATTTTAAGAAAGGTTTGAACCTCTTCTATGATGCTAGGCTTCAACTTACTCTTCACGAAGCTGACCTTTTTCTTCAGGGACTGGGTACCTTGCAATCCTCTAGGTGCAATTAATCTAGACAAGTCAGCGGTTCTTGTTTGACATAATCAACTTAGCCCATTAGATGAGGAAGGCTGAGAGCCATGTCCTTTAGAGGAAAGCAAGAGGCCATACCATAAGACTAATTCGGTTGAGAGGCATATCTTTTAGGGGAAAGCAAGAGGCCATGCAAGAACACCAAGGGCGCATTTGGTTCGCAACTAGAATCGAAAAAATTATGCATTTAGCTCGTGAGTGGAATTGGAATCAGAATGGGAGTTGGATTGGCATACTAAAGAAGAATCGGAATTGAGCTTTGAGAGATTGGAGCATTCCATTCTCTCTTAAAATAGGAATCAAATGAAACTTCCTCCAACCAAACAGATGAAATAGAAGCCACATATTTCTATTTTCATTTTAGAGTCCAACTTTCTTCGGCCAAATATACCTCAAATTTTTTATCCAGAATCTCCCACTCAAATTCATCCATACGCGACTTGCAGAGGCCAACTAGTCCAAGTCTTTTTTTCTATATTTTGGGAAAACGATTGGCCATCTTCTCATTTCATGATTTTTTTTTTTTTTTGTGACTACATTCTGGCCACTTGCGTAGGCCAACTAGTCCATGTCCTTCTTCTATATTTTGAGAAAACGATCGCCCATCAACTCATTTCATGACTTGTTTCTTAATACATTCTGACCATAAGAATGGACCTCAAGTTGGGATTACTGATGAGGTTTTAGTCATTATGCGACAAATGACAATAAGCAATTAAATCACCCGGATGAAAGGACAAATCAGCATTCGAAAGCGTGCACATCGCAAAATTCATCAATTGCTGACCGCGTAGTGAAATGAAGACATTAATTGCTGGTGATTTGGACACAGAGGGGAACATTTGTTCCATATATGTTGTGAAGCGATTGGGTCAATGTGGACGCTCGGTCAGGTTTGATGTCCACTCTTTCTTCTCCAATTTGCACATGTGCTAGATATTTTTCTTTACATGTTCAAGGCCAGGATTCGTTCTTAAGATTGTCACGAAAATTTCTTGTCATTGAACGATTCCCTGTTTCGCAAGGTGGTCCCTGTGTTTCCGCAAAAAATATTGTTTTTATATTAATTTACAACGAGAGATATAGTCAACAAAAAGGTATAGCAAGCTACCTGACATGTTGAAGAACAAGATAATAAAATTCAAATTTTTCAAGGAAGGTAAGATTCTGCACGGTTTTTCAAAGAGTCCAAATGAATGCATTCAAATTTCCTTGGATTTGGCACTACTTCTAAGAATTTATATCCTATACCATGCGCACCAGTGCACCATGCTAAATCGTACATCTCAATTCATGTGAGCCCTATGCAATGCATTAGTCTTGGATTGCCGCCTGTGCACCTCCTTTCGGTTTGTTCCTGTGGTGCACTGCCGACATGGTGCGCGTTGTGCAAGGTATAATTTCTCAACCTTAGCTAATAAGAGTTTTGCAAGGATTGTACAATATAGTGAATTCGGGTGTGTGTAGAGTTCCTAGGCATACATTAAGAGGCATGCCTCCCCTATGGAGCTTTAAGTAGGTGCCAAGTGATAAGGCTAGAAATGCTGGGTCTAATACACCTATGGGTTTGGATCCTTTACGGTTCGATTTTTGTGCCGTAGAATTTGGTACCACGGATAATTGTCGCATCATCCATCTCAAAGATGAACGGCTCTCATTTATCCTAAAAACGGTGCATTGCCAAGATAAAGAAGAATCGCCTATCTATGAGATAGATGATGGGGTGGCTATCCATGATGATATCATACTTTATGGTGCAAAAGTTGCACAGTAGAAGTTCTTTTTTGTATGCCTACAAGCCTACTTGCAGAAGAGGAATGCTCAGTGCACATGCTATATATGTTAACGAATCTATTGAGTTTAGATCTGGTTAGATCGCCATGATAGGATAGCTCGATCCGGATCATCTAAGATTCAGATATGAGAGGGAGTGATTATGGGAATGTAAGAAACTACCATATAGTTTCTCCTTCCCTTTCTCTCATACATCTGAGTTTTTTCAAGCTCAATTCACGTCTGAAACCTTCTATCAGCGCTTCTAAGTATTTCAAAACAGAGGACACCAAGGAAAAACTCTACTTCATCTTGTTTTAGCACATAGAGCATTTGCACCATGGATTTTGTATGCTTTCCATTTGTAATTGCACACGGAAGAGCGCATGGTTCGACCCCTCAAGATTCTAGGAATTCCATACTTTGCATACTTTTGAGTTTAACTCTCAAAATTTGGAAATGTATTCGATATTCCCTTCATAAGCCATCCAACAACTTGAGTATATGCATGGCAGGATTTCACAGACCTAAAATCTGTATTGCTGACAAAGAATAATAATTCCTCCCATGCAAAACCATTCAAATTAGATGACAGCTAGTTTTTTCGAGGACTCACAACCCACATTATGTATGCTTTTGATTTATTAGTGAGGCCGACACCCAGTGCCTATAAAAGAGGAACTATGCATGGATCCATGGTATAAATGCTTTTAAAGTGCTTAGTTATGGATACACTTTGAAGGTGACTCGTTCAGATGCTAGACCTTTATGTGCAACGAAGCCAAAGACATCATTTTTTTTTCCTGCGCTAAATCATCCACTCCTATCTGAATCAGACCACAAGAGGGTTGTGTCGGATTGACATTCTAAAAATATATATATATATATGTGCCTTGATTTTTGAGTGAGACACCCATGAAGTGCCTACGAGGGAAGATTTTTGCGTATAGTATCCAGGTATGAATGCTTTTGAATTAAGTAATCATTTATGAACTTCGACTACAACTCATTTGGACATGACAGACTGTGCTGTGCCACAGTGCCAGCAAATTCTTACAGCTTATCACGTAAGTCTATCCACCACCAGCAGACAGCTGGTTTTATAGAGACTTTGCACCAAGCATCATAAGCCCTATATTTATGAGTGAGGTTGTCTTCCATAATAGCGTTGTGCATGAATCCATTATAATATAAACCATTTTGATGTTAATAATAATTTAGAGGTCGCAACCTTATGTGTTTTATATCAAATATTTTCGAGTCGCATATATGTTAGCCTTGCTCCTCCGCGAATTCCCGGTAGATCCATGTTCCTCCATCCCAGAAGTCACAATTTTAGATTGCCTTCACTTCTCCTCGCCTATTCGTAGCATTTGCTTGTGTTATGTGTTTGGGACTTTGTGTTAGGGCGTCTACACCAAAAGAAGGGAAAGTATTAGAAGTACAGTACTATCTTATTAGTGATGGATTGCTAGGCCATGGAAAAGTAGAAGCAGCCATGTTGTTGCTTGAGAGGAGACAGCTTATCATTCTGTATACTTTTCCTTGCAGTTCCCAGTCCATCAGGGCACGAGATTGCTCTATTTTGCCTGCATGTAGTCTTTGTCTTGATTGGAAAGCCATACGAGTGGGAGTACGAGTTTAGACTAGAAGTCATATTAGATTTTTGCAAGTTGTAGGATGGTTCCAAAATGTGTGTGTGGGACGTTCCCTTTAGTCGACCAATCTAATATTTTCAAGAAGAGCTATGCCTTTTGAGTCTTCAGTGACTTCTAAGTTACTGACTTTCCAATCAGACGAACATTTCCTAAATCGCTTTGGAAGTCTAGGGCCTCTAGGCTAGGGTGGGCTTTGGAGAAAGCTAAAGCTTGTCGACTCGATCGTCTCCTGACCACAAGTGAAGTCTAGGCTACGATTGGCTTCATTTATCTATATGCATGTTTGCTTTTGGCAAGCGACCCATGCAGTTCTCCACAGCTAATTGTGTTCGTACGTGCAGCTTGTATGTCTCCGTGCCTGCGTGTATGAGAGACAATCTAGATTTCATAACGTAGAGTTCTTACTCGGCCTCAAATTGATGTGGTACGTTCTCGTGAAAATTGGTGGTTCCAAGCTTTAAAGTTGTTTGATTTAGAATTATCTATGTACTCTGAGGATAATGCTTCAATATATAGGAATTTTTGTTAACTGGGATACATGGTAGGTGGCAACTAGGAGTTATGCTCATTTTCGACTATGTATGTATGTGTGTGTGTGTGTATGTTTGTATGTGTATATATATATATATATATTAAAAGGGAGGTTCTATCTTGGCAAAACTCTTCATTTGCCATGGCTCTTCTTTCGCCACCTGTATACAGGGTCCCCAGCAGTCGCTTACATACTTCAGCAAGGATGTAATTTCTAAGTATTTTCTATGTAGTGGCCAAGCTTGGGACCATGATGTTTGACTAGGGATAGAGAAAGGTGACGCAGTGGGTGGCCAAGCATGTGCTACAGATGAAAAGAGGCCCCAAAAGACAAAGTAACCTCATATACAATTACTTCCAGCCAGTCAAATTCGCCGTCGCAAGGCCTCTTAAACAACAAGATTTAATCACCAATCATCATGCAAAATCTCACACTAAAACAGTCTATATGCCTGAAGGAACAAAGCGATTACCAAAAAAAAATTATATATGTATAATATTCTATTTCTCAGTCAAATCCTCCATCTCGAGGCATTTTTACGTAAACAACAGACATTTAGTCACCAAACTACATCGAAATTTTTATACTCAGCACTCCCGTACACCTAATTGTTAATTAAAGGACAAAATTTTAGGCAACACGTGGAAATTATAGCTAAGGAGAGGTTTCCATCCTTCACTGCTCCCTGATAAGTTTAGACCCATTCAAAGGGCTCTTCATTAATGTGGTCAAGCCGCCAGAAGAGCGACCAACCATCTCCATCCAAATTTTGGAGTCCGAGAATCTATTGGCTTCTTTGTCCAGATCTTCCATCTTTGAATAGAATCGGATTCCATGTAGCTCCTTTAATTTGCTTTAAACTTTGCTCAAGCAATAGGACTGGGTAAAGTGATAGGTCAAAATTGATGGCCAGCCTCCAGAGAACGAAGGTCAGGGAGTCGTGGCTGCTGGTCGCGCCACCACAGCATCAACCGCCCTGGTCACAGCTTCCTTGAACAACTCCTCGACCCAATCACTGGCCTGTGACATCAATAGCAGTACACAAAAGCATTACTTCTTTTGTTTTTTTAATATAGATTAGACTAACCCTTACTTGATTATTAGTATGTTTCATTATGTATTAATAATAAATATGTATTAGTATGTTGTTAGTCATGGAATGCATGACCAGAAAACTCTTGAGTTGTTCCGGTCATCATCTGTTCTTAATTCAAGCAACGAATGGGCGTCAACCTATCAATAAATATTCCGTGGTGCTTGATTAGTTGGACAGCCAGAAAAAAAAAAAATCAGGTGGCTAAGAAGTTGGGAAGCATAGAACCGGCAAAATACATTAGCCTGATCAAAAGATCAAAGATCACGTTAGCTTGTAGATTAAAAATTGATTCAGTTGAAGGGACTACATGTTACATCACAGTAGGAAGAAACTGGCGAGCTGTTCAAACCTGGCTAAATTGTTTGATGGGACAGTCAAATTTGTGATACAAGGTATAGTTGTTTGTTATTGACCCAGCCATGGACAGCCATCCGGTCAAGGAAAGAAAATTCCGAAAAAAGTTGAAAACGATTTCATGAAGAGGGCCCACCTAAAAATGCATGTCCTAAAACTTTGGGGCAATGTTTTTAGCTTTGCATAAGATAAGATTAGTTTAAGAACTTTATCCCACTCTCCAAAAAACGTAATGCTTCGGTACATTTTATTCTGCTTAAAAAAAATACAAAGTTCGTTACATTATTTGCTGCTCCATATCCCTTCTTTCTGGAGGTCTCATTAACAAAAAAAATTAAGCATAAACTCTTAAGAATATGAATTACTTTAGTTTGTAATTCAAACCAAATATCCCGTAAATATGTCAAAATTTTGAAATAAAATATTTAGAAGTGAAAAAGAAAAAAAATCTCATCAAATTGGTAGTTCATCAAGTCTTTTTAGCATAAGATTAACAAGAATTAATATTGGCAAGGTAACTTCCAAAACAATGCTATCAAATGACGGATATTTGTAACTATACATACCTGAACCTGTAATGTGAAGTTTAAGCGTGCAAATGTATTCGCTTGTGGTAAACCCGTGCTTGCATCCACTGATACCAAGCTGATATCTCCCATCTCTTTCAGGCATTCAAGAATGTGGAGAACTAAATCTATCATATTACATTCTACCCTAACTGTAACTCTAAGGTTGATTCTTTGGGCATGCGACGTTGATTCGGAGGCCCTGGTAATCTGAACTTCTACTGTTTCGGTTGAAACACCAACTTCTTTAGTTTCATCAGCAGGCTGAAGTTGCATTTCTAGCATCCGGTGTCTTTCTTCAAGCTCAGAGATTCGAGCTTTCAAAGTATTCACAAACTCCCTTGCGTTGGAAAGCACTGACGCCTTGTCCTTCTGTTGGGAGAGAAAAAGAAGGAACATATCAAGAGATTGTTCATTCAATAATTTGCTGCTGTCTAACAACAAGTATTCTTATTTTTTCTACAGATCAACTTGTCACAGAAAGGTATAACAAGTATAAGATGTGACACCAAAATATATATTAAAAGCCTACAATGTCGATGAAATGAAATCAATGTCAAGGATTTCTTCTGTAGAACAGGCGCCAATTTCCATACTTCTTCTCAACAAAAACGTTCTCCTCCTGATCAAGTTGCCGCAAATAGACAGAACAAACATGAAACTAATATCAAACTGAATTATGGATCCCCTAGTTACTGTCTTACATGAAACTTCCTTCTACTGATCAGGTTGTCAACAGATAGGTAAAGCAATCATATTTTGCTATGAGCATATAGTGTGCATATATGAATACAATTCTTGTCGTGGAACAAAGGTTGTCTTTATATGATACACTTGCTTGACATCATGTTAAGTTAAAAGAAGTTTTAGTTAGAAATATATGCATACCTTTGTACATGGTGGAAGCAACATTCTGAGTGCATGAAAGCTCTCATTAAGCTTCTCTCGGCGTCTGCGCTCTGATATCATATGGTGCAACTGGTTGCTCGCCGTCCGTGGCTCCTGCATTCGACGTTCATATCTCATCTGATATATCCTTCTTAGGATTGAAACCGCCGTTTTCACCATCTTCTGTCCATGCACCGCTGGGTTGCGTCCGACATCTGGAGCGAGAGCTGGGTTATAGGGCTCAAATGCCCCTACCGGTCGGCTCCTTCGGCTCTGCTGGGCCTGATCCTGGCGCGGAGACTGGTAATTAAACAACGGTGGAGGAGAAGAAGAAGTAGAAGGTGAAGAGATAGCGGCAAGCATCGCTCTCGTGATCGCTGCATCGTCGTCTGCAGGAGTTGGAAGCTGGACATTTCGGTGGCGGCTGTAGCCCTGCATGATGGACATTTGGTGTGGTGGAACCAGTAACGCTTGCTCTCCACCCACCTCCCGCGGCATGAAATGAGCACCCGCCTTGGTGAGTAGGAGGGAGGAGTACTCCGGACTTCCCACCGACAGAGATCGGAACGAGGAGGATGATGATGAGGGCCCGCCCTGGTCGGGTGCTGGGAATGGATCCCCTAGAAGGGAACGTTGGATGCATTCCTCGGAGAACACTTGTTGGATGCTCATTTGCGTGTACATCTGCCCCTGCATTCCATTTAGAATAAATACAACTGGATGTATTAGAGCGGAGATCGAAGTGGTGATATAACAATCGATCTTTGGCGAAATGTGAAGTAAATTTATTACATTACTCAACGTCGCCATCCCCAATTCAATCTCCCCGCTTCTGCATCCCATAAAAACAGCTGTCTGTTTGGAAACAACAGTCCATTTCATTGTTGGGTTATATGCTTTTCAATTACTTTCAAGATAAATAACAAGAATGGTTTGTGACTCTACTATTAAGTACGAACCTTAATTCCAGCTTCCTGATACAATGGAAACATACCCAGAGTAAGCATCTCCATGACAAGCGAATGATACAGAAAACGGAAGCACCCCACATCTCTCCTCACTTGCTGCAGCTCTTACCTGATAGAACTGCCGCTGGATCTGCATGGAAGCCGAGATCATTAGCTCCGACTCCCCTAGCTCCACATATGTCAACCCTCCCTTGTAGGCCGATCCAGGGACACAACTTGAAACAGAAAAAAAAAATCAAACCCATATCAGCAAAACAGAACTTATGCATCGAGCAAAACACACACACATATATTATATATATATATATATATATATATATATATATATATATATATATATATATATATATATATATAATTTTATTTCAAGAACTTTTTACCGCATAAATAGTACCTGCTGTCGATGCTGAAGAGGGAATTCCGGTAGGCCTTGAAGAGCTCCAGGGAGACGCTGCCCGACGGAGACCTCCAATGGCTACCGTCGTCCTCCTGGTGCCATCCATCCACGGAGGCCAGGTGGCTGATGGAAGTGTCACCGAGAATTAAGTGGTGAAAGAGGGGAGATGGTGGAAGAAGGACGGCGGAAAGGGGAGAGGAGAGCGTGACATACTTGGATTGGTGGGGGAGCGGACTCCACAGGCAAATATACGAACATCCAAGTATCCGCGCTGCGCTCTGGAGGAAGCGCCCGCGGGCCTTGGCGCTAAGGAGAAAGACGAAGTCCATGATCATTGATCAGTGAGATGGAGGGGCAGGGGGGCATATAAGCCTCAGCTCTGGAGGTGTGGTTTCTCCCTGCTCCTCCCTCTCATACGTCCCACTCCACAGATAAACCATAAGAGAGCATCGGGCAGCCAGAAGCATTCAGAAGGAGAAAAGTAGTCGTTCAAAGTCATCTTTCGCAAGGGTTTGAAAAAGAGTCAAACCAGGAGATAGAGTTTTTTTTATTTTTTATTCTCTCTCCCTCTCAAAAAAAAAAAAATTGTTCTCATTTTCTCCTTCTTGAGGTCACAGATGACTAACGCCTCACTGTACCCATAAAAGAAAAGGTCAAACTCGGAGGCAGTGAGAGAGAGAGGGTGGGGGTTACCATCCAGGGAAGCAACCTGACCTTGGTTAATCCAAACATAACCTGGACGGCCCATAGTTTCAGTCTGATTGAATCAACATCCACCCAATCTAAATCAAGACAACCTCGGTTCTGATTGGAGATCTGGTAAGCCCAAAAATGAGCTATGTTGACTAAGGGCTCCAAATATATATATATATATATATATATTCTTTATAGTAAAGTTCGTAAAGTGACTGAGTCTAAAGCCTACTTACAGCCAACCAAACCCTGCTTCTCCTAGCATAACCCAATCTGAAATTTCTTTAAACAGAAAATTTTGGAATTAGGTCAGGTTTGATTGGAGTTAAATGTAATTACATCATTGATTGATTTAGGTGTAGGTTGGCGCTTTGATGTAAGAGCTTGGCTCTTAATCTAGACCAATTCGCCCAACTTGTATCATGTCACTATTCCATATTTTCGGGTATTGTTGTCCCCTCTTTATCCCATTTTTGTTGCATGCACTCGAAGTCTATAAACCTTGCAAGTGTTGTGCGGATGCATGCATAACCCATAATAACCACTAGTGCCACTTAGTCGAAGGGGTCAGGGTTGTATAACCCTTCTTTCGCATGAATCCATCATTGAATTACCTACTGTATAGATCTCAAAGCACTGTAAATCCAATTATTCATGTACAAGCACTTATGTAGGGGGATAACAGTGTAAGGGTAGCCATTTTTTTGCCCTGGTACAATTACCAAACTTTCAAAGATATTTCTTTTCCAACACCTCTAAACTATAAGTTTTTTTTGGTAAGAAGACAATTTGTTGAATTATTCTAGATAGGTACATCGATCCTACCTAGCTCGCCCATCATGATATGCTTAGTAATATTGTTTTTAAAATAATACTCTTAACATGATATGTTGCCATTGTAAGTTGTTATTTGCTATTATAATGGCTTTGAATTGACGTGGTTGCCTTTAGAAGGTTGTTCTTAGTGGCATTGCCAATTAATAGCAAGGATCCTGAATGTCAAGAGCAACAAAGAAACCACGCACCAGAGTAATGAAAAAAATGGGTCGGAGTTGTATCCTTCACGCGAAGGAAGGATACACCTTCCTTCTCCCAATTCTATCGTTGGATCATTCATTGGTTGGCTGGTTGCTTTAAGATATGTGCAAGTAGATGAATGATAGAGTTCGAAGTGCTTCAAGATTTGTGAGTAGGTGATCTGATAGTAGATTTGCATGAAGAAAGGTGCATCCTTATTTTGCTCGAAACTTACAATCCCGTCCCAATAAAATTGGTATGTTATGATATGAAAGTCGAATTAATAGATTAAGGATTAATTAATTTGAGAAATTTATTTTGTGTTGTTACGTGGATAAGTGCAAGTGGCAGCCAATTGGTTGCCTAAGAGTATAGGAGTGATTGATTTTAAACTATATGAAGTTCAAGTTTGATGCATATAAAATGTTTTTCTTTAATGATTTTCTTCATTGCAGATGCCCCTAATGGTGTTGGCGAGAACAAGCTGACCCCGTCGGGGCAATGAAATAGATATTGGAATTTTATGAGATGTAGTTACCGTGGGACCAGTGTCAACGCACTCTTTAGCTAATTTTCGTATTAGTAATTTAGTGTATGGCCGGGATCAAAAGAGTAGCAATTAACTTAGGGAGCATATGATCTTGTATAGTTAGTTTCAAGAAGCAATCAATTGTTTGACGAAGAGCAAAGACTCATCATGTTTAAACTGCAATTTTTTTGGGGGTTGGTGCATGTAAAATATTTCTTCAGCAACATTAACAATTGCTTTGGCTTTAAATGATGTCGTGAACGAAGAAATAAAAATAGCATTTTACAGCATGTGTTGGTTGGCCGTTTTGTTAAAGTTAGCATGACAATTATAATTAATTTACTTATGAAAAGCCATTGATTAAAAAGTTTGAAAAGCAGGTGAACTATTCTTTTGATTCATTGTATTCACGAAGCAGTCAATTTATGCACTCTATTGTTTAAGATTGATGCATATGATGCTGAATTGTTTTCTTTTGCTCTAGTGTTGAACATTGGAGGGTCGTCCCCATAGCCCAACCTGAAACTGGGCCGGCCTTGTTTTGGTTTAGGCAAGGTCGGGTTGGGTTTGGGCTGAAAATCCCAACCCAATCCCGACCGGGCTAAAATTCAAGGTTAGATTCGGGCTGAGATATTTGGTATCCCAACCTCACACAAGCTCCAACATAAATATTATATATATATATAGATGTCTCTCGATTTTCGAAGATCTCACTAGTTTTTTATTAACTATCCAGAATTAGGATCCACATTATACTTACATATTGCCATTTCTATTTAAAAGGAAGCTTTTGACAACAAGGAGACTCATATCCTCCTTCTTTATTAGACTTTCCTCCCTCATGGATTTGGGCAAAGTCTTCACACTATCTTTGTGAAAGGAGTAAGCATTACATCTTTCATCATGAGTTACCCCTTGGTCATATTGCCAAGGGTGACGGAGTAATGTATTGCAAGGATTCATTGGTGTTACATCGTACAGAAGGTTGTTAATATAAATATCACAAATAGAAAAATTTCAATGTTCAGACTTGGTTACTTCATTGCCTTTTTTTGAGCTAAGCAATTTTGTATGACCAGAAATTCTTCTTCGCTTCTAGATTGAACTTATCGACAACTTCTTGAAATGCAATATTTTCGTATGATCCACTATTAATGTTAACGTTGCAGACACATTCGCCAACAATGTGGGTGCAAAAGATATTGGTTCAAAGCCAATTCTCTTCTTCAGCTTTAGGTGCATATATTATAGAGATCGAAGGATAAGGCTTTAGCCTTAACTTGCTTCAAGCTTGATGATAGGCTCATCATCCAGCTCATCATCTATATCAGCAAGGTAGACTTTAGTAATAAGGCATTGGCAAGGACACTCGAAAAATATATTGTCCTATATCTCTACAAGTATAGCAAGATCATAGTGTACATGTCGCGTGGCATGACTCGTGAGGACTCGCATCGCTCAAAATTATGATGTAATACTTGGTTGCTTAGTGGTGACCTCATGGCAATGATAGGTTGGGCAATTGTAGTGCCCTTGAAAGAAGAAGGGGTAGCATGCGTAATATCACATGCATCGATAGATTTTTTTCTTGTCATCTAGGGTCATCGTAGCTTCTTCTTTATATAGAGTGCCTTATGGTAGGCATCATTTCCATATCACATAGTATGACCGGCGGTATCATCAATTTACTTTGGCAAACTATGTAATATTTAGCTTTTGATTTGATTTTGTACACCCTTGTGTTTTACTTTTCACAAATTTTCTCGCAAACATTTTATTCGTACGCACAGATAAATTAAGTTGCTATTAAAATATAAATTACCTTAAATATATCTAACAAGCAAATATTCCAAATTTGCATCTTGGGTTGGGCACGCTCAAACATTTGGCCTAGGTGACTAAAGATGCTTTTGTTTTGTGTACGTGAGGATTAATAAATTATAAATTATTATTTTTATAAATATAATATTTTTCTTTATAAATATTCAAATTAACTATCTTGCTGTACCAAAATACAAAGTCATTGTTTGCCCTATCAAATTGTGGCAGCTCATAAAATAGATAGAGTCCAACTACTTCATTGAATTTATTGGATCATGTCATATTATTCATATGATACGAAGGAAGTTGATTTACAACTAATTATTCATCTTTCTTCCAAAGCTGACACTTGCTTCCATCTCCCCTTGACAAATAGCAGCAACCATTAGATCTTTCTTTTTGGGACCAGCCACTAAATTAAAGGATATAGCAACCACGCCCGGCTCACCCGGGCGGCAGCGCCCATGCCGCGCCTGCAAAAAGTAAGCACAGGCATCATCCTCTCACGTACTTTGTTGGGATGCAAATTATTCACTTTTGTCCCGTTCCTCCCATATGCGGGAGATGGAGGAGAAGGAGGATGACGAGGAAGAGGAAAAAAATAAGATGAGGAGAGAGCTTTAGAAAGAGAGAACGAGAGATCGATGGGAGAGACGGACGATGACGAAGCTTCATCACGGATTATTTTTTAAAAAAATTAAAAAATATTTTTTTTCAAATAAAATTACAATGATAAATAAATAAATAGAAAAAAAATATATTTTGATCATAAAAAAGTCAAGACCGATTTGGGTTCTTTATTTTTTTTTTTGTTGGGACTCCTTCAAATTTTCAAAATATAAAAGAGATATTTTCTGTAATTATAATATTTTATCATATATATTTTGATAAAAAATATGAATCAAAATAGTTTTTTGGGTGTATGTTAAAAGTAATTTTTTTAAAGAAACTTCATTTTGGAGTTTTTTCCAAAAAAAATTTAGCTTCCTAGCAAAGTAAAAACAGCTTTTCAATTTTTACTAAATTTTTTTATTTTATTTAAAAATAATTTTAGAGGATCAGAAAATATTTTTTGGTCAATAAAAATTTGCTAGATGGGCCTAAATCAAAATGGAAGCACGCTAGGCTTACCTGGGCGGCAGTGCCCATGCCACATTCCTGCCGCGGTGAGTGCTCTTCATATAGAAGGCAAAAAGTAGGCACATGCATCATCCTCCCAAGAACTTTGTTAGGATGTCAATTATCCCCTTTTGTCCCGTTCTTCCTACTCTCCTCCCTAATGCTGAATTACACAGTCGGACTGCCTCATTGCTACGTCTGGCATAAGATATCACGGATAGAGATAGAGATAGAAAGAGAGGGGGGATAGAGAGAGAGATGGAGGATGATGAGAAAGAGAGAAAAAAAAAAGGAGATAGCTTTTAAAAAAAAGAACGAGAGTTCAATGAAGAAGAAGAAGGATGATGAGGCTTCATCACAGATTATTTTTAAAAAAACAGAAAATAAAACTTAAAAAAAAAATTTCTCCAAATAAAAATCAAAATGATGGATAAATAAATAGAGAAAAAAATATCTTGATCACGAAAAAGCTAAGGCCGATTAGGGTTCTTTGTTTTTCTTTGCTGGGACTCCTGCAAATTTCTATAATATAAAACAAATATTTTCTGTAACTATAATATTTTATCATGAGTAGTTTGGTCCAAAAAAAAATTTATAAATCAAAACAACTTTCTTGTATATATTAAAAGTATTTTTTCAAAGAAGCTCAATTTTGGAGCTTCTCTCAAAAAATATTTTACCTTTCTAGCAAAATTAAAATAGCTTTTCAATTTTTTTATTAAATATTTTTTATTTTATTTAAAAATAATTTTAGAGGATCAAAAAATATTTTTTGGTCAATAAAAATTTGCTAGATGGGCCTAAATACCGGCTCACCCAGGCGGCAATGCCCATGCCACGCTCTTGCCGCGGTGAGTGCTCCACGTATGGACCGCAAAAAGTAGGCGGAGGCATCGTCCTCCCAAGAACTTTGTTAGGATGTCAATTATCCGCTTTTGTCCCGTTCTTCCTACTCACCCCCCTAATGCTGAACTGCACAGTCGGACTGCCTCCTTGCTACGTCAGCATGAGATATCACAGATAGAGATAGAGATAGAGAGAAGGGGGGATAGAGAGGGAGACGGAGGATGATGAGAAAGAGAAAAAAAATAAGGAGAGAGTTTTTTTAAAAAAAAGAATGAGAGTTCGATGAAGGAGAAGAAGGATGACGAGGCTTCATCACGGATTATTTTTAAAAAAATAGAGAATAAAACTAAAAAAATATTTTTCTCCAAATAAAAATCAAAACAATGGATAAATAAATAGATAAAAAAATATCTTGATCACGAAAAAGCCAAAGCCGATTAGGATTCTTTGTTTTTCTTGCCAGGACTCCTACAAATTTCTGTAATATAAAAGAAATATTTTCTGTAACTATAACATTTTATCATGAGTATTTTGGTCCAAAAAAAAATTTATAAATTAAAAAAGCTTTCCGACATATCTTAAAAGTAATTTTTTAAAAGAAACTCTATTTTGGAGCTTTTCTCAAAAAGCATTTTAGCTTTCTAGTAGAATTAAAACAGCTTTTCAATTTTTTATTAAATATTATTATGTTTTAAAAAAATAATTTTAAAAAATCAGAAAATATTTTTTTGGTCACTAAAAATTTGCCAGATGGGCCTAAATACCGGCTCACCCGGGCGGCAGTGCCCATGCCACACTCCTGCCGCGGTGAGTGCTCCACGTATGGACTGCAAAAAGTAGGCAGAGGCATCGTCCTCTCAGGAACTTTGTTAGGATGTCAATTATCCGCTTTTGTCCCGTTCTTCCTACTCACCCCCCTAATGCTGAACTGCACAGTCGGACTGCCTCCTTGCTACGTCGGCATAAGATATCACAGATAGAGATAGAGATAGAGAGAAGGGGGCATAGAGAGGGAGATGGAGGATGATGAGAAAGAGAAAAAAAATGAGAGAGTTTTTTTTTAAAAAAAAGAATGAGAGTTCGATGAAGGATAAGAAGGATGACGAGGCTTCATCACGGATTATTTTTAAAAAAAAGAGAATAAAATTAAAAAAATATTTTTCTACAAATAAAAATCAAAACAATGGATAAATAAATAGATAAAAAAATATCTTGATCACGAAAAAGCCAAAGCCGATTAGGGTTCTTTGTTTTTCTTTGCGAGGACTCCTACAAATTTCTGTAATATAAAAGAAATATTTTCGGTAACTATAACATTTTATCATGAGTATTTTGGTCCAAAAAAAATTTATAAATCAAAAAAGCTTTCCGACATATCTTAAAAGTATTTTTTTAAAAAGAAACTCTACTTTGGAGCTTTTCTCAAAAAGCATTTTAGCTTTTTAGTAAAATTAAAATAGCTTTTCAATTTTTTATTAAATATTATTATTTTTTTAAAAAATAATTTTAAAAAATCAGAAAATATTTTTTGGTCACTAAAAATTTGCCAGATGGGCCTAAATACCGGCTCACCCGGGCGGCAGTGCCCATGCCACGCTCCTGCCGTGGTGAGTGCTACACATATGGACCGCAAAAAGTAGGTGGAGGCATCATCCTCTCAAATACTTTGTTGGGATGTCAATTATTCGCTTTTGTCTATCCCGTTCCTTCCTACTGCCCCACCCTTACACTGACTGCACAGTCGGACTGCCACGTTGCTATGTCGGCATCAGATATCACAGGGACCCACCAGATACGCCACAGACGGTAAGTTTGTGAGAAAATCCGTAAGCTGAGTTGTCGCCATATTTCCCTTATCCTTTCTATATGGCCTGCTATAAGAAACCACCATCCGCGGAGTGAGAGCAGAGGCCACTCGACTAATGGATGCCGTTCTGGTGTCTCTGCGGAACACTTCCGCTGGGGTTCTTACGTCCCTCCCTCTCGGCCTCCTCACTGTGGCCATCGTCGTCGGAAAGCTTCTTATCGGTGGGAGACGAAGCTTGAAGCGTCCCCCAGGTACCCTGGTCTTCGCCCTATGTCCTGTTCTTCTACGTTGCCATATTTCCCATTCCATGATTCTTTGGTTAATTTTCACAAATGGGTTTTTCTTTGATATTTTCAGTGATTTGCTGTTATTAGTTGACTTGGATGCCGGTCTAATCAACAGGTTTTTGTGGTAATTGAGTTTTCTAATGTAAAATAAACAGAAGTTTGCATAATGCGTTCACATAAAAGGAAGCTAACTGATCTTCTAAGAGGCTTATTGGGAACTGAAGAATGAGGGCAATCTCCGTCTGATCCGAAAAAATCTTTGCTTCCGTTATCTTTTGGAAGGCTTACGCTCCATAGAAACTGTCTGAAAAAAAAAAACCGAATATTTTACATGGTATTTTTTTTTATCGAAAAATCAATCTAATTGATTTCGTATCTTGCTCGATGAAAAATGGGTCGGGTTTTATAGGATTAACAAATCTATAGAACTTAAGGAATGATGGAAAGAAATAAAAAAAAAAAGAAGGAAAAAAATGGAAATGAAATAAAGAATAAAGCCAAAAAAAATAAATAAATAGAAAAAAAAGAGTAAAAGATAGAAGAGCCTAAATTTTAAATGAATAAATTCAAACTCGAAAAAGATCTTTCTGATTGTCGAAAAATGATGTCCTTTATTGAAGGCTTCTTTCCATTCATTCTTTATTTAAAGAATTATTTTTGTGCTTACGTTATTTACTTTCGCATCCTTTTCTCATTAATTTTCTTTTATCCCATAATACTATCAAAATCGCGGTTTTCTGAACTGAAGAATGGAACCTTATATAATCAATAGAATAGAACAACATCTTTAGTAAAAGCGAGAGGGGTTAGGTCAGAAGCATCATGCACGTACTTCAATCCAAACAAGCAATAAACAATATGAATCTGTTTTTCTTTCTATTCTATAAAAAAAATAAATTAAACAGTCAGGGCTAAAGCACATACATATGGAGATGTGCAAAGGACCGATATGCCAGTTAGATGATAATAATTATCCAGGTCTGCCGGCGGTATTCGATTGAAATAGTGCGGTACGAATTACTTTCATATTTTATAAGATCTGTATGAAAACCTGTGAAGCAAAGGGAGGAAATCAGGAGGGAAAAGGAAAAAAAGAGCAACAGAGTATGCTGTAATTGAGAAATTAAAATCTTGTTCATGAAAGAATTGTGAGGATATGGCGTTAATTTCTGTGCCTTTGTCAGGTTTGGTTTGGTTTTGTTTTGTTTAGTTTTTCCCGAGTGGTTTCTGAATTGGGGCATTTTTGTTGGCGCAGCTGTCCCTGGGCTACCTTTGATTGGGAATCTGCATCAGCTCAGGGAGAAGAAGCCGCACCAGACCTTTGCGAAATGGGCCGAAACTTATGGGCCTATCTACTCCATCAGAACAGGAGCCTCTACCGTGGTGGTCCTCAACTCAGCCGAAGTTGCCAAAGAGGTATGCCGGCGCTCCCCTTCTATTTTCCGTCTACGATCTCCACGGAATTGTCTGCTATTGTGGCTGGCTTTTGGCATGCAAATTTCGTTCAACGAGAGAATTTAGGTTTCAACAGAACCGAATATGTAGTAGATACCTGTTAAATAGTAGGCAATTAGAGAAAAAATTTTGTGAAAATCCGTACGAACGTGTGTTTAGTCCCATATCAGTTATTTACTAGATAGATCTTGGATATTTATACAATCAGTTATGCGCTGGGTAGATTTTGGATACTTATATAAGATTAAAGAATTCAAATAATATTTTCTGACTAGTTTTTTTAGATAAGGTTCTGAGTTGTTACAAATGGTATTCGAGCGAATCTAGCCCATAATCTGTGTAAATTAGGGGATACTGCACCACGGATTCAGTGGGGTTGACTACGGGTCGATCGTTGTGTTTGTGATTAGATTTGAATGAATATGAACCCTTAGCCTGGCGAGGACTTCAGAGCTTAAACGGAATGAGTATATGAGGACCCGTGCAGATGTGTGTTTAGTCCCATGTCGTTTGAACCTTTAGCATCAAGAGGACGTCAGAGCTTAAATGGAAGTAGTATGTAAAGATTTGTGCGGACGTGTGCTTAGTCCCACATCGGTTATTCATTGGATAACCTCCTGGCTAATCTTTTTGGATAAGGTCATGCCTTATTACAACTTTAGATGAACCGGACGCATCTTTAATCTATCCAAGCTATGGATTAAAGATAACAATGGAACGAACGCTTTCCCATTCGAAGTGCTTCTGCTGCAAATAAGATTATTGGTTTGCCGAAATGTTTATCACTAATGACGTCGATTTGCTCTGCTGGCGAGGCATGACATTGTTTCCTTTTTTTCAGGCAATGGTGATTAGATTCAACTCTATCTCGACTCGAAAGCTTTCAAATGCGCTGACATTGCTCACTTCCAACAAATCTATGGTTGCCACAAGTGACTATGGCGAGTTCCATAAGATGACGAAGCGCTATATCCTCGCCAGCGTCTTGGGAACAAATGCTCAGGTTTGCAATATGCCAATATAAGAGATGTTCCTTTGACCATAGATGCATATAAAGCACATGTAGGATGATTTTTTCTTTGTTTCACAAAACTTCTATAAGCTAAAATGATGTTCTGTGCTATCCAACATCAGAAGCGATATCGTGGCCTCAGGGAGACCATGATAAATAACATCGTAAATATGCTGCATTTGGAGATAAAGGACAATCCTCAAAGTGCAGTGGAGCTCAGGGAGCCGTTTAAGATTGAGCTTTTCCGCTTAGCCTTGAAACAAGTAAGTCTCGCCATGGAGTACGACCCATAACGTACGTCTTTTGTCTGGGGATGTACTTATGGCGCTATGAGAACAGGCTACGTTATTTAGAGCTTAGAATCGCACTGAAAACTTTTGAAACACCTGAATACCTTGCAGGCTCTTGGCAAGGATCTAGAATCTATTTATGTGGAGGAGCTGGGGCGGGAGATGTCGAAAAAAGAAATTTTTGATGCCTTAGTCACCGATCCGATGATGGGTGCAATAGAGGTAGACTGGAGGGATTTCTTCCCGTATCTAAGGTGGGTTCCTAATAGGAACATGGAAATGAAGATTCAGAGAATGGTCACTCGCAAGAGAGCAGTGACAAGGGCCCTGATCAATGAACAGAAGAAACGCATTGCACTTGGAGAGGTCTTCTTCATCCCTCCATGCCTCTCTTCTTGCAAGTTCTCATATTTTTTCGCAATTACACTCCAGTTTCAGAACGTCAAACGTGAATGTAATTGTCATCAATATACAGGCAATAAACTGCTATCTGGACTTTCTACTCTCTGAAAACACACTGACAGAGGAGCAAGTCGCCACCTTGATTTGGGAAGCAATAATTGAGGCCTCTGACACAACTTTGGTCACAACAGAATGGGCTATCTACGAACTTGCTAGGAATCCGAAGTGTCAGGTAACTGGCAAAGCACATCTTGTTAGCTTTTCCTGTTGTGTTATCTCTGCCTTGTTTATCTCCTTCATCTTCAGGATCGCCTTTATCGTGAAATCCAAGAAGTATGTGGTTCCAAGATGGTTACCGAGGAACACCTGCCGCAGCTACCATACTTGAATGCTGTTTTCCATGAAACTACGAGGAGGTATTCTCCTGTTCCTGTTGTTCCTCTTAGATATGCCCATGAAGACACCCAACTAGGTGGCTATGACGTTCCGGCTGGGACACAGGTGAGAGTTCTAAGCAACGCAGAGCTTTTACAAATCTGCTTGTTGATTTTGTAGTGTTACATGGGTTGTCTCATGAGTCATGACGCTTGCAAATTTTTGCAGATTGCCATCAATCTTTATGCATGTAATATGAACAGAAAGGACTGGGATGAACCTAAAGAATGGAAGCCCGAGAGATTTCTAGGGGGCAATTTTGAACCAATGGACCTGCACAAGACGATGGCTTTTGGAGCAGGAAAAAGAGCATGTGCTGGATCTTTGCAGGCAATGCTAGTTTCTTGTACAGCCATTGGTAGATTCATACAAGAGTTCGAGTGGAGACTGAAAGAAGGAGAGGAAGATAACATAGACACTGTTCAGCTCACCACCCACAAACTTCATCCTATGCATGCATACATAACCCCAAGAGCAATGAATCGTTCAGGACTGCAGTCATCCTGAATCATTCTCTGCTTTTTTCTTCTTATGCTTTTCTGATTACATGTGTGTTAGCATCTTTGTTTCATTAAGCTTATCAAACAAATACTGGTGTTCCTGGTCTAGAATTTCATATGAAATATGATGTAATTCTGTGTATATTGCAGTTTTCAGGCTATTTAGCAACTCTGCCCACTGGCCGATTTTATTTGTCACCTTAATGAATTATCCAGATTTATTGGCATATTTCCCTGGTATTCTTTAATTACAAAAAAAAATCCTAGTATTTTCTCCAAAGTGTATTTTTATCATGGTTATGGGTTAATATGATACCAAAAATTTCTGCTGAACATCCCTGTCATACTTTTCTTATGTTGCATGCAGATAACAGAAATAAAGTGTTCTTGCAATTATAACCAAGCACCTGGTTTCATGCTTTCTTTATTATTATCGCACAAGAAATCCAAATATGATCATGCCAACTTGGGAAACCAGATTGTGCTTGATCTTGAGGCTAGATTGTTTCCTTGGTCCTGGTCCATATTTCTTTACCGTTTATAAAATGGAATTAGTTTGATTTTCACCTAATTTCAAGGCCATAAAAAAGCTGGAGACTGTCAGGAGATCAAGAATTTGGCGAGGCGGAGTCGAGAGCTTAAAGGCAAACGTAAAGCCAGTGACAACCTAATTTGTGGCTAAATGGGGGCAACTAAGCATATGACAGCTATAATACTAGTCCTTTTCTAAAGATTTTGACCACCAGAACTGCCAAGTGCTAACTGGTTTGCTTTTGCTTCATCTTTAGCCGCTTCATATGGTTTATTTTGTCCATTCAGGATCATAGGAGATATAGATTTCGATCCTTGCCCTTATGTCCGCTACATGTACATTTAGGATCGGCTATCAAACTTAGGCAAAATGGATTGGCTTATAGATTGCAGACAATGCAAATTTCAGCTCTACAGTTCTAGCAGCCAATTGAGGAGAGATTATGGCGGTCCAAATGGCGGAAATCAAATTAGTCTCAACAATAACTTTCCCCAGAAATCAGAAGTAGAGAAGAAAACCGAAAGCGAAGATCGAGGACATAGTCCCTCTTTCTTTGCTTTAGACTGATTCTCCAGAATCATTAATATACTTCCATCGTTCATTTATTTGACAATTCTCTTGGGACATCCTTTAACTTGGACAAGATTTTAGCAAAGGCAGATAGATCTTTGTTTTGGTAGAGCAAACACCAATCATTGAAAAGGCTACTGTCTTCCCACATTGCGGATGCAATAGAGGAGTTTTTGTGTAAGAAGATTCTGAAGAGATTGCAACAATCAATATGAAAACAAATTTCTGAAGGTCCTTCCCAAAGAATTTTGCTTTCCAAGGTAAACAGAGACCAATAAACCTGTTTGGAGGTTGTAATACATACAAATTCTGACCGATGACATTCCAAATTGTTCTCGAAAACTGGCATTGGGCAAAGATATTGTCACGCCCCAAATCCGGATCATGACACGGCCGTGCTATTGCAATCTTATGCACACAATAACACGAAGCCACTTAAAATTTCGTAATGAAATAAATAGTTTCATTTACTAATGTCATAACATTGTTCATGAAGTTGGAACAGTACAGAGCTTCTAAAATTTAATTATTACATAATATTTTCAATTACCCCAACCCTGAATAACACCAAGCTCCCTGCTCCTAGTAGTCTTATTCATCTGTAGAAAAAAAATAGATGAAAAGATATGAGCTACACAGCTCAGTAAGTAACCATGTACTATCTTATTGGATCAAGTACAATTATGCCAATGCAGTGATAAAAAAAAAAATAACAGTTGTAGTAAAATAAAACATTTTATAGATGATATACACAAATCAGGTCATAAAGCAATGCATGATCCATCCATGAAAGTTCATAACCATGATAATGCAAGTCATATAGAAATATTGCCATTTATCCATACTTTATAAAACATACTCTCAGACGGATGTGCTGCTATGGTCACTATAATCCCGTGACAGGGCCTGTTAATCTTAGTCGACTAATTCTGTTATTCGTTACCAACTTTAACCCGTTGGCAGAGGGCCTGTTATTCTTTGGATGCTAGCTCCAGGGTGTCGACTGGCCTCTATTTCTAGAGGTGGTCATAGCTACCTGAGAGTTCATAAATCATATTCTTTTTCTTTCATAAATCATAATCATCATAAATAGGTTGGAAAATGATAAATGGCATTATATAATTTAAAATGCATAAACATGCCTCAAATATCATTTTTCATGCAGTCTAACATAATCATAATTTCATAACTCATACATCATCAAATATTCATGAAGGATGCTCTTTAATCAAATTCATGTATCACATGCAATCATATACTTGATCCTAATTTTGAGGAAAATATATCATAAGCAATACATTTTCATAATAATGAATAAACAGTAATTTAAAAACTTTAAGATCAGTGCTAAGGTTACTTACATTGATTCGCTCACGAATCCCTAAGTACAGTTGGGCAACTCCACTGTACCTATTAATATCATATAAAATCAATTATTTGCTATTCTCAACTTTACTATTTATTTTATTTTATTTTATTATATTTATTTATTTATTATTATTATTATTTTATTTCTTTTCTTTTCTTTTTTTTTTCTTTCCTTTCTTTTTTTTTTCTTTTCTTTTTCTTTCCTTTTTCCTTCTTTTTCTTTTTCTTTCCTTTTCTTTTCTTCTCTTCCTGTTTCTTCCCGAAGCTTCTCCCTTGCTTTCTTCTTTTTTTTTTTTTTCTCCTCCTCTTCTCTTCTCCCGACTCCTCCTTCCTCTCTTCTCCATTCTTCTCCCACGAAGGGACGAGGGCGAGGTCTGCAGGAGCTGAACCATGGCCGGCGGCGTCCATGGCGATCGACCCTCTCCTTTTTCCCGCGGAGGAGACGCGCACGGGAGAAGAAGAAAAGCCGCGGCAGTTGGCCTTCTCCTTCTTCTCTTTTTCTTCTTCTCTTCTTTTCCTTTCACGATTCATTAGATCTTCCCTCTTTTTCCGCGAAGCAAAGGGGGAAGACCTCCATGCCGGATCGCTTGGGAGGTGATCGGCCGAGGCCGATGACGCCCGCGACCGGCCAGCAGCGCCCGCAGGACGGCTGTGGCTGAGCCTGCGGCCGCTTCCCGCGATGGATCCGCCGTCGAAGACCACAGGTAAAGCCCTTCCCCTTCCCTTCCTCTTCTTCTTCTTCTTCTTCTTCTTCTTCTTCTTCTTTTCTTTTCTTTTCTTTGTTTTTTTTTTTTTTTGTAATTGATCTATCCTCCCATGTGGATCGGGAGAAGGAAATGCAGGAAAGAAAACAGGTGGTTAGGGGCTTACCTGGCTTCGGGGATGAACTGCGACGCCCCTCTCCGGCGGCATCAACGTGGGTTCAGAAAACCCTATCGCTGAGGAAGGACGTTCGAAGCTTTTATAGCCCCCGAAGAGTTAGAGGCCGCAACGGCCAATAGGCCTGGCCCACTGGTCTAGCTGTATGCGGGCCGGTTAATGAACTGGGCTCTCACATTCTTCCCCCCTTAAAAGAAATTTTGTCCTCGAAATTAACTTACTTGGAGCTTCAAACTTTGAAGGTATGTAACCATCATATCATTCTCGAGCTCCAAAGTAGTCTCGCTCAGAGAGTGCTTACTCACAAATTTTTTTTTTTGGCAAAATCACGGCATCTCAAAACTTGACCCTTTCTACCTGTAACACATAGGAGTTATTTTGATCTCTTCCAAAAGAAGACTAATCTTTCAACCTTGGATTTCAAATACCATAATTGTTTGCCCAAGAAATTAATTGTTCATGATTAATTCCGGACAGTAATTATAACCGCTTAATGCAAATAGGTTAAAGCATTAGCATCAAATACTTTTCATAATCTATAATCCTTTTTCTTCTCTTAACTTTACCCATGAATTAATGATCAACCTTTATCCTAGAAAAAAACCTCAAACCCTTTCATTTAGATAGATTGACAATGTCATAACTAGGAGTAGGGAATGAATATTAAAGCATTCTAGATCTAAGCCCAACCAAGGAACTGTCAATCCGTTAACACTAAATTTAAGATTTCCAAAATTCTCCCAAGAATAGTCAACTATAACAGAACCCATTGGTGAAAATTACATAGCTACCTCCAAATTATCCATAGAATCAACAACATTCTTCTCCACTAGAAAACTAACTCAAGTCTTCCAATAATTCTACTTATCAATACAACTTCATCATTAGATTTTATCGAAAGAATAAGGTCCGATACTTCCACATTTAATTCCTTTGGTAAGCGATTTAAATCAAGCTTTTCTCTTATAAACCAAAAAAAAAAAAAAAAACAACGTTTTAATTCTGAATAAAAACATTAAGTTTCTTTGTCAAAATATCAACTTCTCTCAATTAACCGATCTATCACAAGATTAGATCATAAACAACTCTAATCCACCCTTGATAGATATTCATCAAAGTTGATTGACAACTGCAATTTCTTTCAATCAGATAGAGGGTTGATCTTAATTGAAGAAATTCAAGCTTTAGATTTAGGAGGGAGGAGGTCTATACCAATATATTCCAAATCCAAGATCAAAATTGATGATCCATTAATTCTAGTCAAAAGATGCTAAGAATTTCTTAACTCGACATAAAATTGGAGAATCTAAGATAGCACAACGACATCCAAAAATCAGAACATTTTTCTTTCATTTATCAAGAAAAGTTCTACTACACAAGAAAACAAATCAAATCTTTTATTATTAAAACTTTCTGAATCAAAGAAATAATACTTCTGACCAACTTAGATAAATAATTTAGATCACTATGTTTTCGCTGCGCACTCTAATTCAAAACATCAAAATCCTTTTGATTCACTAATAACTTTTGATCAAAATACTACTTGTCTACAAACAAAACTATTAAATACCTCATTTCTCTGCCTTTTGCATATCATTTTGATGAACTTGTTTCTCTTCTTTGATTCCTTCCTTGTTAATAGCATAAATCTTTTTTTTTTTTTAAGCTGCTAAAGGATTGAGCATCCTACCACCTTTTTTTTTTTTTTTGATACTTACTAAGTTCATTCATACAGTTTGGAGAAGCAGTTGATGGATATTGATTGAGTTGAGGGCTACACAGGCAGTTCTAAAGTTGTGACTTTTCTCCTTTAATTCATATAAGCTAGTAATGAAAATACCACAATTCTCTTCTTCACTCTCTATAACTCCATAGAAAAATTGCTTAGCCCGTCAAACTATAATTTATGTGGTTTGTTAACAAAATCATCATAAATATTTCCACCACATGTGTATTTGCACTTCAAATCTTTCCTCCATCTTGATCGAATTTACTTAGCTAGAATTTTTTTTTCCTTAAATAAGTGACAAATGCTTTAAACAAATTTTCCATCTTCAGCAACTTCATCCGTAGAAAATGAGCCTTCTTTCCTAGTAAGAGATGAACTTTCAAGTCATCTTGAAAAATTTTAAGCTCGGAAGGTGTAAACTTCTTGAAATTGTTTCTCAATATCCTAATATGTTATATTAGGTATCCTTAAATTGCATGAACAATAATCTGCCCTAATTTAGCATTGCTAGGTGATTCTGAATTTCACATATCCATTAAAAGAAAGGGATGCATACTTTTATCGTAAGATCTCTATTTAAAAAAAAAATCTTCTTCTCTTGTGCTCCTTCCACTAGACAATGATATGTGGAATTATTATGCATAACTTTCACCTTCCTCATGAAACAATTTAAACTTGCTTCTCAGTGGTAAACAAAGGTATTTAATAATTGCCCATCAATTAGAGATGAAACAATTTATTTCAAATCTTAGAAACAGGGATCACTAAATACAACTTGTGAAACATCATGTGTTATTGAACATGTTCCCATATCAAACTCTATTGCTGATTCCACTTACATTTCCAATTGAGCCCATATCATCATCATTCTTCATTTTTTTTTAATATCCAAGCATTTTTTTTTTATTTTTTATCCTTGCTTCCGATGCATACTAGATCAAGGTTAATCCTCGAGATAATTGCCATATTTGCATCATTGAATTATCATGTAATCATATTCTAAATCCAATTCGAGCTAAGCCAACTCTAAATTTCCTTGATAATTCCATTCTACAATTTGATATTGATTTCTTTTTTTTTTAAGAATATTAATTCTATACTCCGATGAATTAAAAGATTTCAAATTAACTTACTCATAAGCACATTCAACCATCCCGAATCCTTTTTTTTTTTTTTTTGGTTAAACTTATTTAGGCCTCTCACGAAATCACATTAGCATTTCATCAATGGTGATACAAAAGCCAAAATCAACTCATAGCCTTGACTTTTTTTTTTGTCAAAACATCAACTAATATTCATTTAATTGATTTATTGCAGGATCATAAACTACTACACTTTATCCATAGTAGAACATTTGAGCCTCAAATATTTTTCAAGATTGATAATTATTCTCAAAATTTACTAAATGACTTTCAATCAAAATACCAATTCGCATTGTAATTGGAAAACATCTAATATTTCATATTCCAAGTAAACAAAGGAAAAACTCTTAAGTCTCATCCTCAAATAAATTTTCTTTCTATATAACAGTTTCATGCATAATTGTCATACATATTTCATTCTCGAAGAATATAAAATCTTTTCTTGTCCAAGCCTTAAACAACTTATGAATGAACCTTATCTTGCCATTAAAATAATTAACTACAAACTAGAAATATTATCCACAGTACCCGATATCAAGTTGATCTTCCAAAATCACTTATATACTAATACACAAACAATCACAATGTACTTTAACATTCCATGGCTAGTACTCCACTTAATATTAGTCAAAATCTAATTTAATCATAATTTAAAAATTTGCTACATTTCTATCACAATCACTAGTGATCTTAAACTTTAAGCTCTCATATATTCCTGTCACATTCCCTATTACTCTTAAACCTTTGTTCTGATTCCAATTTTATTACAATCCTCAATGATCTTAAACTTCCAACTTAAAGCCACTTGTGCCACAGTCCTTAGTAGTCTTAAACCTTAAGTTCTTGTATCATTCATATCGCAATCCTAAGTGATCTTAAACCTAGCTTCTGATAGTTTAATTGTCATAATCCTAATGATCTTAAACCTGGCTCTGATACCACTAAATGTCACGCCCCAAATCCGGATCATGACACGGCCGTGCTATTGCAATCTTATGCACACAATAACACGAAGCCACTTAAAATTTCGTAATGAAAATAAATAGTTTCATTTACTAATGTCATAACATTGTTCATGAAGTTGGAACAGTACAGAGCTTCTAAAATTTAATTATTACATAATATTTTCAATTACCCCAACCCTGAATAACACCAAGCTCCCTGCTCCTAGTAGTCTTATTCATCTGTAGAAAAAAAATAGATGAAAAGATATGAGCTACACAGCTCAGTAAGTAACCATGTACTATCTTATTGGATCAAGTACAATTATGCCAATGCAGTGATAAAAAAAAAAAAAACAGTTGTAGTAAAATAAAACATTTTATAGATGATATACACAAATCAGGTCATAAAGCAATGCATGATCCATCCATGAAAGTTCATAACCATGATAATGCAAGTCATATAGAAATATTGCCATTTATCCATACTTTATAAAACATACTCTCAGACGGATGTGCTGCTATGGTCACTATAATCTCGTGACAGGGCCTGTTAATCTTAGTCGACTAATTCTGTTATTCGTTACCAACTTTAACCCGTTGGCAGAGGGCCTGTTATTCTTTGGATGCTAGCTCTAGGGTGTCGACTGGCCTCTATTTCTAGAGGTGGTCATAGCTACCTGAGAGTTCATAAATCATATTCTTTTTCTTTCATAAATCATAATCATCATAAATAGGTTGGAAAATGATAAATGGCATTATATAATTTAAAATGCATAAACATGCCTCAAATATCATTTTTCATGCAGTCTAACATAATCATAATTTCATAACTCATACATCATCAAATATTCATGAAGGATGCTCTTTAATCAAATTCATGTATCACATGCAATCATATACTTGATCCTAATTTTGAGAAAAATATATCATAAGCAATACATTTTCATAATGATGAATAAACAGTAATTTAAAAACTTTAAGATCAGTGCCAAGGTTACTTACATTGATTCGCTCACGAATCCCTAAGTACAGTTGGGCAACTCTACTGTACCTATTAATATCATATAAAATCAATTATTTGCTATTCTCAACTTTACTATTTATTTTATTTTATTTTATTATATTTATTTATTTATTATTATTATTATTTTATTTCTTTTCTTTTCTTTTTTTTTCTTTTCTTTCTTTTTTTTTCTTTTCTTTTTCTTTCCTTTTTCCTTCTTTTTCTTTTTCTTTCCTTTTCTTTTCTTCTCTTCCTGTTTCTTCCCGAAGCTTCTCCCTTGCTTTCTTCTTTTTTTTTTTTTTCTCCTCCTCTTCTCTTCTCCCGACTCCTCCTTCCTCTCTTCTCCATTCTTCTCCCACGAAGGGACGAGGGCGAGGTCTGCAGGAGCTGAACCATGGCCGGCGGCGTCCATGGCGATCGACCCTCTCCTTTTTCCCGCGGAGGAGACGCGCACGGGAGAAGAAGAAAAGCCGCGGCAGTTGGCCTTCTCCTTCTTCTCTTTTTCTTCTTCTCTTCTTTTCCTTTCACGATTCATTAGATCTTCCCTCTTTTCCCGCGAAGCAAAGGGGGAAGACCTCCATGCCGGATCGCTTGGGAGGTGATCGGCCGAGGCCGATGACGCCCGCGACCGGCCAGCAGCACCCGCAGGACGGCTGTGGCTGAGCCTGCGGCCGCTTCCCGCGATGGATCCGCCGTCGAAGACCACAGGTAAAGCCCTTCCCCTTCCCTTCCTCTTCTTCTTCTTCTTCTTCTTCTTTTCTTTTCTTTTCTTTTCTTTGTTTTTTTTTTTTTTTGTAATTGATCTATCCTCCCATGTGGATCGGGAGAAGGAAATGCAGGAAAGAAAACAGGTGGTTAGGGGCTTACCTGGCTTCGGGGATGAACTGCGACGCCCCTCTCCGGCGGCATCAACGTGGGTTCAGAAAACCCTATCACTGAGGAAGGACGTTCGAAGCTTTTATAGCCCCCGAAGAGTTAGAGGCCGCAATGGCCAATAGGCCTGGCCCACTGGTCTAGCTGTATGCGGGCCGGTTAATGAACTGGTCTAGCTGTATGTGAGAGCCCAGTTCATTAACCGGCCCGCATACAGCTAGACCAGTGGGCCAGGCCTATTGGCCGTTGCGGCCTCTAACTCTTCGGGGGCTATAAAAGCTTCGAACGTCCTTCCTCAGCGATAGGGTTTTCTGAACCCACGTTGATGCCGCCGGAGAGGGGCGTCGCAGTTCATCCCCGAAGCCAGGTAAGCCCCTAACCACCTGTTTTCTTTCCTGCATTTCCTTCTCCCGATCCACATGGGAGGATAGATCAATTACAAAAAAAAAAAAAACAAAGAAAAGAAAAGAAAAGAAGAAGAAGAAGAAGAAGAAGAAGAAGAAGAGGAAGGGAAGGGGAAGGGCTTTACCTGTGGTCTTCGACGGCGGATCCATCGCGGGAAGCGGCCGCAGGCTCAGCCACAGCCGTCCTGCGGGCGCTGCTGGCCGGTCGCGGGCGTCATCGGCCTCGGCCGATCACCTCCCAAGCGATCCGGCATGGAGGTCTTCCCCCTTTGCTTCGCGGGAAAAGAGGGAAGATCTAATGAATCGTGAAAGGAAAAGAAGAGAAGAAGAAAAAGAGAAGAAGGAGAAGGCCAACTGTCGCGGCTTTTCTTCTTCTCCCGTGCGCGTCTCCTCCGCGGGAAAAAGGAGAGGGTCGATCGCCATGGACGCCGCCGGCCATGGTTCAGCTCCTGCAGACCTCGCCCTCATCCCTTCGTGGGAGAAGAATGGAGAAGAGAGGAAGGAGGAGTCGGGAGAAGAGAAGAGGAGGAGAAAAAAAAAAAAAAAGAAGAAAGCAAGGGAGAAGCTTCGGGAAGAAACAGGAAGAGAAGAAAAGAAAAGGAAAGAAAAAGAAAAAGAAGGAAAAAGGAAAGAAAAAGAAAAGAAAAAAAAAAGAAAGGAAAGAAAAAAAAAAGAAAAGAAAAGAAATAAAATAATAATAATAAATAAATAAATAAATATAATAAAATAAAATAAAATAAATAGTAAAGTTGAGAATAGCAAATAATTGATTTTATATGATATTAATAGGTACAGTGGAGTTGCCCAACTGTACTTAGGGATTCGTGAGCGAATCAATGTAAGTAACCTTGGCACTGATCTTAAAGTTTTTAAATTACTGTTTATTCATCATTATGAAAATGTATTGCTTATGATATATTTTCCTCAAAATTAGGATCAAGTATATGATTGCATGTGATACATGAATTTGATTAAAGAGCATCCTTCATGAATATTTGATGATGTATGAGTTATGAAATTATGATTATGTTAGACTGCATGAAAAATGATATTTGAGGCATGTTTATGCATTTTAAATTATATAATGCCATTTATCATTTTCCAACCTATTTATGATGATTATGATTTATGAAAGAAAAAGAATATGATTTATGAACTCTCAGGTAGCTATGACCACCTCTAGAAATAGAGGCCAGTCGACACCCTGGAGCTAGCATCCAAAGAATAACAGGCCCTCTGCCAACGGGTTAAAGTTGGTAACGAATAACAGAATTAGTCGACTAAGATTAACAGGCCCTGTCACGGGATTATAGTGACCATAGCAGCACATCCGTCTGAGAGTATGTTTTATAAAGTATGGATAAATGGCAATATTTCTATATGACTTGCATTATCATGGTTATGAACTTTCATGGATGGATCATGCATTGCTTTATGACCTGATTTGTGTATATCATCTATAAAATGTTTTATTTTACTACAACTGTTATTTTTTTTTTTATCACTGCATTGGCATAATTGTACTTGATCCAATAAGATAGTACATGGTTACTTACTGAGCTGTGTAGCTCATATCTTTTCATCTATTTTTTTTCTACAGATGAATAAGACTACTAGGAGCAGGGAGCTTGGTGTTATTTAGGGTTGGGGTAATTGAAAATATTATGTAAAATTAAATTTTAGAAGCTCTGTACTGTTCCAACTTCATGAACAATGTTATGACATTAGTAAATGAAACTATTTATTTTCATTACGAAATTTTAAGTGGCTTCGTGTTATTGTGTGCATAAGATTGCAATAGCACGGCCGTGTCATGATCCGGATTTGGGGCGTGACATGGGTGTGAGGCCCAATAGTCCCACATCGGAAAGACTCGTTCCAGAGCCTGGGCATATGAGGCGGGTGACTCCAAATCCTGCAGACGCGTTTTGGGTGGAAAACAAAATCGAGGAGGGGTGAAGGACGCTTGCGTGAAGCCCCAGAACCGGACAATATCTGGCAGGGGAGCCCCGCGGTCCCCCCTCATGTGGCCCCCACGTGGGCACTAGGTGCCTCGCAGAGGCAGGGGCGTGACATTTGGTATCAGAGCCGAGGACGGCTCTTGTCCGATGGTGGGAAGGGTGTGAGGCCCAATAGTCCCACATCGGAAAGACTCGTTCCAGAGCCTGGGCATATGAGGCGGGTGACTCCAAATCCTGCAGACGCGTTTTGGGTGGAAAACAAAATCGGGGAGGGGTGAAGGACGCTTGCGTGAAGCCCCAGAACCGGACAATATCTGGCAGGGGAGCCCCGCGGTCCCCCCTCATGTGGCCCCCACGTGGGCACTAGGTGCCTCGCAGAGGCGGGGGCGTGACAGATATGATCAACCAATTCTGTTGGATCATTATAGAAGACACTGACACACCCTCCTATGTATCTCCCTAGCTTTTTATGGAGTTCATCTCTAGTATTAGTTTGTTCTTCAAGCATAACTGGAGAAGGCATTCAATCTTCATAGGCATTTTTAGCTTCCATATTGAGACAGCCTAATAGCACTTGATACCTCTTTTATTTAGAAGCTGATACATGGAGGCCGTAGACGAGGTACCATTGCGATCTTGCCTCCGTCCTAGACTCTTTTCTTCTAAAAAAGAGTGTTGAGACCTTTAACAATCTTATACTGAATTCTATTTCAGAATGGTGGGAGAGAATCAACTGTCTGCCCCACCCATTCAACTTCTTGTACTATAACAAGTCCTCTCTTTATTTTTCATTTTCTTATAAGTCTTTACAAATACGCACAAACAGTAAGTTTACTTATAAGCCCTTCAAGTGCAGCTATCATGAGTCCATCTCCACTAATGATTCAAAGATATCAAAGCGTCATCCTTATCATCGTTCTTCTTTGGAGAGAATGAAAAATCCCATATACTCCATACGACTATGTTTTTTTTCAATCTATGCATGTTTAGTATGAGTACATGATAAATGATATGGATTTTCATTTCGTATACGTCCTATCATACTATTTTAGCACATTAGCACAATTAGGGCTGTCCATTTTGTTCGTGCTTAATGCAAAGGTAGGAGACCACCAAACATATGATCTTTGATTTCTATATATTTTTGGAATTCTAGATCTTGATTAACGGTATGAATTTCCAATTTGGGCAGCCCGTTATTTTTTTTTGAATCATTAAATATTTTACTAAAGATTTAATGCTTACTGTGGAGGCTATCTATGTAGAATTTCATTTAACATGAGTTAAGAAAAACAACTCTTTTATATTTTTCATCTTCTACATATTTTCCTTGTTACCCATTTTCCATTACCTTGTTACAATTTCAAAATTTTATGATAGCTTTATTGATTTTGTTGTAACTCGAGTTAGCTCGCCTGAGTCGTCCATCCACTTGGATAGCTAGGAATCCATGTTTTACTTTTTTGATATACAAAACAGTAGGCACTAAACATTCCAGTTGGATCTTGTTTCCCTTATTCATTCTACGGTATTGTTAGAGAAATAGGAGGCATATGCATATTGCTTCCAAGAAACAAGAAAGAAAGGAAAAAGAATAAGCCTTGCTGAAGAACAAGCCCTGGTTGTACAGTTTCATTGAAGGGTTGTAACTTGTAACACTCAGAAGACCATATGTTTTCTAATCTTTTTCCTTTTCTTAAAGAGGTGTGGTTGTGTCGGGCGGAGGGTTTTTTTTTTCCCTAATGGTGGGGAGTGGGTGGGTTTGGGTCCTTTGGGGCAGATGAAACCTTGTAAATTGCTAGGGAACTAATTCTGAAGAAGGCATAAGCTCATCAGATTTACTCCACTTAGTAGGAAAACTACCCTGACAAAAAATGTTGGTTTTGAGGTCATTTTTCTTGTGATTGAAATGCAAATTTTTTGTTCTCATTTCAGGTATCAGCAGCTTGAGAGGAGGTGCCAGGTAAATGCGGTTATCCTGGTTATATGTACACCGAACTGGCAACAATTTATAAATGTGCTGGACATATTGTGTCACGCCCCCGCCTACACGAGACACGTGAGGCACCTAGTGCCGACGTAGGGACCATATGAGGGGGGAACACGGGGCTTCCCTTCCAGATATTGTCTGGTTCTAGGGCCCGCACGCGCCGCACAAAGCCCTCTTCGGTTTTGTTTTCCACCCAAAACGCGTCTGCGGGATTAGAAGACACCCACCTCATATGCCCATGCTTCGGATCGAGTTTTTCCGACGTGGAACTATTAGGCCTCACACCCTTCCCACCATCGGACAAGAGTCGCCCTCGACTCTGATACCAAATATCACGCTTCCGCCTACGCGGGGCACGTGAGACACCTGGTGCCCATATGGGGGCTACATGAGGGAGAAATACGGGGCTCCCCTGCTAGAACCTAGAGCCCGCACGCGCCGCTCAGACTGCTCCCTAATTTTGTTTTCCATCCAAAACGCGTCTGCAGGATTAGAAGATACCTATCTCATATGCTCAGACTCTGAACCGAGTCTTTCCGATATGCGACTATTAAACCTCACATATAGAAGAAAGAAAAGGCTCCATTACGCAGATACCCATCCTAACCATACCAAATGATGGTAATTTATGCACGGACTGATGTTTTGAGAATCCACCTGGGAGCCTGCTCTCTAGTCTCTATTCATTTTTCCTACTCGAGATAGTTTCCATACTCTTAGGGAATAGGAACATTTGCTGTTGGTGTTGTCTTGCTCTGGCTAAATTATTCTCTTGCTCGACAGATATTACACATCCCACTCCTGATCTTACCGGCTACATTACTGAAGGCCAGATATATATTGACAGACAACTTCATAATCGGCAGGTACCTTCCATGCTGCCTCGCCATGAAGAAGATACTGATTTTCCTCTTTAAGAATCATTTTGTTATGTTAACAGCAGATTCATCATGAAAATCTCATAGAGCTGTTTAATTTGCTTTTGCTAGCCTGGCCATTCTGGACTTGACTTAATATTCCATCTCTATGCCAATTATGCAATTGGGAAGGATGTTCAGGCCATGAAAGCTAAGATATTAGATCAGTATTACAGCAGAGAAGCAGCCCACTGACGTGTCAGTAGAACTCAAGTTTTATTGAGCAAGGTGGAAATAAATTCATGGCTACATTTAAAGATCAGAAACGCGACCCTTTTTGTTAAGGTAGTCTAGGTTCAAATTCTTTGCAGCCCAAATATTAAGTTTAGGCCTGGTTGGCTCTTATATCGTCAAACGCGTGTGGTATGTTGCTTGTGTGCTTGGTAATGAATCTATATATATTTGTGTACGTAGAAAATCAGATATTCCAGATACCCAGGTATGTTAATTTCGTGTTTGCTGCCTTCTTTTTTTTCTTTTTTTTTGTCTGCTGTGGAAGAAACTTGTATCATATACAAATAAGCGTTCGGTAGGAAGCCACTAAAAAGATAGGTTGGAAGTTACCAGAAATGATCGCCAACTTATGTGAAATTTTTTGACAGGCCTTTTCGTACATCTTTGAGCCCGAACGAACCGGGCATATATCGGAATATTTTCGACAAATACTAGTAATGTCGCTTATGTTTGAAAGAGAATTCTGCGGGCGCCCCAAAAAAGGTGAAAAAGAAAGTAGAAGAGGAATTATATCAGGTATGACATGGAATGCATCGGATTCGGACATGAATCCGATAGGTTGCTATCTCCCCGGTCCGCGTCACTGTCACATCTGGTTTGCCCGAACGCCAAACCTTATCATGACCGTTCAAACCACTAGTAGATCTCGTTGTATTGACTCGGGGACCAGAATAATCTTGAAGAAAAGAATTACTGCGTGCAGTATCGCGCTTTCGTTCCTCCGAACGCGGGACCCACAACAATCGACTTACCCACGTCGCGTAATTTGCACTTAATCGGTATTCAGTAATATAATAGCAACCGTAGATGAGACTTCCGGGCGAAAGACGGCAAATATGGACGTCGGATCTACAAGCACGCCAAGATAAAAAAAAAAAGAAGAAAAAGTCGTTAAATTAAATTATGCTACTTTATTTATTTAATTTAATCTAATAATCTCCTTGTTTCCTTCGCATCACTCTTGCTTTCTTATGGTCGCCTGCATCCGTCGTCTCTGCGGGTCGCGCTCTCCCCGCTCCGTGCTCGAGATGGGGAACCTGGGCGATATCGTCGCGTTCCTTCTCTTTCTCCTCTCGTGCCTTCTTGTCTCGCCGCCGACCCACGCCTTCTACCTCCCCGGCGTCGCTCCTCGCGATTTCCAGAAGGTAATTTGTTGTTGTTATTATTATTACCTATATTTTTTGATCGAAATCTTACGGAACTAGCTAGGGTTCGCGGTCTATTCGTACTTCTCTCCGGATCTTGATGTATGTTGTTTTCCCCTGTTTTTTTGGTTGGATCTGGGATTGAAAGGCTTAGATTTATGGTTCGCTTATTGTCCGAAGAGTTCGAACGCGTGGATCATTTTGTTAGCTTGTAGATCCTTGAATCTTGGCTATTTTTTTCTCGAATTAGGGTCCTGAAACAAGATCTTTGGGTTTGAGATTTCTTTTTACGGAGACAGAACTGAGTTTGGTCAGATGATGGTTCTTGATGTTCTCTGTCGATTTCTAGTTCTCTATAGGATCAGTGAAGAATTTTAAGGATTTTTAATTTACGCGTGTTACCGGCACATCATTTAATCACGGTACGATGCCTTGTTCTTGGAGTCTTATTCGACGTTACCATGATAGAGATCGGTAGTTGTAGCTTACATCGCAGGCAATATTTGCTCTAAAACGCGATGGAGTGATGTCTTTTCCTGATTTAATCAAACTTAAACAAAGTTATCGGTTGCCTTAATGTAGCTTGAGCTCTGTTTATATCTGTTACACTCTGAAGTATTCTATTGGGCTCTCCCAGTGGAGGCATTTTATTACTCAAATAACTTTCATGATCTTACCCCCTCTCAGTCCTTTGGTGCACAAATTTCTTGAATGCCTTTGGCGTGATCTTTCAAGCCTTTTTGTTGATTGAAACTTGGCCTCCACGTGGAATGATAGTTTATGAATTTCCCCCTTGCCAACCGTGTAATTTGATGAAAATCAAATAATTTTGTAAAATAAATTATTATTTATGGATCAGGATCTTCATTAAGAATGCAAATTTGCATGAGATGGCCTAGGCAGGGATGGATGGTTTGCAATGAATGTGGTTGAATGAGGAATGATAGTTCTAGCATGATAGGATTATAGGATTGCTAGGTGTGAAATGAGAGGAGTTGGTACTAGATGGTAAAAAATTTTGATTATTGGTTTATGGCACCCTTCTGTAGTGGTGTTCGACAAAATGACTATTTGCAAGTCTAATTTGGGGCATCAATGTTTTCATGAAGAAATTAAATTTATATTTATAAGTTGTAACACGAAATTAAATAACTAACTATATAGAAAACTGAAATTATGGTTCAGAACGTAGTACACCTGATAACTTTTGATTGGTGCTATCTACTGTACAGGTTTAAATTACATTCTGTATAAATTTCAACTATTCTGTATGAAATCAGTTGTTTTCATCTGGAATAAGCTAAAACAGGTCCTAGTTTGGTTACAAATTATTCCTTCCTATTTTCTTTCAGAGATAGAAATGCAAAACATCTTCAAAGAAGCATTTTTCTTTGAAATAAAAATTTGTAAGCATACAGATTAAAGTTTGCTGTTTGTGTTTACATCAGCAATTCATGGTTTCCATGCACCTTTTGGCAAAGTTTATTTGTTGCATTGACAATTTTTCAGTCCTATATGGAGTAAGGATCTATCATTAAAGGGTAGATTATTTTTCATTGTGTTATTAGTAATTGTTTTCTTTCCCTGCTTGATGTTGGGTTTGATGGTTGGTGGTTATTCTACATGGGTTGGCCATAGATTCAAGATATCATGATTAATAGAGATGATTACAAGGTATTGTGTATTACAAGAACCTAATTACTGGAGTACAAAATGATTTGGTTTCACATTTTTCTTTAATGAAAGAAACGAATTGTTAAAGTACTTAAAAGTGTCAAACATAACGCATGCAAGTGGGTAAGGTAACCTTGGTTATGATCTTAAGCTGATCTTATATTAAGTGACTCATGCCTGAAACCTAGATTCTATTCTCGAGTCAGGTCGGCTTGGATATCACAGTGCTCAATCTCATTCAAGGAGCCAATAAAACATAATTTTAAAAATTAAGTTTGGACCATGTAATTAAGATTTAAGATACAACTTGAATATAATATAGATTGGACCGAGTCTATTTCTAACGTGACCTGAATTCAACCTGTTTGTATGTAAACCGAGGTTTAGTAATTCATTGCCAAAATTTTAATATTGAAAATGGTTCTGTTTGAGCACTTGTGAAGCCAACCTTTGCCTGTCTCAACTCCACTATCACGCCTCAAATTGGCAGGGTAGGAATATAGGTTGGTGCCTGTCTAACCATGTTTCTTTTTCAATTTTGATCATGTTGGTGACAACGAAAATCTTATGATGAATTACTCCTCAAGTCTCTATCCTGCTATATTATTCATATTCTTGTGAGATCTTCACTAAATATGATTATTGTCCAACATTTGAGCTCATTGCTTGTATAAAGGTCATCAAGCTTGTTTTGCTATCTATCTACAAGGTAATAAATGTGGGCTAACAATATCAACAGCCTCCAGTCGCCTAAAAATATAGATATTGATATTTTTTTGTAAAACATAAATAGATATTGATTATGCATGATAATCTTTACACCATCTGGCTGTCAACTCTGATGAAATGAGTTTGCATGTATGTGCTCCGCTATTCAAACTGGGATCGAGATCAACATTGGCAGAATTTGCTTGTGTAGCATTGCATGCTTATGCTAATACCATCATCCTGATGGTCATTACCTTATTACTCCATGGTTATTTTTGTTTTTCATGGATTTAAATGTGTCTTATATAAGGGACTGTCTGGTGAAAGTTAAGCATTTGCTTAACAATTCTATTTTTTGCACACTGTGCAAGTTGCTAAGTAGTAATCTGCAGCTAAAATTATTGCATTATTTTGTGAAACATTTTAATAGAAGCTCCAAGATGCATGTCATTATGCTGAAATGGGTCTTGAGGTATCAATGACTAGGCAGGCCCGACCACCTCTAGAATTCTGGGCCTAGGACATGTATTAGATCTGAGGGCTGGACTAAGAATTTGAAGTCTGGATGATTTTAGGTCACACTCATTTTCAGGATTTTAAGAAATTCTAGCCGGGCTCAGCTACATGCAAAGCTTGACCAAATAAATAACCCAAACCTGGACTTTGTTTGGGCTTGTTCCTGGCCAGTCCTGGTGGTTCTCTTCAGGCTGGCTCACTCAGGAATCAACTAGGCCTGGTCTTGCCCATTGGCATCCTTAATAGAACATAGAAGGAAAGAAACAAACATAAACAAAAATAATATTGTGTCATCCTGGCCTGTTAACCATTGTACAGTGCAATCCTTCCCTACCTGCACCGAAGAGCCACAACTGTCTGAGCTTCTAGGTCTAAAGGATTTTCCATAAGCGGCAACTCTTCACTTTGCAGTATTCTTAATTATGTTAACTGTGACAAGGCTAATTTTTATTGATAAGATTGTGGTTATATATGTAAGCTTAACTATATATTATTCTTTACTGTGGTCTTTTTTACTACATTTTTTTTTTTGAGAATACTTGCAAGTCTACAGTTTTGTTTGTCTCTTTCCTGGTTTTGTCAATTCTTGTCATTACATTTGTTTCCTTAAAGCAAAAAATTTGTCCAGCATATCACTTGCCAGTTAATCGTTAGCTATTTTGCTTTGTGTGATTATTTTTAGCATTTTCAATATTTGTTGTATAGTGTACTTATGTACAAGTATCTTCTGGTTGCCAAAAAGAAAGAAAGAGAAAAGATAAACCTAAATCTTTTCTCCTTATCCTGGAGTTGTTTTCTGCTTAGATACATCTGCCTTTGTCATTAAAGATAACCTGGAAAATAAACTGAGGTAGATCATTTATTCTGGGTTTTCAACTGATATGATATTAATAGATATTCGTACAATTTTTTTTGAAATATTATGTTTGATTTATTATGAACCATGGTATGCTGTACCATACTGGACGGTACCAGTACCTGTACGGGTGGCGTACCGACCCTCGGTACGTAAAAAAAAATTCGTACCATACCGTACCGACACTATGCTACTGTGGCACCGGTACCGGTACGGCGAACCTTGCTATGAACACTTTTTCTGTTTCTTTATTCCCGAGTATCATAATGTGTATGGTTCTTTGAATCTATGTTATCACTTTTCCATGCTTTACTACTTAACAACTTTCTGTACTTGTGCTTTCTTTCTTATTGAACTTAGTCTCAGTATCATTTTGAATCTGTCCTATATAGTATCTGTTAAATATTTATTTGCTAAGATTGGTTACCTAAATACAATCATTTTGTGGTTCAATATTTTTTCTCTCCTTTCATACAGGATGATGAACTTCAGGTGAAAGTAAATAAACTTTCATCTACGAAGACACAACTTCCATATGATTATTACTTCTTGGATTATTGTAAGCCTCCCAAGATTATGAACAGTGCTGAAAATTTGGGGGAGGTCCTTCGTGGTGACCGCATTGAGAATTCTGTCTATGCAGTGAGTATTCACCAACATTTTAGTCTAATAAACAAGTGAAGTGCATCTGTAAATATGTTGTTGGGAAATTATAATTTAGTGAAGATCACGTACATTTTAAAGAGAAACTATACAATGTTAAATGTAACACATCTTTTTTTTACCTGGTTAACCTTTTTTGGGGTATGTGTGGCTCACAACTCAGTTTAAAATGAGAAGGGATGAGACTTGCAAAGTAGTTTGTCGCACAAAACTTAGTCAAGAAGCTGCGAAAAATTTCAAGGAGAAGATTGATGATGAATATCGAGTGAACATGTAAGTTGTCAATCTATGCTGGCTTTTCACATATATGATCATTAAAATTGACATTTTGTTTTATATGCTTTATGGTTATATACTCAATTTGCATATTGCTACAGTTTTTTTCTACCCTTGCTGGTTTTATAACAAATTTAGAACTTGGCTTAAATTCAATTCCTGATGTTATATCCACTTGGCCCTCATTAGTTGCTCTTTACAGGATGTTGGATAATCTTCCTGTTGCAGTTCCTAGACAAAGAAGAGATGAAAGTCAAGCACCAAGTTATGAACAGGGTTTTCGTGTTGGTTATAAGGTAAGCTAATAAACTGCTGTTAGAAACAACTGTTGTTTCCTCAATGATGAATTATTTGTTATTTTATGATAGTTAACATGCTATATATTTTGGCTAGCTCAAAGATGGCCGTTATTACATAAATAACCATCTGACTTTCAAAGTCATGTACCATAAAGATCCTGAGAGTGAGGATGCTCGTATTGTAGGTTTTGAAGTGATTCCAAGCAGGTGAGGATGCATTAATGCAGCTTAATAAATTTATAATCATATATTATTCTAATTTGTGGTTTTGTTTTTTTATTATGCTAGGTCATTTGTTGCCATTTTTATAACTTGGGTCTACTATAGAATAGTAGGGTAGAAAGGAGCAGCTGACATGGTTATAGATGCTGGATTTTAACTTTTAACCGGTCTACAAGAAACAACTAATACAAAATTAGTGTAGAATCATACTATAATAAAGCTAGAATTGTTAATCAGATATTAAGAGTATTGAAGTAATAGGGTTGGAAATGGGCCGCGTCAAGCCAGGCCACACCTCTACTCGAGCCCGGCCCAAAATTTTTCTTGAGCTTTGGACTAGGCTTTGGTCCGAAAATTTTAGAAAAAACTAGGCCCGAGCCCGACCCAAGATCAAACCCGGGCCCGACCCAAGACCTAATCAGACCAACCTGAATGAGACATTAGGGCCAAAAATTGGGCCAACTCGATTTGGCCCGACTGGGATTAAGTCATTAATGCATAATAACTGCTCAACCCCCCTCCATGGTTATCTTACTACTTGAGATATTGATGATCAACAACATAATTTATTAAATATCTCAAAAGTTGATAAGGACTACTCACTCAAGAAGAGCATTTGAAAGAAATCATAGACATTGATGACATGGACAGTCTGTATAAATTGATAGATCAGATTCCCTGAACTAAAGAACGTAATAAACATAATAGAACTTTATTTAGCTTTCCTAGTGACTGAGAGACAAGTGGAAGAGGGATTGACAAACAAAGCCATCTCTCAGATTCATCCTGTTACAAGGAAGAAATAAATAGAAAAAGAACATAAAGTAAAAGACAAGGAATAGGAGAGGATGGCAACGCCGTCCGCAGATCCCTCCAAAATCCCCGATCCATCACTCCCACCCTGAATTCCTCCCCATTAACCACCAGAAGAGGAAAACCACTCTCCCTCGCCCCTCATGCGCTCGTTGATGATCCCAAGCCCGAGCAAGTCTCCTCCTCCACCGCTGCTTAGCCGAATCTCTGACATCCGCCACTGCTGACCCCACCTTCGAGAATTGGCTGGCGTGGGTCCAACTCAAGTACTAGAGCAGCATTAGGAAGAAGGCGGAGCAGCAGCAGGCTAGGAAGTCCGGCGGCAGCAAAAAGGAGGTGATGTCACCACCGGTGCCGCTCAAGGAGGTTGTGGTGGCAAGGGGGTTGGCGGTGGAGATGGGGTTCAGCCCCTAAAGCAAGCGGCTTAATAGGAGGCTGGCAAGGCTGGGCCAACACGGTGATGGAACCGTAGTTGGCCATTAGACATCATAGTGATGGAGCAGTAGAAAACAACAATAGGCCTATACAAGAGTGAAGATGAAATAGAGGTTGGAGAGAGATCATGGCATCTCAATGGAACTGCAGTTAGCTGATGATAAGAGGCTCACCTTCGTCTTGCTTGGACCAACGATCGACGATGAAAGAAGAGCTCTAGGGATCGAAGAGGCGATGGAGGCAGAGAGACAAGAAGTTGAGAACCTTAGCCTATGATCGATGATTTTGATTAGGGATTGGGACTCTTTGAGAGAAGAAGAGCCTAGCGAACCCAACGGCCATGATTTCGGCCGAACCAGTGAATCAAATCGACCCATGCAATAGTTGGTTTGGTCATACCACTTATCCAAGTTTTCTGGACTAGGCTTCGGACCAGATATTGGGTCGGCTCCAGGCCTGAATCTAGGTTCGGTTTTCGAGCCAGGTTCGTCCTCAAGCTCGAGCTAGGCCCCATAACTACTCGAGCCCGGCTTGAAATGCATTCAAACCCTAATTTTAAGCCTAAATCCAATCTAGAATTACTCGGGCCTAGCCCGTAGCTTGACCCAAAGTTGGCTTGGCCTAGCGCGGACCCGCTTCTAGCCCTATGAAGTAGTGATATTCATGCACATTAAAGTGAAGTGTATTGGCAGATCTATTCATATCCTTCCGCATTGTGGTTCTGGCATTTGCTTGTGTTGCAGATGTTTCAAGTTCAACCATTTTTTCTTTAATACGTAATGCAATCTTCTAACCAATTGTTTTAAGACCCAGGTGGGTCGACTGGTTTGACTTGTTCAATCAGTAGGAAGCAACCAATCACTCAAGACAATTAGCAGGTTAGGCAACATAGAAACCCGTAAAGTTTAAAAAACCATCTAACTCGGTCATCCATGTGCAAGGTTTCAAAAAATGGTGGAACAGGATGGTACCACCAGTACCATACTATTCCAATAAGGTTCGAACATCAGCCTAGGGCTTGGTCACCAGAACATAGCCAAAGCAGGCATCCCAACCAGTACGAACCTTGCTTCAGCTAGTATGACGCTCATATCAGTCATCTTGGCCAAATTGGGGTAGTACTAATTGTTACCGAACCCTGTATTATTGATTTGAAGGTGTCTCATCTAGGATGCCCTAGGAATTTCTTAAAGTTGTAAAGGGGGTATAGGGGGGCTAGCTGGGTCCTTTAATCCTTTTAGGCATCTCGGGAGGGATTCCCAAGGCTCCTTTTGATGCATTTGATGAGAGAGAGAAAGAGAGGAGAGGGAGAGGAAGAAGGCAAAGGCTGAGGGTCTGAAGAAGTGGATTGATGGATATAAATAGTAGAATCAGTTCTATGGCTTGTCACCAATATGTGATGGCTGGTCCAAGCAGACTAGGAGGGAGCATCCATCAACCTCCTAGTGTATTGTAATATGCTAACTTTCTTTTAGATGTCGATTGATGCATCTAACCGGATCCAAAATTCTAACTGCATCCTGTATATGATGAAGAAGGTGTTTGAGGATGTTGGATATATCATGAGGTGACAAATAATGGTCCAAAATACAAGTGAGCAGGTGAGGTTCTCATGGAGGACATGCCCCATACTTATTGAACAACATGTGCAGCCAATTATAATGATTTGATGATGAAAGAGATTGGGGACTTGCCACAGGTGAAGTTGGTTGTTGAGCAAGGGCAGGCTATCTCAAAGTTTATATGCAATCCCACATGAGTCCTTGCACCGATGAGGTAGCAGCTGGGCAGGGAGCTGCTGTGGCCAGGCATGATGCTGTCTGCCATGCGCTACATTGCATTGAGGAGCCTCCTTGATAATAAAGTCGGGCTCAAAACTATATTTACATGCAACGAGTGGATGATGAGTAAGTACAGCGAATCAACCAATGGTTTGAGGGAATTGTTTTGAACAATGCATTCTGTAATCAATGTGCAGATGTGGTAAACGTAGTGGAGCTTGTATATGGTGCTGTGAATGGTTGACCATGAGAAATTTCCACAAATGTGTTTTCTTTACCCAAAATGCGGGATGTCAAGTAGCAGATTATTGATGGAATGGGTGAGAGGAAGGCATCCTTGTATTCAGATCGTTGAGTAAAAATGGGGCCTGCAGATGGATAGGGAGTTGCACCTGGTGATATAATAGCATGATCCTCAGTGGTGTTTATTTATTTGATATTTTTTACAACTTAATTACTGCATATTTTATGCTTTTTCATACCCAACCCCAGTATGAAGAGGACATAATTGTCTACGAGGAGCTACTACAGGTAGTTAGGGCGGTGGTGCAGTGGATGTTTTCTGATCAGAGTCACATTGCAAAAGCAATTGTTGAGGTAATATACATAGCAGTGTACTACATTTCACAACTAAATGACATTAACACTCGGTCCTATGTATCTAATTATGGAAAATATTCTGCAAAAGACATGAAACTTTCGGGGAAAATGGAGCTCAACGATCACTAGGCAGGATGTCTTCAGGTACCTATAGGAAATTGTTTCAGTAGAAAATCATAAAGCTTTTTTGTCTCCATGGATTATGTCATCCTAAATTATCTAGTTATAAGCAAGTGGTAGGTTGTCATTCAAGGGCACTGATTTACCCAATCTGAGGAAGGTTGTCATTCAAGTCCTCTCGCAGATTGTGTCATTCAAAGGGTACAAATGAAACCGGTCCACATTTGCTCTAATCCACAGCAAGGTGTGAAACCAACTGACAAGAAAGTGACCGCACAACTTGGTATTTACACGCTACAACATGAGATTGAAACAAAGTATTTTAATCAGAGAAGAAAAAGGAGACCAGAAGATCAATTGGAGGATGACTTTGTTTGTGATGAGGAAGATCCTATCCTTGGATGGGTGGCGAATGAGCGGGCTCGAGAGACATTGGTGCTAGATGAGCCAAAGGACCCTCCATGATTGGACCAAACCATCTCAAAGGACTTGAGGGTGCATGATGTAGACATATGGGCAAAGAAGCATGACACACCCACCACGAGTGAGACTTAATAAAAGGCTCAATAGAATACTCGATGTGTGTGAATCTAATTAGCAATTCAATTTCCAGATGTTCAAGTCTACGCGTGATGCGCAATCCTCCAAGGCTAGTCAAGATAGTAAGAAGGGCAAATCTAAGGGCACGTCTAAGCGACAGTCATTGATTTGGTTGAGGCATCAGATGACATATTAGTCTAGGTAGATGACAGCGAGACTCTAGAACCATCAAATCCTGGCTTGCCCAGATCATCTTGCAATAATAATGACGATAAGAATGATAGTTCAGGTGATGGGTCTGGAGGCTACAGTGAGCACGGTGGGCAGTCTGGAGATGGTGGCGGTGGTTATCTCAGGGCTCAGTCTATTCACTGGCAAGGCAAAGTTTATGCTTGTCATGCAAGATAGGGGCCACGAGACCCCGATAAAAACTAGATCTGATCAGGAGACACTATTGTACAATATGAGAGGATCCAGGAGTGGCGCAGCCCTGGCTATATAAGATCAAGGTTATGGGGTTAGGTATTTAGAGAGATTGGAGGCTCATTTGCGATTGCATGCCTAATACATTTAGAAGCTGAGTTAATGAAAAAGATTAGATGGGAGGCAAAAGGAGATGAGGAGCAGTATCAGAAAACTCCAGGCTATTACTTAGATTGGAGGGATCGAAGTATAGTGTTGCTTCCTACTACCCTGAACAAGGATGGTCGGGCTCTGATGAGTACTAGATGCATACTCATCTGCAGCATCAGGAGCCACAATCATGTCATTATTCAGTATCTTATGGTTAGCAGCAATGGGGATAATATCCAAGTTGGTTTAATGTTCCAGGCTAGGACTGCTAGTAAACCTAGATGTATATAAAAGCTATTGACATGTTATATGGGATTAGACTATTAAAGTGACTTATGATGATTTTCTTTTTACAATACTATGTCGTATATGCCATTCTTCACTCATAAATATTGTTAGTTAATTGATCATTGAGTGTTGGTGTCGATGTCAACACTCAATTATAATATACCCTTTAAAAATATCCCTTAAATACTAAAAAAATACAAAAGAAGATAAATATCTTCACTGTGCATAAAAACCTAAAAAAACATTAAAAGAAAAAAAATTGATCATCCTGGTATGGGACCAATATGAAGCCCTATACAGTTTGTTGGTATGGGACAGCCTCATGCAGTACTAGTCCAGCCAAAAGTTGATACCAACATCAGTACCATTTTTTAAAAACCCGTCCATAGAGCTAAACCACTTGGTTGGGTGGGTTTCACCTATCCGATTAGTAAATGTAGTTAACAAACTGTACCGCATACATGAAAGCTTCCACATGTTTTTCTACTCCCTCTTCTCCCTTCTTTCTCTCTATCATAGCTGCTAGGGAGGACTCTGCTGTTAGGGATTGAGGAATGCATGAATATGATAATGTTGCTGGCGAGGACATGATGCTATCATTGGAGGAGAGGAAAATCCAAGACGAGAGAGGCCTTCCAACCCTCGTCTTTCTGGGTTGATTTGGGAAAGAAGATAATTGGGGGTAGTGATCTTGAATGAGATGGGATGGTCAATCCACAGTTTGGAGGAGGATTTTTTCTCTTCTTGGTCTTGGTTGATTTGGGAGAGAACTGGCAACAATGGCAAAGGTATTCTCTTCAATGTGGATTGGGACTTGGGAAGGATGAAGATTGGGGAATAGAAATGGTTTTGGATTTGAGAATCAAGTGCTTAAACCTTATATGGAAATTTGGGAGGTTAGGAGTTCAATCTGTGGTAAATCTGCAGTCCTGGAAATTGTGACCCAGTCCCTATAGTGGTTTAGGCCAGGTCACTGGTTTTTGAACTTTGCTTCTAACTGCCGTCAGATATATAACCCGCAAAATTCAAGTTGTTCGATGTATTGATACTCTTGAATTAGAAAACTGATCTAATGATAAAAATTAGGCTACATGTATAAAAATTATTTAACAAGATATATAGTTCTAAATTAACTTTTTATCAAGTAAAAGTAATCATGAACCATTTTAGGATTTAGTTATGTGTTTTATTAAATTATATTCATGGCATTACTGATTGCATGGTGTGGTAGCTTAACAAATATGTAGCCAAAAAGCCCTCCATTTTTGTTTGCTGATTTGCATCATAATTGTTCCACTATCTTGACTTTTACCTTTGCCTTTAATCCTCAATTTTTCTTTTTGGATACAGTATTAAGCATGACTATGCTGAGTGGGATGATAAGAATCCTAAATTATCAACATGCAGTCCAAGCATTAAAATAACTCCCGGTAATCTTAGTCCCCAGGAAGTAGCTGCAGATACATACATTGTATTCACATATGATGTTAACTTCCAGGTTTGTACTCACTTTCCTAAACTCAATTGTACCTTTCTGAGTGTGATTCTTACCTTCAGTTTAACTCTTGCAGACCAGTCAAATTAAGTGGGCATCTCGTTGGGACACTTACCTTCTCATGAATGATGATCAAATACACTGGTTTTCCATTATCAATTCTTTAATGATAGTTCTCTTTCTGTCGGGGATGGTGGCCATGATCATGATGAGAACCCTTTACAGAGATATAGCTAATTATAACCAGTTGGAGACTCAGGATGAAGCCCAGGAAGAATCTGGATGGAAATTAGTCCATGGTGATGTCTTTAGGCCACCCATTAACTCTGGGCTGCTTTGTGTCTATGTGGGAACAGGGGTGCAGTTCTTTGGGATGACCTTGGTCACTATGATGTTTGCATTGCTAGGCTTTCTTTCCCCTTCCAACCGAGGGGGTCTAATGACTGCTATGGTTCTTTTGTGGGTTTTTATGGGTCTATTTGCTGGATACTCCTCAGCTCGCCTTTATAAAATGTTTAAAGGTACAGAGTGGAAGAAGATTACACTGAAAACTGCATTCATGTTCCCTGGTATTGTCTTTGCCATCTTCTTTGTTCTGAATGCTTTAATCTGGGGGGAGAAGTCGTCCGGTGCAGTTCCTTTTGGGACCATGTTTGCTTTGGTATTCCTCTGGTTTGGTATATCAGTGCCATTGGTTTTTGTTGGTAGCTACCTAGGTTTCAAGAAGCCAGCCATGGAGGGTCCAGTAAAGACCAACAAGATTCCTAGACAAATTCCTGAGCATGCCTGGTATATGCAGCCAGCATTTTCTATTCTGATTGGAGGCATTCTTCCATTTGGTGCGGTCTTCATTGAGCTCTTCTTCATCCTGACTTCCATATGGCTGAACCAGTTCTACTACATTTTTGGATTCCTCTTCATAGTCTTCATCATTCTCATCATAACATGTGCTGAGATAACGATCGTACTTTGCTACTTCCAGCTGTGCAGTGAGGACTACCATTGGTGGTGGAGGGCATATTTGACTGCAGGGTCTTCGGCACTCTACCTTTTCGCATATGCTGGCTTCTATTTCTTCACCAAGCTGGAGATAACAAAGGTGGTTTCAGGTATCCTTTACTTTGGGTATATGTTGATTGGGTCTTATGCTTTCTTCGTGTTGACGGGAACAATTGGCTTCTACGCCTGTTTCTGGTTTGTCCGCAAGATATATTCATCTGTGAAAATAGACTGATGGTATGATGCCAGAGTAGAGCTTTCGTCTGGTCCGGTAAGCAGTTGGACAGAAACAAAGAGCATCATCTCACGCGTGCAGATTTTTAAAATGCTCTGAGAATTAGTACTTTTGTTGGAGGCAAGATAGCATGTTATTATTTCTGTTTGATTTAGAATTGAACTCTTTTCTGGACTGTTACGTGTATGGATTTATACATCTTAGCAAGCATAGAAAGATCTGCATGAAAAACTTCAGAAATTGTGGGCACCTTTGTCCATGCATGTACATTGAGCATCTTTGTTTGTTTTTTTTTTCGTTTTTTTTAATTTTATCAGTAGGGTGTGAAACCCAAAGAAGGAGCGTCTCCACCCCCCCCAACACACACACACACACATGCAAAAAAAACAAAAAGAAAAAGAAAAAAGAAGAAGAGGTTATTGCGAGTAACGTATTTTTCATGTTTATGTAACTTCAACAGTTAGCCTTTGGTTTCTCTGAGAGCAACCAACAAAAGGCAGGCAAGAAATAGCTTATCATGGGAATGCATTGGATGCCTGGGATTTTCCTGAAGAACATTTCTTCCTTTTTTTTTTGATAAAAGCAAAACATTTCTTGTTGAAGGTTCAAGGCTCTTATATATATATATATATATATATATGCACATATATTGTGTTGCTTTACTAAACTTGACTGCTTATGTAAGTCTATCCTATAACATTGGCATACAAGGGCTTGTGAGAGGTGGCAATTGGATTGGATGTTGGTCGGATCAAAAATTCGTCAAATCAATTTCAACTTATTTATTAAACATGTGAAAAATTCATATTTGGGCCTGTCTGATTTAACTCATATAGTCCATTTGTTAAATAGATTAAATGATTTTTTAATGGATTAAATAATTTTAAAAAGGTAAAGCATCTTGGATTAAATAGGATAGCAATAGATTAAGCAGATTTTAAATAGGTTAAACTTATTAAATAAGTATGATTATGATCAGATCTAATTATTAAATAGGTTAAAATGGGTTAAATAGTTTAAAAGGTTTAAACCAAAATTCAACTCATCTAGACGGGTGGTCCATTTATGTTCTAAATTTATTTATGTCAAATTTAAACATACTTAATGTGGGTTGTTTGCAGGTCAAATTAATGGATTGAGTCATAAATTGCTACTTCTACTCATGAAATACATGTGGAGGTACCTTTATATGTATTGGCCTATAAATTTATTTATGTCAAACCTGAACATACTTAAAGTGAGTCATTTTCGGGTCAAGTTAATGGATCGAGTCATAAATTGCAACATATATTTGTGAAATACATATGGAGATGCCTATATATATATATATTATTTAATTAGCATAGCTAATTGCCTAATCTATGGTTTGTTACCTTTATTTATAGCAGGTAGCTTTGAATCCTGAAAGTTGCTTGGACTTAACTCTCAGAATTTTAAACGTGGTTGGAGCATGATATTCATGTATGAAATTCTATTTAGTGGGAAACGAGTCCCGGGTAGAGGAGCATTTCGGAACGTCCCTACACTTGTAAGATCAGGTCTGACTCGAGTCCATTGCCATCCCTTGGTTACGTTACACGGAATCAACACTTAGCCGACGCAAAGTAATACTTTTTCAACGCATACTACAGTCATATATTTATACATTCGTACCGGTGGATACTAGCATCACACATTTCAATCAGCCTTTGCTTATCCTTCATTAACAATCCTAATGATGCATTATCCATTATGTCCTATTATGATGGCTAAAAATGCCTGTTTGTTTAGCCGTTATTTAATTTCCAAGATGATCTGCAAGTAAAAAAGCCTAATTATCTTATCATTATAAAATAATAACTTTGGAGCGAGGTCTTGGGAATATCTGTACTGTTGGAACCTTTGCTATTGCTGATGGAAAAATGACGAGAAATGCGAAGGTTTTGATTTTCTCAAGTCTTGAATGGAAAATCCTTAAATAAAAAATATTTACAGTTTCAATTGTAGCTGTGTATATCAAGTGAAGATAAATGACAAATAATCAAAAGTTACATGTACATTATTTGTTTTTCTTTCACCGCAATGACATGATGATATAACTAAATTAGTTATACAATATTTTGGTTTTATTAGGATCTCATGTTTGTGAAGAAGAAATTATTTTTTTTATTTTTAAGAAATACATAGATATTTTCTAAGATGATTTTTTTAAATAATTAATTAAATAGCCTCCTAATATCTAGTGGGCAAAAGAAAGTTATATTTAATATTAAGATTTTTTACATGAATACCCTCCTAAATATTGAATTTTATATAAATATCCTCTCAAAACTAATATTTGCATGTATATCCTCGTAAAACACTTGTTTTGCTCTTCTACCTTTTTTTATTCTTTTTTTCATATGTACCCACATCATCTAACGTCGTTAAAAAATTAACAGTTTCAAATTAAAATGACTAAAATACCTTAATGGATAGATGTACGAAAAGAAATATTTATAAGGCGATTGAGATGGAGGACAAAAAAATAATTTCAATATTTTATTTTATTTTTAATTAAAATAAATATGGTTTTTATTAATGGTGTTAGAAGAACCATTATATTAGGAGCATTTATGCAAAAATAGTGTTTTATGAGGTTACAAAAATAAATATAAATTTTAAGAAGATATTCATGCAAATTTAAATTTTTAGAAAAATATTCATGCAAAAAAAAAAAAGCCCTTAACAAAAAAAACCTTAATATTAAGCCGGCAATTTGTTAATTCCAGATGCCGACTGCAGCTTCCACAAAACCTAATCCAACAGGTATCTACTCTGCCTCCAAACTCGAGTCTGGTAGGGAATCCCCCAACTCTCGCGCGTCTTTTATCGTGTTCTCCGAACTTACGTAGCTCCGGTAGCCTTCTTCTTGAGGCCGTATAAATAAGAACGGAAATACGAGCAGGGCGGGTTCTCACCATTTCTCCCGCTCTCCCTCTTCGCCATGAGGAGTTTGACCGACACAATCCTCTTATTGAGTAAATTGGCCTCCAATCTCCGCCGATCCAATGCCTCTCCCACCATTAACGACGACGACGACGAAGCTATCTCCTCCCTCGCCACCTCCCTCAACTTTGGCGATCGGATGACGCCTAGGGTTAGGGTTTTGGATCCGGCGCTTTCTCTGATGTGCTTTAAAACGCCCGAGGTATTCCTCCTCCTTTTCTCCTCCTTTTCGGTTGGCTTCTTGAACCATTTTACTTCCAGGTGTGCAGCTCGCGGATCGAATGCCTGGTTCGCACCATTGTGTCGGTGCTCAATTCGTCCATCTCTTGCAAGGTCTTGCGGCCCGAGGAAGGGGGTGGGGCGGAGTTTCTGAAAGTTGGGAGTTCGATCTCCTCCAGAGACTGCCACCGCCTGATTCGAGTCTGCGGTGATGTTCTTGAGAGCTTGGAGGGTCACGGTGGTACAGTTGGTTTAGTTTCTTGAATTACTTCATATTCATCCTCAGTGGCTTCTTCTAGAGCTTTTTTTTTGTGGACTTTTCAGGATTCTTGATCGCGAGAAGTGTTTTAAGAGTGGTGGTGTTGAGTAGATTTGGACACCAGAAGAATCGATAGTTATGATTGCATGAGTTTTTCCTTTTTTTATAATACATAGGAAGATATATTTATTTACTTTTTTTTTAATTTCCTCTTCCTTTGTTTTGTTTCTTTCCTCACTCAAGAACTGCGTGATGCTGCATTGTTTTCAGGGGGTTCTGTTTGTTTTGTTCTTTGTTTCTTTTTATTTATTTATTTATTTATTTATTTATTCCTGTTTGCATTAGCCAATAGGACTGTTGCTGGTTATTCTAATTTAAGAATTAAATGAGAATGTGGTTAGGAGGATGGAAATACCCCATCACTTCAGCCACACAGACACGGGCAAAAAGGAAAGATCCAAATTTTGACTTTTTAATATGAGACGAAGTTTTGGTCTGCCAAAACTTGCAAAAAATAATTTCGCTCACCATACCTCTATTTACTTCCCTAGATGCTCCTGCAGCCTTGATCTATCCTCATATAGCATATACTTTATACCCTCCGATCATTAACATGTCTTTCTTCTTATCTCAACATTTGTTTTTTTCTTAAAAAACAAGATTCGTCATGATCGTTGTGATTCTATACTCATTATAACATCAAGAAATTGGGTTGTCAGCTAGAAGGTATTTTATTTTACATGGCTTTAATAATTGTAAGTGGCCTGTTTTTAAGCTTTTGCTTTACCCACCCCTCACCCCATCTCATTTGTTTTTTACTATTAAATGATTTGTCTTTTAATTTAGTGGGATGTTCTTAATGTAGAAGGCTTAGTTTGTCCTTTCATTTGTTCCTTATTCTTAGTTATGGGTTAGTGATATTTTGCCTTCCAATTGTACTTATGTAGTTTAAAAGTTTAGGGTTTCCAGGAGTGTGCACCAATTAAAATCTTGAAGTTTCTTTTAAAATCAAATTGACATTTCATTTGTTCTGTGACATCACAATATTTGGATTTTTGTCTGAGAGAAATCTTCTTTTCCAACAAACACAGGGCATTCCCAAACTCTAATATATGCTATTCTGAAAGCAGTTGTATCATCATCTAGCTATCAAAGCCTTCTCCCTTTATCACCATTAGTTTATGAAGAAAATGAAGGAACACCTTGTGATAGGAGAGCTGCAATTTCAAAGCTGATGTGCTTTTTGCCTAAAGGAAGCCCTTCCAGTAGCCATGAAATTCCAATGAGGTACACTGGTGCTGAATATATGCATGTTTGGCTATGCATAAATCAACCAATGAATGGTTTGTTCATTTGAGAACCTTCAGATTATTGACCTTTATGTATTGTGTTATGTCAATTTATACAACTAGTTTTGCTAGATATTTGTATTTGACACTTGCTATCAAGAATAGTACATACATATACAGCATACAAAAATTAAGCAAAAGATTATTTTTCAGCTGGTTTCTTAAGATCACAGAGATATAAATTAAAAGTACTTGAAAGTCTTCTCTCCTACCAATTTGCTGTGTTCCTTCTCTCACAAAATTTAAGTGATGGGGTTCCCCCATCATTTTGTCAAAAAAAGTTTACTCTTTTTTTTCCCTCTTAATGATGTTGGTGGATGGTGATGTAACTTTTGTTTATATCCTGTTTTTGATGGCTGTACATATCCATTGATTTTTTTTTAAAAAAACATGCCTTTATAGTCATCCCCTGTAAATCTCGTTATAGACATCATGTAGCAGAGTCATGACTGTTTGTCAGACTGCCTTGCTGATTGGACTTTTCTGGCCGTGTGTTGCCCCCACACGCTCTGCTATCTTATGGTCTTACCATCTGTGCAATTATATTATTTATTTCTGTATAGAGATCTGATTTTATAGTTTTACTCAATGCTGTTGTAGCTTCAAAAGTAGTCCTGCACTTACTTATAACTGTTTTTCCTTCATTCTTTGTGGCAGGTTATTTCTGTGGTATCTTGATCCACCGGTTCTAAAGCATGACATTTCAGAAATTTTACATGAAGCTATTCAAAGACCATTTCTTTGCTTGAGGACAGAATTGCACGATAGGATGGCTTGGCATACGATAATTATATGCTTGGTAATTTCTCCAACTATGTTTATAGAGGCAAGGGCACTACTGCATAGCTGGTTTCTTTTGACGTAAGTTCCATTTTTTTCACAAAGCTGGTGTTCGCATTTATTGCATCAATGCAGGAAGGTATATGATAGTATTTTATAGCAAGATCATCTCTTTCTCTTTTTTTCCTGTTTCTTGCCTTAAGAAATTGACAGACTATGAGATTTCTTATTTTAGTGTTTTGTGTTTTGTTCTCATATGCTTAGTTACTGCTTATAGCTGCACCTTGTATGCATGCCTGCATCTATGAGCTCTACAAGAATCTTTCTTTCTTAGGCTTCAGCCTGATGCACCTTTCTGGACTCTCAACTGTTTTTACACTTGTACATCAAACTACACATACATTAGCATGTTCATTTCTATTATAGTGTCAAAAAAATTTCTCCTTCAGAATCCATTAATTGCTGCTCATCTTTTCTGAAGCTTAAATGTTCATGTCAGTTTCAAGTTATGGAATTACTTTGAGAACCAATTACATGCTCCTCTGGTTTACTAATGTACTTTCTAATTGCAATCAGTCTTCCTTTTCCAGTTATAGACATTTTCAACAGTGACTGTTACCAAGATATGTTCCACTTACTCAGAATGGTTTAAGTCCTGAAACTAGCACGTTACACATATGATCATTTAGTTGTCTGTTTTTCTGCATTTATTTTGTCTTGTTTTTTGGTCTTAAATAACTAGTTGCTCGTTCTTTTTTTTTTTTTGTCTTCCTCTGCAAACTTCCAATAGTTTAGAAGTTAACATGCAATAATGGAGAGTGAAATAGTACATATAACATCCTTTTATTTATTTAAACAGAACAGGACATTGCATACATCTTAAGTTATGTTGGCTATCTTCTTTTGGACTCCTGACTGTCTTTATGGTTATGTAGCTGAGAGGGTGCATTAGTGTCAAAGAGGTGGTATAGGTGTTAGGATTTAACTCCAAAAAGTAGTATACAAGGATACAACTGTATATGTAGTTTATTGCAACATTAAATACCAAATTATGTGTTTGCTAGACACTACCGATCAATCCAAAAAATAGGATCCTAATAAACCTCTAGTCAAGGCCATCCATATATCATAATCCTGCTGAATTTTTAAGTCTGATATATGTTTCTTGATGTGTTTTTATAATCTGATGAATTGGTGATAACAGAAAAAAGAGGCATCATTTTCTTTTAATATGGTTTATTTGTTTGTAGGACTCTTCATTTAGACCAAATATCATGCCTGTTTTTGTTAGACATGGAAAGTATTCAGTCTTTATGATGTTCTTTTCTGTATGTGGTAGGTTCTGGATTTTGTGGACTTTCTTTCTTAAAAAACTCTAGCATAACTAGAAGTAAGCTTGAGCAGAATGACATGCTATTGACCTATCTGACCTATTGACCTTATCACATGCTATGTGATTGTATGACATTCTGCATCATCCTGCTTAGACTTTTTGGATGCTTCCAATTATTATTCAAAGGTTTTAGGGTATGTAAGTGAATTTGCAGCATATAATAGAAATCTGCTATTTCATCATCTCCATTGGAAGCACATAATATAGATGGCGTATTAACAAAATTGAACTTAAATAAGGTATTTAATGGGACCTGATTTTTGCTAGTTCACTCTTGTTTGTTTCTGATGTTAAAAAAAAAATCTTGTTTTATTTGAATTTATCCCTTTGAATGGCCTTGGTTGACTTGGTGACAGTTTTTGATTATACAATCCAATTACATGTAGTAAGATGTAGGCACTTTCATTCATTGCCCTGTACATTACTTACCATTATTATATAGTTTTCATGTTTTTATTGGTGGGGTTTTTTTTTATCAGAGGCTTGCCTTCTGTATTAGATCTTCAAATTGGTATAGTCTCATCAGTATTAGATATTCTTTCAAGGCCAATGTGGTGGGGCATATCCATGGAAATGGGAATGAAATATCCATCTTCCTATGCCTATTTTCCATGCAGACATCATGAACTTCTGGCAATAATAAGTGGACACATTTCATGCAATAGCTTTCTGGATCTGGTTCATTATATTAAAACCAGACTTGCTCCCTTGGCCAAACATTCAGATCCAACTGCTTCTCATCCTTCACATGGGATTTTTGGGCATGAAGCATTAGTGGATCTTGTAGATAATGATTCTGCCTGGTATGTACAGTCTATCATTCGTTTGAAATCTGAGTGCTATTTGTCTTTGGTTGTTAAGCAAACTGACTACCTGAGCCATTTTAATCGTCCTGCTGCAGGACAATGTTGATGGATTTCCCTGCCTGGTTCTATTTTGCAACTGCTTTAATCTTCCATGGAAATGATTCCCAAGATTATATATCTAGCGTAATATGTGGTGAAGTGAAAACCGAGACGGTAAACAATGAGGAACTACATCAGGCTGCTACTCTATACCTTTCATGGATTTTGTGCCCGATTGATGAAGCCAACCGCAGGATGCTATTTGACCAGATATATGAATTGTCAAGGTCTTGGATCATGAAAAATAAAAAAAGTTGTAGCTATGAACAACGATCCTGCTCAGATATCCATTACAAAAGTAAACTTAATTGCAGTAAGAAGCTCCGAATACCCAAGCCCAATGATTGTGACAAGCTGCATGTGACTGCTCAAGGAGACAGGGCCTCCAGTATCAGATTATGGCTGAAAAAATTTGATCAATGTTGTGTTAACTATTGCACTCAAACAACCAACAGCCACATACCAACTGAAGCAAAATTAAAACAAGATACTAGCATGTATCCTAATTTACTGTCTGCAAAAATTCCACTGGGCATATTTATTACTAGTCTTAGTGATATCAATGAAAAGGATTGTGAACTGCTGCTTCACTATGCTGCCTCTGGTGAAATCAAACAGGTAAAAGAGATGCAGAGGAAAGCCAAAGGCTGCATTGGTCATGATGAGTTCACTCCCTGGTCTGCAGATGATGCGACGAAATGGGCTTTGAATGGAGCCTGTCTCGTATTTAATTTACTAGATTTAATTGAAGATATGTCAGTGATGTTGTTCGACTGTGAAGATACTAGGGTTGATTTTCTTCACCAGATGAAAGGCAAGGCCAGTAGGTATTTGCTCAAGTGTGTAAAATTATTGTTTGAATGTGAATGCCATGAATTCTATAATGGTGCAATTGGAGTAAGAGACAATGTGTTGGACCTTTACAGGAGATTAGTGACGTGGAGACAACAAGGTCCAGAAGGGTTTGAGGGATATAAGGCATTTGATGATGTTGTTGATGACTTTGCCAAAAGGTTCAGAATAGTAGAATAAAGACAGTACTGTTTTTCATACCATTACGATCTATTTAGCTGTAGATTTTAATACAGAGACCTACCAGTCTGAGAAGAAGTTTGATTTTAATATATATAGTCCTTCCAGTCTTGCGAGAAGTTTGAAAGTCAGATGCATGCATGTGTCTGCTGAGGACCAATATCTTTAAAGGTTTGCTATCACTGAGCTGGATGCCTTCTGAGAGCAGATTTAATCAACAGAAAGCCATTTAACTTAGATTGGAGCTCTATGAATGATACACTAATTATTGTTGGAGAACCACCTCCACTGGTTCATTGTTCTGGAGCCGATATATATGTGGAACAAAAAAATCAATTCAGGACAGGCAGCGCAGGTTTGGTACTTACTGATGCCTTCATTAAATTTACAATGTCTTCTTAATTATGGATTGTCTGTACATTGGTCATAGTCATATATGTTTATAAATGTACTAGATTTGTCTTTATCATGTGGAAATGAAATATATTCAATCAGTTTAGAAATTCAAGTAGTTTTTTGCATTGTCATTTATTATGAAATGTTATTGTTCAATGCATCGTTTGTTCTTTTAAAGTTAATTATAATAAAAATTGAGCTCAAACTGCTTTTTTTTCCTGATAAGTTGTGCAATGGAAATTAGACATGCGTACAATGTAATTTAAGTTACCATAGCGAGCAAAACTACTGAGTTTTTGGTTAAACCATAAATAATTGTCTTTATCTGTGCACAAATACATGAACACAGCAGCCTCACCGTGGAACTGAAAATGGATGAGTAAACTGTAAGAAATGCTACATACTTATGGAAGGTGGTTGCGCATTAACATCTTCCCAGTCATTCCACAAGCTAGTGTTTCTTTTGGTATCTTGTTGACCAATTCAACACCTTCAGCAAGTACTACACCCATGCCCATATGTAAATGTGGCTCTATGTGGCAATGAAATGCCCAGACTCCTGGATTGTCTGCCACAAACCTTATTGCTGTCCATCCATAGGGAAAGATCACCACCGTGTTCCTCAGTGGTGGATTCCTTAGATTAAATTTTGTGACATCCTTCTTGCTGAACCTCCCATCTCCATATCCTAGCACCCAAAAGTCATGACCATGCAAATGCCATGGGTGTATTTCGCTCACATTATAGGAGAGCGCATTTGCATTTTGAAGAATCACATCAACTGTGCTGTTGAACTCAAGCTTGTATACATTACTACCTTGTATTGAGCTGGGATTTTTTGGAGGTTTCATTACATCGTAGTCCTTGGCAAAATTCTCAGGTGGTTTTCTGTCATCAAAAGCATTCTTCAAGCGGTACCTCATGGAACCAAGATAGGGAGTGGGTGGAAGGACCAAGGAGATGTTGTTGATGGACCATTTAGTGCAGCCATTTATCTTGTTCTGGGTATTGAGTAGGGCGATCTGTCGGACAGGATTCGTTGGAGGCTTGGGTGTGCCTTGTCGAGCAAGGATTTTGTAGGAGAAAGATTTGCTATGGGCATAGTCATTCCATGTGGGAGCAATGGGAGGTTTGGATGAAGGTAACTTTGATGGGGAATTGGGTTGGTAATTTAAGATAGCGAGAGCAGGTTGTGTTTGGGGAAGCCTTCCTCTGACACCAACAGAGAGCCAATAGTTTGACGATGGTGCCTGATCAGTGGTGATGAGGACAGAGTAACTTTCACCTGAGTAGATGTCCATATCAAACACAAAGAATGGTTCGACATAGTTTCCATCCGCCTCGACCACCATCATCTTGTGATGCTGTAAAATATAAATTGGATTTTGTTCAATTTTTTGTCAAAAATATCATCTATGTTTTTTCTTTAAAGCCAAAAGCATATAAAGCACATGAGATATCTAGTACTAGTTAATAATTACTTGGATAAAAATGATGCAGACCATTTTCACACTTTTATAGAGTAAGCAAATTGGCATGGTCAAGCTGTAATTGCTATTCAGTCCTATGGCAGGAGAAAGAGAAATGATTATCATGTGCTTATCAAGTCTTAACTGTAAGCATCCCCTTTTTATCTTTCATGTGCTTGTGTATGATTAAAAAGCTTGAATGGGATGCCATTCTTATTGCTTGAGTTGTCCACTTTGCACCTATTAATTGAGACTTCAAACACAAGCTGATAGTAAAAGTTCTGATTCTGGTTGCATTTACACTTTCCTCTAAGGGTTTTTTTGTAACATATGAGAGAGTTTTTTTGTGTCTCTACAGAGTTGGCGCCTATCCATTTCACATGTTCTATTTAGATAAAAGAAAGCCCCGTCAATATGTTTCTTATTAGTACAACGAACTGTCAATTTATGTCATACACAACTATTTGTGGAAAGCACTCTTGTTATCAAGTATCTACTGTCCAAATCCCTCTTAAAATGACAGAGGCGTTTGCAATGACAACTAAACCTGTTTCAGATGTTTCACTATTACATAGACCCAAAATAAATTAGGTTAGCGAGGATGCTTGTTATTTGAAAGCTTTAATTTTAGATATAAGTATCTGTCGACTTAATGGGGACTACTTACGTTGATGGTAATCATACCCTGTGGTGACTGTATGGTTTGGTAGTTGGCAATCACTCACCTCGATGGCCAGATTGAGGGATGACAGCGACGTGGTGCTTGCGATCCTCAACCTGTAAGTCTTGTTTGGAAGGACTCGGAGCACCACCGGTTCACACTCCCCTCTTCTTCTCTTGCACGTCCTGGACCCGGGGATAAGATGTGCCGCCAGTGAACAGTTGTACTGCCCTCTCCCATTGATCAATAGACTCTGCACCCATCGGAAGTAGGTAGAACGTTAAAAAGATATTAAAAAAAAAGGCCACAAGATCGTGATCCAAGGGCACTGGTTGTGCTAGGACTCCATTTCGTTCGATCATATTGGCTGTGTTGTCCTGTGTGCTGCAAGTGAGGAAGGTGGAGATTGACAGATTGTTCTTTTTTTTAAAAAAGGTGCTTTTTCTACTGTCAGCTCTATTTTCTACTGTTATTCCACGAAAGGTAGGCCAATATGCATGGAAAGTTGCCCACTTGACCATTTGTTTAATTGCTTTACCGTTGCTTTTCTCTCATCCTGTTTCACATGACCGTACATGTTCATACTGGTAAAAAAACTCTCAGCAGCTATTCCTTTTTTTTCCTCTCATGTAGGATTGGGACCAGCCCACTCCAAAGCTACTTTTAGGTATTTATAATATAGATCTAACTCAATCTGTAATTCTATGATTGGTTGTACTGGCTTAATTTATGAATTCCATAGAATTGTGGTTTATCATTCAAGCATATCCTATAATAGATATAAATCCTTCTTTTATACTGCAGCTCCTTGCAAGGAAACTTGCAGATGCTAGCTCCTGACCTGCTTTGACAAGGTAGAGGATTCATAGTAGATCGAAGTTTACACTTTCGAGGTTCTAACAGAATAAGAATCAGAAATATTATACAAAGAGTAGGCTTAATGATGTAAATGTGCAATTGGTTGCTTGATTGAGGAAAAGCTAGCGTTCAAGATGAAGTGCAAGGCATCAGAAGACATGGTAAGATGTAGTCCAACATGGAATACTTAATGCGATAGAGGTTGTAATTTGTAAGACATTGTAATTTATAATTTGCGTGTGTTTGAATTAGGAGAGAACAGAAGAAAATTTGACCTAAGCTAGATCATTGGTGGTAATCATTAAACAATGAACAACTGCACTGGTTAGCATCCTTACCAAGATGATTTGAAAACCTAGGCTCACTTTGGATCGTGGGCCATAAACTATATTAGACTAAAGAAAACTTATTCAACCCACATGTGGACAAAAGTATAGTGCCCACCACTAGAAGTGATTAATGAGCGGTGGAATTTAATTTAAATAGATAACAAACAAGTCAAGCCATTTTAGACACGATCCGGCCCGAAGGAAGTGCCCTGACAGTGATTTCCACATAGATCGATGCCACTTAAAATGTTTGGACTATTTTTAAGGTATATGCAAGCGGGTGGAATTCTTGCCTGGGGCTCTCCAATCCAGCGAAGGGGTTTGGAAGAGAGGCCGAGCATCTGCGCCTGGACGTTTTGGTGATACCAATCGCTCAGCAGCAGATTAAGCTCGCCGTCGTAGTCGAAGGGCTCCTTTTCTCCATCCGCCACGTCCACTATCAGAGACCCATACAGCCCTGCTGCCCTCTGCATTCCGTAGTGCCCGTGATAGAAGTATGTGCCCGGCTATTCCAACAGCAGCAGCAACAACAACCGAAAAAAAAAGCAAACAAGAAAAGAGAAGGAGAAGGATTAACAACGGATAAACACTCAAGAAAAGTATCACAAATTACAGTAGTGTCTTCTGGAAAATTAGCTAATGCCCCACATCATATATATCACCTTGTCAACTTTGAATTCATAGATAAAGGTTTCTTCAGGATCGATCGCGCACTGCGATATTGATGCTGTCCCATCAGCCCACGGTGTTCCCAACTGTGGCCGCAACGAAATCAAAACATTAACCATTAGATATAGAAATGTGGACACACACACACACACACACATATATATATATACTGCCTCATGTAATAACACTAGAGATGGTGCAAGCTAGCTTCATGTCCGTTGCATGATCACCCCACGTTGCCGACATCTGGGAGGGGGAAAAAAAAAAAACACAGAGACACGTAGAGAGAGAGAGAGAGAGAGATGGGTCGGGGCACAGGGGGTGTGAGTATGCGTTGGTGCATGCGAGAATCGTGTTTACCTGTCGGATGCCATGCCAGTGGATAACCACTCCCTCGGTGGGGAGACTGTTCTTTAGCTCGACTTTAATGGTGTCGCCGGCCTTGGCGCGGATGGTAGGACCCGGAAAACGGCCGTTTATCCCGATCATGATGTTTTCTTCGCAGTCCGGCGACCAGTAGATGTAGCCCACTTCCCATTTGAAATGCCGCTTCTTTGAGGCCAGGGAAACTGGCAACGGAGCCAAGATGATACAAAGGAGGACGAGTGGCATGAGAGGCCTCATGGCCATGTCTTAGTGGTAGTATATATTAGAAGTCGGAGAAGATTAGATGAGGAAGAGGTTGGAAACAAGTGAGGTGGGGAAAGTATTTTCTGGAAAAATAATTGCAATAGTGTCTGAAACGAAGCTAAGACAAGTTTAGTTGTGAGAGACTTGAGAAAGGTATTGACCTGGTGGGAGGGGAAGTCGTGTTTTTATAGAGAGAGAGCTTTCCGCAGTGGGCAAGCCTTTTTCCGCCAAGGTGGTGAGAAGTGCGCGGAAGTCCGCGCCATTCCGTGGGAAGTCTGCCGTGTTCTCCGTTCCCATTCACATGCTGGGCATTTGAAGCTCCAATCTAACCCTAGGATATAAAAAATGATCCAGAAAAATCACAAGGCCCGACGTGAACTATTTTAACCATTACTGATATCCAAAATATTTATCAGATTCGATATAGAATACTGTGGTTACTATACGAATATACAAGAGAATCACCAAATTCGTTGTGGATCACTTTGGCCACTACGAGTAGGAATGGATAGGGTCCAAGAATAAGATCTGCCACATCAAAAAATTGAATCGCGTGCCAAACTTTCAGATAGCACAACTTGGTCATACGATGTCCGATTGAGATGATCTTTTTCTTTTATGAAATTGGTAGTTTTTCGAAATTTACAATTTTTTGCTAACCTTCTAGGACATTAAATCGGGCTAAAATTCCATCGTTTATAACCAAAAACGGACTAATCAAACCAAAAGTTTTCTTTTCAGATAATATTTGGCCAGATATAGCTCTTTATTCGAGAAGAATCAAATGGAGCGACTGAATGTAGAGTTGATGTAAAAGTAGAGATCTACCTCCTTAAGAATTTTAGATTTTTTAAAATATTTTTATTAGTCATATTTATTTTAAGATGTCTAGTCCTAATCAAACTAAAAGAAGAATTTAACCCGAATTGTAAAAAGAAAGACTTCACTAATATTATAAATAAAGGCTATGTACCTCAGTTTAGGAGGTGTAGGTCATCAATGAAAGAAAAGAGAACTTAAGTCCTACTTTCGTTATTCTTCGATCTTCTTCTAATTTTTTTTTAGAAATCTGAGTTGAGTGGGTTGAAAAAAAATTTCCTTCTCTTCGATCAGATAAAAAAGGATGATAGATGGGGTTGGAAAGATGGATGGCCTCTAACCACCATTTGGTTTTAGTTCAAAAAATCTTACAAAGGATTGATGAAAAGGAGGGATTGTTCATCCATCTCGTCCCACCAATTTGCATCCTTCTAAACTCGGACACTTCTTCACTCTTTTACTAGAAGAAATTACGCCTCATTAAATTATAAATTAATTAGTTATTTATATAATTAATATATAAATAAATTAATTCATATATAATTAATATACAAATAAATTAATTCATATATAATCAATTTAAAAATTATATATTAAAGTTAAATAAAATTTAATATTTATATAATTATAAATTATAAAGATTATAGGTTTATACATTGTCTTACTTCTTTAGTATATATAAACATTATAAATTGATAATAATAATATTTTTTTATCAAATAGTAGCATAGTAAAAATGTTATACATATATTATCCATCTTTTCTTTCATTCCTTTTATAACAAACAGAAAAAAAAAAATCGTTTCCATCCATCTTTCTATATTTCACCAAACATATGGGAGGAAACCTTTCATCCATCCTTTTCCCCATCCTTCTTTTTCTCTTATCTCCATCCTTTCTCCAATCTATTCATGACAAACAGATGAATAGTTGAAGCTACCTATAAAGCTGATTAATGTTTTTAAAATGAAATTACTATTGTTGCCCCTTTATTTCCTTCTTATAGCCGACATATTGTGATAGAGGAATAAGCCCTGCACTTTAAAACTGCAAGGTTGCGGTCTTGTATATGTGATCGGTTAACGCTGTTCATTTCTAAAATTGAGATGCATATTAAATGATCTGTTGTAAGACTACTGAATGGTCCATTAGGTGCGCTGAGAAGCTTGTAATTTCCATTAGCTTATGCATAGAATTTTATGGTGTTATTTTCAAGTTAACATGCAATTATTGTGATATTTGCGCACGCATATTTCTTCCCATGGATCTGAGCTAGGTTGTTACTATGATGATTCATATAACTAATATGAATAGTCCAAATGTTCTACAAATGCCTTCTCATATGAAAAGTTTGAGAGTAATGGTATTATATCAAAAACCAGTTTGAGGTCTGTTCATGCTGTCATATATTACCTTATACTGTTACATAGTTGTTCAAGTGATGAGATTGTACAAATACAATTGAACACTCGACTCTGAATATTTGAGCTGAACTTTGAACTTGAAACTGGAGAAGGGCTGTTGAGAGAACATGAACTCAATCTTGAACTCGACAGAGGTGTATAATATGCTATGGTTAGATGAGGCTAGTAGTTGAAGCTATTGATCAATCTTCGAATATGGCCTGTTTGAATTGGGTTTGACTTAGAAAAGGAAGGAATTTTTTCCTCTTCTCTTTTCATTTCTCTCTTCGGATAAGAAAAAGGAAGTTAACTATTATCAAAATACAATTAGTGACCCCCAACTTGCATACTTCTTTCTGTAAAATAAAAATCAAAACTTGTGAAAACCATGGACTATCTATTTGTTTATTTGCTGGAACCATTAACTTTACATGCATTCCAAACTTTATAAAAATGATGTACACTATACAATCACAAACTCCCCTCCCCATGTAATATTAAAATTTATATGTTAGGTAAGCTCTCTTCTTTGGAAGAAAAAGGCAAAACAAAGTGCTGCTATGTGAGCTTAATCCTACAATATATGTTAGTTTTTTTCTTTGGCATGTTATGGCAATCCAGATAACTTAAAATTTATTTTTCTCAGGGGAATAAACTTCTAAGGTATTTTTCTTGGGAAAAAGAGAAAATGGTAAAAATTAGTTGATATTTTAGTTATGATAACTTCAATAACATAGAAAATTGTTCTATAGAATGCGAGAAAAGTATAAGTCTCTGTTTATAAATCAACTTCAACATGACTCTTTCTGACAAGATTTAGTGGTAAAAATTACTTGATATTTTAGTTATGAAAATCAAAAGTAAAAAAAAAAAAAAATGTTTGGCTAGTCACCCCATGACCCATGGAGTTATCATGTTATTTAAAAGCTGAAGGATGAATCGCAAGTAGGCTGACACAAACTTGTCCGCTCTTTCCGACATCTTGGTCCTACCCTACAGGGTCTATGGGCCCCACACGGCTGGCCCGAGGCAAAGGTTTCGAAACTGTTCAAAATTGGCGGGGCCCACCCTGGTTTAAAAGAGAAAAGGCACCCTGCCACTGGCACATGATGTAGCACAAGGCATGCATGCGTATCTAGTCGGAACCACGCAAAGTGAGGTTTGATACACACCACCGTCGTGAACTGACACGTTTTTTATTATTTGGGCAACATGGTTTAGGCTCGGGTGGTTCTATATACACCCCCCCTATTGCTCAGGACACCCCCCAAAAATTAAAAAAAAATTAAATACTCTCTACACCCCCCATTTGCTAAGGACACCCCTAAAAAATTAAAAATTCCTAAATTACCCCCCACCCTCCCCACCCCCTCACCTAAATTGCTCTCTACACCCCCCAAACCCCCCCCCCCACCCCGCTCTTCCCCTCCAAAACACCTCGCCAACGCCCAAAACCCCCCCGTTCCCCCTTCTCCCTCTCGTCGCCGGCATTCTCCCGATCTCCGACCACCTCGCCGGCTTCTCCCGGAACCACCTCGCCGGCTTCTCCCGAAATTTTTTTTTTCCACGGTTCGTGCTCCGTTCGGCACTGGATCGCCGAACAAAAGGCTTCTGTTCGGCACTGTGCAGCCGAACAGATCTGTTCGGTTGAGGGTTGCCGAACAGAAGGCTTCTGTTCGGCACTGTTCAGCCGAACAGAAGCCTTTTGTTCGGCGATCCAGTGCCGAACGGAGCACGAACCGTGAAAAAAAAAAAATTTCGAAACAAGGTGGAACACGTACCTTTGCGGCCGATTCTTCGTCCCAAATCACTAGTTGCTTGTCCATGCTTCGAATGGGGCTTAAATTTCCTTCAAAGATCGCCTAAACGATGTAAATGGATCGAGGGGTTTAAGGGGGGTTTGAGGGGGGGTTTTTTTTTCTTTTCAAAACGAAACGGAGGAGGAAGGGGGGGTGTATGAGAAAATTTCAAGGGCAATATGGTAATTACACTAAAGGTTAGTTTGGGTATTTTTTTTTTGGTTTTTAGGGGGTGTCCTGAGCAATAGGGGGGGTGTATATAGAACTACCCTTTAGGCTCTGAAGCATTTCTGAGTGCAAAGACATTATCGTCCTTGGGAATCTGGCACCGTAATCTAGGTATTTCGAGATAAACTTTGACGATCATATTAGTGAAAAAAAAAATAGGTGTAAAATTTGTCATTAAAGACCATGATGCCAGACTGATGGCGACCGAAGATCAGCAGATCTTCAACATGTGTGCCGTTAGTCCAGGACCACATAGGAGGACATCACCAATGTGATGCTCGTAATAGGTGCGAATCGCATCTTTTTTGAGAGGAACTCGGCTACGGTGATCGAGTGGATTCGAGGTCAGAGTTACACTGCTAAGGGAAGGCCACTGCTTCACAACATCCGCTGACTACTGGGAGAGTGTGACTCTTATCGGGTCACGCATGTCTCTAGGGAAGTAAACGATGTTGTAAATTGGGTAGCCTCCTTTACAGCTCACCACTCCGAAAACTTTGTTTGAGCAAACCACGAGTTTGTGCCTGAGCCATTGTGTGACCTCTTTTTTCTAGTTTTGTTGGCCACATTCACATCCGTTGCGTCTGAGCCGCTGTTGCGTCAAAAAAAAAAAAATCAAGTCCACCCAGATTCATGCACTGTTGTGCACCATTAGGCATTCTATTGATTTCATAAGCCGAACACAAAATTCTAAAGCCTAATATATAGGTTTTCTTTAGAAAAAGTTTGCATATTTTATAAGTTAATAATTTTGAAATTTATATTAAATAATTTCACCCAAAGATCCAAACCATATTAAATATAGTTGTAATGTGAAAAATACCTAAAACCAAAGTTCATATATTTTGATAGTCTCTAATATATGCATCAAGTCAGTATAAAAGTGAATAATATGAATTATTCTAGTATAGTGAAATATATAAAAGGATGCATAAATTGAAAATCTACTTCATGGATAATAATCTCCATATATTAATTTAAATTTAGTAGATTTTGATTTCTATATCATAGTAAAATATAATATTATGCTATTAAAATTGTCTGATTTAGCATCTACTTTATATTTAAGTTTTATACATGAATTTTGATTTTTTTTAGATATTTTTTATGAAGTATAGATCATGAGTTTGAATCATCCAATTTAAAAGAAAAAAATGATATATATTTTGTTCATGTCTATAATAAAGCTATAATTTTTAATTGCAGTAGAGGTAACCACACTCAAAGCTACTCTTGGGTGGTACTTGTTCATCCTAGGACCACCTTAACCTCATCATCTCCATGTAAAATAGCAAGTTGGTCAAACTTAATACATTTGTGGAAATCAAAAAATAAAATATATAAAAATTTAGAATAAATATTTGTCAGAAGTAGTCCATAATATAGTCTTCGTATGGTTAGCCACATAAATCGTCATCGAGTCTGCAGTACTATTAGCTTCTCTATTTAGATGTGTCATCTCATACGACAGTAATGTTGCACCTGTAATCCAACGGTCATACATCAAAGGATGGAAAATAGTTTGTGCAGTAGGTTTACTTGATTGCTACCTAATCACCATCAAGGAATTCCTCATATTTCGTGGCATAATAATGACAGCCATTCTCTATAGTAATTCTTTTTTTTAAAGGGAAGAGCAATAGTAATTCAAGAGAGAGAATTGCAGCAACGTGTCTAAAGTTTAGAGAACACGTCGAGAGGCGGTCAGAGTAGATATTGTACACGCGGCTTGCTACAATTTGCAGAAGGTTTAGTTGCACGTAGACATCACTTTTGAATCATTTAACCAAGAAAATAACCCTCACTATCGAACTTGGAGTCAACGATAGGGATAATGTCCTCGCTGGCTGAAGATGACGTGCTGCATTGAACGGTGCAAACCACCATCTCGTTCAAGCCCTTGGGGATATTGGGAGGAGAAGTCGCCATTAATTCGGAATAGCGCCCAGGATTCTTGAAATTTTGGTGCTCGACGAATAATTTGCCGCGGCATTATTCCAAGCGAATCTTGGCTACTTCGCGTGGATTGCATTGCCTTTTTTCTTTTTTTTTTCTTTTCCTCCTCTCGACACGTCTAATCGCTAAGGGCTGCATGATACTGTGAGCATGCGAAGAGAAGATAGCAGCATGTATATTGAAAGGTAAATAGAGTGGTAGGCTGGGTTGTCTCGGCATTTTGAAGATATTATATAAATTTTTACCAATGGGCTTATTATAGATATATATTTTATATTTTATTATTATTATTATTATTATTATTTTGGCTTCGCAGGTTGTAAGAACTATCGCAGCAGCAGCAGCAAAAAGCTGGAAGATGACAGCCGGGCCGCGCTAGTGTCATCATCCGTGTGACGTGAAATAAAGCGTTTGGCCGCGTTGCAGGGCCTACGTGGACGTGTCGATCTCTTTGTCGTTTATGACCATCGGAACCCGGCACAGAGACCTGATAGCTGACCTCCATACTCTCAAAGATCGGTTTGAAATAGACAGGCCAGGCTGGGCACAAGGGCTTTCTTTTTTTTGGTCCAAAGACACAGGGCTTCGTCGGTGAAGTAGTTGGCCCTTGCGAGCGATCATTTTTCAGACACATCGCCGTTCTGGTTCCCTTGCCCCCCCCCCCCCTAGATCACAGCTTTACATGACGGAGCCCGGATTGCTGTCTGAAAACAAGGGAAAGTGGGAAGTAGGTTGCGGTCGGGAGAGACTTCGGAATGCATAGTTGGAGTTTTAATTAAAAAATATATATTTTCTAATTTTTAGTTATTTTAAATTTTTTAAAATATTTTTTGCGAGACTTTTTTTTTTATATAGAAAAGTTATGACTCTTCGAAAGAAAATATTGGCTTCCAAAAAAATACAATATTTTCGAAACATTACATATCTTCAGAAGAGTCACGTTTCTCTATTCTTCGTATAGAATCTATAAATAAACTCCTATGTGATTAATCCTAATTCAATCCAATCTCTCTCTCTTTTTTACTGCTACTCTGTTTCCAAAAAAATTTCTTCCTTTTCATCTTTTATTCTTTTCTAGGCATCTGAAGAAGTCGATCGGGTTAAGTTTCCCCAGCGATCGTGCTCGTTAGAGAAAAATCGAACTGAGTCGGATTATTGTACCTTAAGAATAAGATCGCTGCAAACCCGCATGTAGGGGCGAATCATATTCTTAAGGCAGTGTATATAACACACCTCGATCTAAACAAGCTCTTTTCAATCTTCTAAATTTATTCTAATAAATTATTTTTTATAATATTTTTATAAAATAAAAATATAATAATTTTTAGGCAATATTTTTCTAACATGCATTCCAACTCCTGCCTTGTTCCTGTTGGAATGTGATTGCTTTTTATTCGAGTCAAAAGTGGTGGACTGGAGTAGAATCTATTAAAAGCTCAAATAACCGGGGAATGACGTGCACTTTTTTTCTTCAGTGTGGTGGAAGAAAAAACATTTTCTATCATTTCGTCGCATTCAAAGGCATTGTTGTGCTGCCATAGACTTGGCTTTCTCTTTCTTCATTTTCAACTTTCGTTCGTCAATTTTTCAATTGCAAACAACTCATTTACGATGGAGATAGAGTGCTTGCCAGTTCATGGCCTCATCGGTGATAAGTACATGCCACCTGCAATGTTGGCTTTATGTTTTTTTTTTTTTTTTTAGCTCCGCTGGAATCACTTCCGCAGCGCACTGATATTGGCCGTGCTTTAACATACAGAAGACGGACCATCGAGGCGTAACACAGTAGGAACGGGACTTTAATTTTATTGGAATAATCCAGATTTGCAACGCACGGACATCGATTAAATGTGGAAATCGAATGCCCTCCGTCTGATCTGCCGGTACTAAGGTGGAACTGGAGTGACATACTTACACGCGAGTTCGCCCATACTGTTGGAGAGGATATGAGTCTTTCTACCCATATCGGACATTCCTTGGTGGAAGAGGGCTCAATGGAGGCTGCTATGCGGATGAAATTAGTTCTCGTCGTATAGATCAAACATATGGTTCAGAATATAGAACAAATATTAATTAAATTAAGTAACAGTAGTGAAAAAAATAAAAAAATAATTTTTTTTTAAAAAAATAAAAATATGAACAATTCTACTGTCACGCATAAAAAAGTTTCATACTTGTAAACTATTCTAACTAGGATTGGAATAAAAATTATGATAAACTAGAAATAAAAATCTAATATAAGCATGACAAAGAATGGACTCCCAACGTGGCAAAGCTAATCTAAGTGGGATAATGTGTTGCAGCAAGAAATCCTGCTCGACCAGTACAAAACCGCTCAGCCCAGCACCACATCAGAGTCATGCCACTTAAATCATATCCGATCATACTTCCAAACTCTGCCTTATTTGCATCATGGAACTTGCCCATGGCCATTATTGGGAATCAAGTATGTCCAAAAATTTCTTGGAAGAGTGTTACGTGGAAATAAACACAGCTCCATTTTAAGAGGATGGAGCAAAATCAATTCATGTGAGTATAGTTGTCGGTTTGTTGCTTGGATTATGAGAATGCAACAGCAATATAAAGGTGGGGCATGTATTCCTTTCATTTCCCTCATTGAAGAGTAGCTGTGTGGCGAAAACTTTTTTACCATAGAATGTACACAATTTAAATAAAAAGCATTATTATTACCACAGTGGTTGCTATAAATAATTTTTTGACAAGGCCGTGGCAGCGGAGGGAGGCGGATCTTCGGCACGTCGTTGCTTGCTGGTGTTGGGTGTGGATCACATCCTCCTTGGGAAAAACTCGACTATGGTGATTGAGTGGGTTTGGGGTCAAAAATGTGGTACGAAAGGGAGGCCGCTGCTCCATGACGTCCGCAGATTACTGAAGAAGTGTGCCTCCCATCAGACCACGTATGTATATAGGAAAGCAAACGGTGCTATAAACTAGGATGCCTCCTATGCAGCCCATCATTGTAAAGGTTTCATCTAGGCGAATCAAGTGTTATTGCCTGTGCCCTTATATAGTCTTTTATTTTCTGATCTTGTTGGCCGCATTGACACCCATCAAGTGTGAACCGCTGTTGTACAAATAAATAAATAAATATTTTCTTCCAAACAGCATCCGCGCATACATCTTGAGCCAACTCGACGGTACTGTGGATGCGATGGTGCTTCCTTTTAGTGAAGTTAACACGAAAGCTATACTCCTCAAGCATAAATCTGTTTCCCAAAATACATATTTTTTGATTGAATTCGTCAATTCTTGGTTTTCGGTATTACAAGCATGTATCAGAATCTCATTACTCTTGAACTAATCACATTCATCTATCAGAAATTGTGAGTAGCAAACCTAAATTACTGAAAAAAGAAGACTAAATAACTAATTATAGTCATTTGAAATACTTTTACACCTTAACGTCAACAGTGCAAAACATGTGCCATCACATTAGTCTAAACTGTGTGATAAATAATGATTCATTCAAAACATATTCTTAATTGATGGGATCACCGTCCGTCGAATTCTATCATAAAGAAATTCGGAGGAAAGTCCAGTTTGCTACGTTCAAGCCGAGTTTGACAGGATCGGGCCTAGCCCAAATTGAATTCTCGAGGGAGCCATCCAGTTCCATTCACGCATCATTGCTGTTCTATGTAGGCCCAGGCTTGACCCAGCACAAAAGCTTTACAGACGTACAGCCCAATAAGGAACTATGCAACGGAAGGCAGCCCAGCACTTACGAAGGAGGCCTGGAAATCCATCAAGCAAGCTTAGTGTTGAGGGAATGCAAGTTCCCCCGAGTACATGAGAACCTTGCCAGTACGGGACCGGATGACGGCCGACCTCGGGCGACCGAACTTGATGCCCGACTTAAGAGCGCCCGACCCCGGGAGTCGGACTCCACCAACTGTCCACTATGGGTACTTTCCCCTACGGACCGACGTAGGATCACGCCTTAGGTGGCTTACTCCACAATTAATACGCCCGACCTGGCACCCCACCAAGCGTCTAGCTTCAGGGCTCTTGACCTCGGAAGTCCGACCTCGCCGCCCACCTACCGCGGTTGTACCCTTCTGAAGTCCAGTCAGGGGCCATACCCTGCCACCGCCTCTAGCATTTAATGCGCATGATCTCTGCAAACCCCCGACTCACTCAACAATTAATGTATATCTCCGACTTACTCAAAAATTAATGCATATCTTCGGCTCACTCAACAATTAATGCGCGTAGCTCTTATCATCTACAGATCTTCGGTCCTCCACGGCAAATCGGCTCGGCAACATTCGGTCAGCCGTGACAACTCTCTGATCCCGACCTTGCCTCCGATGTCAAGGCATTAATTCATCTGGTCGCGCACCAACTCAAGCGACGTGCTGAGTCGTACGACAACCTCGCCCCATCACATCACAGGTAATCCGACCCCCCTATAAAAAGGAACCTCTCCTTCTCAGTGGGGGGTTGGACTCAGAAAAACCCAGCAAAAAATATATCTTCCTCCTCTCTCATTCTCCAAAATTAAGCTCCCCTCTGACTTAAGCATCGGAGGGCCGGCGCCGGAAACCCCGGCCACCGGTTTTCTCTTGCAGGCCCTCCACGGAGAACGCCGCTCGCCGACGGATCGCCGCCTACCAGTGTTCGCCGGAGCTCCTCCTCCTCAGCCGACGGCCACCCCCGGGTCTAATTTCCAGCAACACTTAGGTTGTTGACACCGAGATCGAGAATGGGTTAATTAACGACAAACAAGTGTAGCGAGAGGCCTTGAAGCTCAGTCAAGATGAACACATACGTAAGTCATCAAGCTTACGCACTGTGCTCGCCAGCATATATCTATTTGGCATTCAACCACAAAATGCCTGCTTCTACGTCCTCGCGCCAATATTAGCATGAAATCTGTAACCAAAAAAATTAAAAAACAACATAGTGCGACATCATGAGAACTCAAATTCAAGACCAAACTCATAGATGATGATGCATTGCCAACTCAAGTAGAAGTCAATTTGCAATCATACTAATTTGTGTTATGGTAGGGAACTTGGGCCAAAAAAAAAAAAAAAGTAGGCCAAACTTAAACACAAAATTAATCATTCATTAATAGAATAAATTATTAGTTAGATCAGGTCCGCGAGCTTAGCAGTGGACCCGTCCAACCGTGGACCAACATGCACAAAGACGGACAAGAAAAGAGGCGAGAAAAAAATGGTGCAATATAAATGTATTTGTGTGGCTTGGTTCGTGGTTGGACCAGTCCACTAGTTCAACGGTGGATTTGGTTTGATTACAAATTTCACTATTAATAGGACTGTTTTCAAGAACACAGTATTTGTCATTCCTAATCCATCTAACGATCTGCCGCAGATTTTGCTCTCGCATTAAAATTTTCATTTTTTGAATTACAATTATATTTGACTTGAACACGGCAGTGATTCTATATTTCTATCAAAGGTCAGTGCTCTGTTATTCTGAATCTTAAAATCATGGTCGTCCATACTGTGCACCCAGAGAAAAGCGTAGTTTATCGGCAAAGTCGGTGAATGTAGCCCGGTATTTGTTATTTGTTACGCTAGTGGTAGTCGGATATTTAGGGACCTAATGGGGGGAGGAATCCTACACGCTCGAGGCTCGCCTCCTATCGAGCCCTAGCTCTCCCTCCACAAGCAAAGAAAGAATTCCTCTCCTTTCCCGTCGCGTAGAAGCCGTGCTGTCTCTCTCGCTCGCTCGCTCTCTCTCTCTCCCGACCGACTTCGAATACTCTGCTCACCGGCTTCGAGGGCCGACTGATCTCTGGAAAACTGCAGGTAATCAGATCTCCGAGTCTCTGTTTTTCATCTTTTTGTTTTTTTGGCTTAGTTGTGATTTCGGATCTGTTCTCGGTTTTCTTGTTTGGGTTCGTTCTGATCTGATTGTTCGGATTCGGTTGATTTCTATTTGGATTTTGTTTGTGGATCTTCGGTAGATTTCTTTTCCAGTTCTTTCGTTTCTTGTTCCTTTTTCGATAAGTTGTTATTGATGTTCCGTGGATTGTCCGCCGATTTGATATCCAATATGCGCTCCGCGTTTTACAAGAGATCGTAAGGTTCGTGGATCGCGAACTACGAACTGGGGATTGAAGTAAGATTTTATTTTTTTTCTTTTATTTTAAGTAGTCAGCAAAGGTTAAAGGGAAGGAAAGACATAATTCAAAAGCTACTATTGTAGCTATTTGAAAGTCTGAAACTATAAACTACTTCTATTTTATTGATTATAAAAATAGGGAGGTAGGTTATGAAATTATTGATTATGGAATTTTAATCTTGTGACATGAGGGGTTTGTTGAACTGGTGAGTGGGTTAGTGAACTTTTTTCCGTCTCTACCATGGCACAAGTAAGTTGGTGTTATTCTATGGATTTCTATCAAGGTGACACTAATAATCAATTTCTTTAATTGATTCACCTGTTTTGTTTGACTTTTTGGTGCTATGAGATGTTCGCTTTGTCATATAATCAAGGTATGAAGGAGGGAATAGCTATTAATTAATTGCTGAATTAGTTTTGAGCATACCACATTGTCAGGACCCATGCAGGCGTGTGCTTCTATTGGTTATGCGTCGTAGAGGTCTTGGATATTTAGACAAGGCCAAGAAACACAAATGACACCTTCTAGTCATTTTTTTAGGGTGAGATCTAGCATTGGTACAAACGGTATCAGAGCAGATTCGATCCATGGCCTATGTGGACTGTGGGACGATGCAGCACGAGCCTATTGGGGCTTACCATGGGCTGATGATGGTGCTTGTGATTGGATTTAAATAAATTTAGACTCTTAGCCTGGCAAAAAAACTAGAGCTTAAACCGAGGGTGGGATATTTGAGGACCCATGTGGGCGTATCTTTAATTCCAAATCAGTTATGCACTAGGAAAAACTTGGGTACTTATGTAGGGCTAAGGAATACAAATAACACCATTTGGTTAGTCTTTTTAGTTAAGATCCTAGGTTGTTTCACCCATCCTCCACTCTTAGTATCAATTTAATGCTGAAGGGACAAGGTCATGAGGAAGTCTGCTTTATTTAACTGATCTGACTTTTTATATTGAGTTACTAGTTAGACTTATCAAAGTTAGCAGCCTTTTGTGCCATTATGGACAAAAGAAGCTTCTAGTAGATGGAATTTAGCTTTAAGATTTGCATTCTAGATCATGACCCTGTACTGGCTTTTAGTGTCACATTTTCTCAAAAATAATTGAGATATGCTTTCTTTAAAAGGTTTGTTTTTTTTCTTGATAGTACTATAAATTGATATTATTTGATTTGATTTCTCAATAGAAGTAACAAGTTGTGAAGATATTCTTATTACTTATTTATTTTTGCTCAAGATTGGATTCATTTAAGTATGGGGGTCTACTATATCAATCCAACAGGATACCAGTATCAATATGGAACTCTGCATGGCCTCATATTGACCATGGTACTATTTGTTGTGCTGAGTTCAATAATGTACCATTTTGGCAGTACAGGGGCTAACGGGCCCAATGCAGAGACAGAAAACATGAGACTGACAAAAGGGAAATGTGTTAGATTCATGGACTTATCGTGGACTTCATATATATGACAAATTGATTGTTAGGATTTTTTTACATTAGGACATTCTTACTTAATAAAGATTGAGAAATTATAAAATAGAACGTGGGTATAAAATAGCTGGAGACAGGTCTGGTTGAGCCTTTTGTTTCAGAGTTTTTCATTTGATCAGTTTTGCTACATAAGGAACTATGTATTTAGGTTTAGTTCCTTGTTGTAAAAAAAAAAGAGAGGTGATGGTGCATCTTTCTGTGAATTTTGTTTGGAATATCTATTAATCATCTTGCAATTTATGTCTTTGTTTTGTAAGGTGCAAGTTATCTCGAACTACATAGTTCAAAAAATGTTCATGTTAAAAGATTTTACATGTTTGATTCTTGCACTATTCTTTTATGCAAGTAATGTTTGATGGGAATGCTTGCGTTGTTTATAGCAAAAGCATGAGTTCTGTGGTTTTCCTTAGTTTAAATTGCCAGTTTTAGTTAGTGGGTGATGTTTTCTGTCCTGTCTGATTTTGCTACGCCTTTTTTATGGTGCTATAAGTCAGCCATTTAATTTTTCTCTTTTTGCAGAAAAAGCTTGAGTGCTTCATTTTAGGACGTTGCAAGGAAAAAAAACTGCTTCATTTTCTTTTTTGCAAAAAATGACCCTCTTTTTTAAATAAAGGATCCAATTTGGAACTTTTTCGGTTTTCATATAATGAATTCATTGTCTCTGTGTCACACAGGGTACATTCGTAGTTTTTATTCAACTCCTGGTTTATTGTAGTTGAAAAGGGGAGAGACTTGCCTCCTATTTTCATTGTCATCCTCAAATTGCAATGAGATTCATGTCTTGGAGATGACGTTTTTTCCTTCAATCTTTCTTGTTCTTACATCTAAACACAATATATATTCTTACATAGTAAGAATGCCTATAAATTTTTTCGTTTTTTCCCTTCTTTTTAAACACGAGATTCATTGAGACATGGTGAGAAAACCTGGAGTTCAGGGATTGATAATTGCTGGCAATGCACGCAAACTAGCTTGGCTTCTCAAAAATGATGAGCAAGACACTCTTCTGTGCTTCTTGGCTTCAAGTTTTTAAAAGGTAGATAGGGATAAGGGCAACTAACTGATTTCATTTTCTGAATGATGAGACACTACATTCTAGTATATGAAGTTTCCCTTAAGAAAATTTCTATAGTTGCTAAACTTTTGGTGAGTTTTGATGGTTTCCATGTGGAGGATTTGGAGCATGGAATGCCGTACCGGCCCGGCCGTGGACCGGTACCGGAACGGATAAAAAACCGGTATTTCCCGGTTTTTTATCCGAACCGGCCGGTACGGGTGCGTACCGGCCGGTTCGGGCCCGTACCGGCCGGTTCGGGGCCGGTACGCACCCGTACCGGCCGGTTCGGATAAAAAACCGGAAAATACCGGTTTTTTATCCGTTCCGGTACCGGCCGGTACCGGCATCGTACCGGTGCGAACCGGCCGGTTCGCACCGGTACGATTTTTTTTTTTTTTTAGAACCACAGCGCCGCGCGCTGTGGTTTTTGAAACCACCGCGTACCGGCCGGTACGGGACCGGTACCAGCCGGTATGTACCGGACCGGACCGGTTCCGTACCGGTCCGGCCGGCCACCGGTACGCCGACCGGTACCGGTATGGGGGACCTTGATTTGGAGACCCTTTTGGGACCTCACAAGCATTACCAATAAATTGTGTGCCTGATGTAGGGGTTTTCCTTAGATAGAGAGTGAGCTTGTGAAAGTCTCATCTTAAGTGCATCTCAACTTCATTATTGAGGTTGTCTTTTCCTTTGTCTCGTAATGTGGACCATGCCTTCACTTATATATATATGCGAAAGGAATGATCAAATATGTGTGCTTCTAGTGGTTCTTAGGTTCACAAGATTAGCATCACTACTATAGAGCAGGCAAGATTTAGTAACTGGCATCTGTGAAGTCACTCCATTAATGACTTTGCCTTACCTTAGTTGTTGAGTTTCTTTCAGAATTTTTGAAGAATGTACTTATAATCCAATAGCTTTAAGACATTTCTCCGTGGATAATTAATTTGTCATATTTCACACTCAAGTCGGTATGCTTGTTCGATGAAGATTTTCAACGTCACCAACTTGGATTCCCTATGTTTTTGTTATTAGTGATTCAATATCGTGAAGATCCTTTATGCTTTGTTTACTACCATTGCAAGTATTGTTCACCTTCTCATCCATAATAACTGTTCAAGTTAGACCAAGATCAGTCAAAACATTGTTGGCGTAAATCTTGGTCAGCACTCAGTATTATTTCAAGAAGGTTCATCTAAGACTCAGCTTGCTCCATGTCTTGAGGCAAGACTATTAAAAGGTGCCTTGAGGCCCCTGGGTTAGTTGATTTGCATGCATCAAATAGAGAAGTTCATTTGAGGCGAACATCATGTATTTAAAGCCTTCAACAGGAGATGTATATATTAGGTCTTGTCTAATAATGGTACTGGTTAAAATTGGCACCATGCATCTAGTTTATTATATATATGTTATTGTATTATCCAATCATTTCATAACTTAAATGACTTGTTGATTTGTCACAATGCTGTCTGGGCTATTTTATCTTTAAAGAGTTACAGAAGGTTGGCCTATCCACTTTATAGAACTTCTGAGTTTGTTTATAAGTATATCAAACTTTACCTCTTAGTGATTGGCAAGCTGTGGGACTCAATCGTGTTCTCCAGATGTGACTTCCTTGTTTCTCTTATTATACAAGTACTTTTTCGGCTGGATTTTGCCAACTGACAGCTGCTTCTTCTTCTTTGGTCTGAAACTTAGAATTTGATTATGTCATGCGTCTTTTGTCCGTATGTTCTACAATACGGATTGTTGACGCAGCCATAGGGGTAGACTTTTAATTATCCAAAGATAAGATACAAGGTTCTCAGATAATATAATATTAAGATTAAAGACATTGTATAGTACAAACGATAACAGAACATTTATTATGATGTTTTTTGTTCTTCATTACATTTTGTCACTGTATCATGCTTTCCTTGTAGCAGACATGGCAGGACTGACACCAGAAGGATCTCAATTCGATGCTCGCCAATTTGATTCCAAGATGAATGAGCTGTACTGCGTTTCTTCTTTTCCCTTGTATTTCATCTTTAGAATAACTATCTCACTTCATGGAATTTTGTGCAAGTTATTGAGCTTGGAATTTGCATGTGTCAAATTGTAGGCTTACACAAGATGGCCAGGAGTTTTTTACCTCATATGATGAGGTCTATGACACTTTTGATTCCATGAATCTTCAAGAAAATCTTTTGAGAGGCATTTATGCATATGGTAGAATTGCCTATTCCCTTATTATGTTAATAATGTGCAGTTACTTATGTAAATAGTTTGTGGCTGACACCTTTTTCTTGATTAATATTCTATTTCTTTAGGTTTTGAGAAGCCCTCTGCAATTCAGCAAAGAGGAATTGTTCCTTTCTGCAAGGGGCTTGATGTTATTCAGCAGGCACAATCGGGGACAGGGAAAACTGCAACTTTCTGTTCTGGAATTCTGCAGCAGCTTGACTATGGATTGGTTGAATGCCAGGCTTTGGTTCTCGCTCCAACTAGAGAGCTAGCACAACAAATTGAAAAGGTTATGCGAGCGCTTGGTGACTATCTTGGCGTGAAAGTTCATGCTTGTGTGGGAGGAACTAGCGTTCGTGAGGATCAACGTATTCTTTCGAGTGGGGTTCATGTTGTTGTGGGTACACCAGGTCGTGTGTTTGACATGTTAAGGAGGCAGTCTCTCCGCCCTGATTATATTAGGATGTTTGTGTTGGATGAAGCAGATGAAATGCTTTCACGTGGTTTCAAGGATCAGGTTCCTTCTTTGACCATCCCTTTCCATGCAGATATTGATATTCTCTATGTTTTCGTCATTCAAGAGTGATTTACAGAGATAACTTGTATGAAGTGAAATTATTTCTTTGCAGTTGTCACTCTTTTATTTTTACTAATAAGTTCACAATGCTCTTTATTTCTAATAAAGTTTTACTTTGATATTAATAATCTTTAAAAGTTATTGTTTCATGCATAAGACTTGAAGCATTTTTTGTGGACGTGGAAGGCTTAAAGTTTTATTTTCTTTCAATAACCATCTTCTTCTCCATATAATGCAAAAGGCTGGAGTCCAGCATGTGGGGCACTCTGAGGCCTTTTATGAGGTGGACTTACATGTTTGTCATAAAAAAGTTTATTTACGGGACTTGAACTAGAGAGGGGATTAAAAGTTTTTCATGTGGAAGGCTTCTTGCTCACCTGCATTTCCCCAAAAAAGTGAGAAACTCAACCATATACTCATCATTATTACGTGCATGGCGCATTTTGGACATTTACTAACATTTTTTCTCTGAAATTGCACATTATTTGTAAATTATTAGGTTTCACGACCCATGTTTATTTTAATCATCCTATTTATGTGGTACCAGTATATTTCATTTTTTTCTTCCTATTTCCTGAATAGTAAGTAACCTAAGATTTTGCTCTTCTTTATTTGACATGGTTGATGTATGGTGCCATGCCATGTTGATAATGGTAGTAAATCTTGGGTTTTTTTTTCCAATCCACAATGTCACAGTTACACTTTGTAACTACCGAGAGGGGGGAAGGAATAATAAGATGATTCTTCACCACTTGTTTTTCTGAATTTCAGATTTCTGATAAATTCATTACAGTGATTTTTTTCAGAGAGAGTAATGTGCTGTTTGATGCATGTTTGTGTGTCAATTTCCGAAAAAACATAAATGAACCTTGCAATCTATTTTAAAGGATGGGCTGATGTTTACTGAATATGTAGGTATGTTGACTTAATGACTTGAATGGCATGATTTTGAAATGGGGGCATGTTACTTTGCCTTTTCCAGCCTTAGGCCCTTAGTTTGCACCCGTAATAATATCCACTTGCATAGAACAATGTCATGCATGGTCAGCTTTGCAGTGATTTACAAAATTGTGAAATTTTGAATTGGTGGAGTATATGATTTTTAGACTGGAAGGTATGTAGGCTAATTAACCTTACAGATCAAATGTCACTGATAGATAACCAGAGGCACTTGTATCCATCATTTTGTGATGTGGCTATTGAGGCATGATAAGCTTTGCATTGCATGTTAAAACTTGAGTTTTGATCATTGGTACACGCTATTGTTGGTGATATTCTTGTCTAATCACTGTTGTTTTCTAATATTCGAAATTCTGTGGACTTGGTCTTCTTTCTTCCAGCGTTAAGCCCTGTGTTGTCTTGTGAATATTCAGAGCATTGTAAACTGGGTAGTTAAACTCTCCCAACCTCATCTCAGCCTTATTAATTTATTTTTGGGTGGTTGTCAGAGAAAAATCCAGATGTATGCATATAGTTAGCTGCTATATTTTGTCTTTTTGTCCTGATTGCTTTTAATATTCTTGTTTTAATCATTCCCCTCTCTTCAGATATACGACATCTTCCAGCTTCTTCCTTCAAAAATTCAGGTTGGGGTATTCTCTGCCACAATGCCCCCTGAAGCTCTTGAGATTACTCGCAAGTTTATGAACAAACCTGTGAGGATCCTTGTAAAGCGAGATGAGCTTACCTTGGAGGGTATTAAGCAGTTCTATGTCAATGTTGAGAAAGAAGAGTGGAAGCTGGAGACCCTCTGTGACCTCTATGAGACTTTGGCCATTACACAGAGTGTGATTTTCGTCAACACCCGGCGCAAGGTGGACTGGCTTACAGACAAGATGAGGAGCAGGGATCACACAGTCTCAGCTACCCATGGTGACATGGATCAGAACACTAGGGATATTATCATGCGGGAGTTCCGTTCTGGTTCTTCTCGTGTACTTATCACCACTGATCTCCTGGCTCGTGGTATTGATGTCCAGCAGGTGTCCCTGGTCATAAATTATGATCTGCCAACCCAACCGGAGAACTATCTCCATCGTATTGGACGAAGCGGACGTTTTGGAAGGAAGGGTGTTGCTATCAACTTTGTCACTCGGGAAGATGAAAGAATGCTGTCTGACATTCAGAGGTTCTACAATGTCCTGGTTGAGGAGCTGCCATCCAATGTCGCCGACCTCCTCTGATGAGTTTTGTTGTTGAACTTCATATTTAATCTATATGTTCTGTCAGGTTTATTAATAATCTCGTCAAAGTTGTCTGACTATTTTTAGTGGCATGATTAGCAAAGACCTTTGAGTGGTGTTGGGTTCATTTGCAATGATGGCGACCAAAAGCTAATAATTGTTCGCCTCATCTTTGCAAATTTTGTAGCAGCTTAGTTTGTGTTTTGTCTTGGAGACCTTAAAGGAGTCATTTCGGATCTGCTTGTCTTGATGAAACTTGGGCTGATGCTAAGTTTTACAGCAGGAAGGTTTACGCATTATAATTACATGATATTTAAGTTGATGCTTTATCTATATATTGGTTTGGGGCTTTCTATTAGGCCCTCCTGATTTTTTGTTATGCACTTTATATAATGCATCTGCTGTTTTTAAATTGCGGCAATCCTTGGAACTTATTTTTGGTCGTGCATACAATGGATGGCAGTTTTGGATGATGTGCATTGATTTGGAAATCTAGTGTCTCTAGTTGCTTATTTAGATGAAGGTCTATCCAGTCTCCGGGAAATACAAAGCACAAGTTCTTCTGGTTTAGGTGGTCCGAAGGATTGTTATTGTTCTTTAGATGTAGATGTTGAATTGGCGAAGATGTAGAATTAGCTAGTCTAGGACCATTGATATCATGGCACTTGTGTTGAATATGCCATATCTTATTCACCTGCACCTCTTCTTTTCAGGTTCTTGACTATTTTAATTGTGATTGTTGAAATAATTTAATATAACTATTTAGTAAGCCTTTTAATTATTAGTAATCGCTATGAACCAGGGCCTCGGATTTCTCTTCATGGCAAAGGTAAGGCGGGTTTCTTTGCAGAGGTAGTCTCCTTGAGACAAGGCGTTTTAGGCTTTATGCATACGGGGCCATATGGACTTTGTGTGCAGACAAGGCTCGATCTCGTATCTTTTAGTCCCAGACTTGGACTTTGGAGGACGGTTCCTCTTATCTCGGTGAGTTAGACCAGGTCCGCCGGTTGAGCTGGTGGACCAGTCTAACCACGAAGCAGCATGCACAAAATGAGTTGGACCAGCCCCACTGCTGGGCTGGTGGATCAGTCTAAGTACGAAGCAGCATGCACAGAGACGGAGGGATCACTGGATTTGAGTATGGATATCCCTCTTCGGCCTGCACTGTGCTCCTTGGGCAGGTGAACTCATCCAGTGCCATCATCTCATCCTGAGGTTCTAGAGTCCTTGATTGGCATTCCACCTTTGTTGCTATCCTTCGTAGGTACTAACATTTTGAAAGCGAGACTCTGAAGGCACAACTCAAATCGAGACTCTTAGTATTATCCCCATCTTGCTACTGCTCCCTATATAGCTGCCACATCATCCATCTCGGAGATGGACAGCTGTGGTATATCATCATTCGTGTTTGTTATCCATCACAACTCTCTATTTCCAAGATGAGTCACAACCATCCATCTTCGAAATAGATGACATGGCAATAATCCAGATTTGTACAGCACTCTACAGTTTAAAATTTGTATTGCAGAGAATCTTGACTCAATTCTTACCGACTCCTCTGGCTTGGATTTACAACTCGTTCGATCTAAAATAGAGTTCACGCGGTTCGCTCAAGTCGGAATTCAATTACCAAGTTCCTTAGCTTCCTTTTAGCTTTACTCACCTTCCTCCTTTCTTCCACCTCTGTATGCCTGAACTCTCTACGTCGCCAACCATCTCCCGTACAAGTCTTCCGGTGCTTGCTCCTTAGTTTTCATGACCTCCACCACTAAATGGAACGATGGCCTTGTGTTCCCTTTACCTTCATCCTCCTCTTTTTTGTTTTTTTAATCAACTACCTCACAATAACTCTTGAATAGGTACACTCACTTGCATGCAAATAAAGTTTTCCACAACTCGGACCTGTTATAATCAGCAACAAATGGCCGCCTAGTCAGCAGCTCTTTTTGACTTGATCCATCTAGATGTGGCTCATACTAACACACACCAAAATTATTTATTTATTTATTTACTAGATTTTGCATTTAAGATAAAAGCGTCCAATATAATGATAGGATATGTTTTGCGGCGGTTACACTAAAAAAAATTATCTGCTTGTGAATGATAAAAAACACATCTAATTCCTCTTCCTCTGTCGGCTTCAACAACTTCAACTTCGTGTAAATGACCCTATTGCCCTGTCAAGTTTATAAATTTATAAATTAGACGAATATAAATAATAAAATTATAAACTAAATTAAATTTATATCTATAAATGTATACAAATAATATTTTGGTGCGGATCGGCTAGAATCGTACTGAGTTTTAAATTTCTTTCGGCCTAACCATTCAAACAGACCCTCCCGCCCCCTCAGAAATATTTTCGGGGGACCACAAATCACGGGAACGCAGCCAGCCTCCACTCTGCGACCTATCTCCCGCCCCGCCCCTCTCCTCTCCTATTCAAGGACGACAAGGGCAAGAAGCCCAAACCCTTCGCCCCGCCGCCTCCCCCTCCTCCTCCTCATCTCCGCCGTCTGCATCCTCGCAGCGTAGGCGGGATCGCATTTGTTGCCGTTGTCCTCCGCCGCCCCCGCAGGACCGTCGCAGTCTTTCGCTGCGGGCGGGCCGAGGACACCCTTGGGACCCTCGGCACGATGTCCCTATCTGGCGACAAAGATGGTGTCGTCGCGCGGCCCAAGCTTCTTGAATTCGTCGGGGTCAGACCGGCTTCTCCTCGCCGATCGCCGAGCCGCGCTCCGGAGTACCTGGTTTCCTTCCCTTCCGGAGGGCTTGGGAAGGTATGATTCGTGACGTCCGCCCTTCGCTTTTGTCCTTTTCTTTTGTTTTCTTGTTGATGATCTTGGATCTTGAACTCTGAAGGGAAGGATTTTATGTAGAAAGAAAAGCGGCTCGTGATATTGGATGATTTCCTTTTTTTTTTACTGGAAGAAATATGGCTGATAAAATTAGACGAGAAAGGTCGCTAACTAGTTTCTTCTTTTGATGAATTCCTGTTTCCTTTTAGAGAGTAAGTTTCTGAACTCCGGTAAAGGGGAAAGAGTTAAAAACAGATCAACCCAAGTTGATGGAGGTAAAAGTTGTGGTGATTGCAAGAGGGTTTCTGCTAAATTGTACTTAGTTATGGCCTATAAATTCATCTTTTTTTGATACTATCTTAGGTTTTTTCTATTTATGCCTTTCTCATCTGGCTATTGATCTTGGATCTTGAACTCATAGAAGACGAGGATTAAATGTAGATCAAGAAAAGAGGCTCATCAAGATAGATCTAAATTACAGTTTTAAAGCATTGGTAACCTCATCAAGATAGATCTAAATTAGGGTTTTAAACCATTGGTAATTACTTTCTGGTGGTTCGACAATGATTTTCATGGGAGACGCATTCAAGAGTGAGCTAAAAGTTTCAGGTACTAGATTAGTGGGCAAAGGGAACATATCAATCCAAATCATTTAAGAGTACCAGTGATTTCACGAGAGCTTCGGCTCAATCATACTCAGTTATGGCATGAAAGTCCAGGAGGACAATGATGAGGACAGTGGGCTATCATGTCCATTCATTACCCCTTGGTGTCAACATTACTTGAACCATCATATCAGCATCGTGAATGAGTTGGACATGTCTTGAAGTCTCAATGTTGGAAGCCATCATTAGATAGTATTTATGAGTTATAAGTGTAGATAATGGTGGCAAGAGACATGTGGTGAAAAAGTGGAAATTAGAAATAGCAGGCATTGATTTGGAAGGGATTACCTAGTAATTGATATATTTTACTTCCTTTTTACTGTTTAAATGAGTAATTCACATATTTTAGATAGTCCAATTTAACAACAAAATGGATTGTTTGGTAGTAAAACATATTCAGAAATACTAGAAGTCAAAAACCCAAGTCCAGGGTGATTTTGATAGATTGCATCTCGATTTATTGGTGATCTTTATTTTAGAAGTCTTATAATTGTGTTAATTACTGATAGAAACTTGTGCATGGTAGCTTAATGCATTGTTCATTTTCACCATTTTTGAGGAGGTAGGAACATAGTAGGAGAAGAGGGTTTTTCTTGTCATCATGTTTGGGACTGGCACCCTTGCATCTGAAGTGAATTGATTTGATATTTATATAGGAAACTCTATACCCTCCTGATGTTGTCATTGATTTTTTTTTTTTATGCATTCCAGTTTCTATTTGAGAATGTTCAGTAATGAGGATGTCGCTGTTGGTTCATGGATGCTCTCTATGAATATCATTCATGAAGATAGTTGAGTAATATGTGATCCTAAATGCACACCCATCTCTATTGCTGTCTGGGACATCCCAAGATGTTCAGGTAAGGAAAAATTGAAAAATTCATGAATGATGATCTGGTTGGAATAAACCTACAAAAATGCAGCTGTGGATACAATTTCTGGATAATCCTGCCGGATCTGGCCAAATGTTAGTGCTTATGATGTCAGACATGTCAAGTTCTGATAGAAACGAGATTGGTGTTGTCCAAAAATCTATATACAATTGTGGCCCTTTGTTTTTAATTACAGAGCATATAATTGATGTTTTTAATTTTTTTACTCCAGTTTGAATGCAGGAATATTTATGCATAAATATCTCAGTTTCTTGAATATTTCAATTCATAATAAAGTATGATGTGCTATAGTGATTGTCTGAAACAAGGATTTAATTTAAGGATTGTTGGCATGGGGGATAGACATGCCATGCTGTGCCAAAACCAAAAAATAAAAAATATATAAAAATATCAATCTGCACCTGATACCCCATGCCAATCCAATCTCGGGTGCTGTTATTTTCCCACCACTACGGACTAGCATGAGCCAGCACTAGAAACCATCTTAAATGTTTTCTTTCTTAAAATAGTTGCATTTTGCCTTGTTACTTTTAGAAAATAAAATAGTTGGAATTGATCCTTATAGGAATCATATCATAGCATGTTTTGCACTGATGTATTTACATGTGGTCTTGCAATCATCATTTTCATATGGCCATAATAGAAATTTGTAATTTTTTTATTCCTCGCATGACTTCATCAAACTTCATTAATGGTTTTTCATGGGAACTTTACCTGTTGATTTACTTCATTTTTTATTATTGGATGGTTGGGTGGGCAAAGTTCACATTTTACTGGAAATGGAGTTTTTTTGATTCTGGATGCTAGTTTTCATAACAGTAGTTGGATACTAGTGACCAAGTAATGTGATATTACAATTTGAAAATCGTCTTCTTATTTGGAACAAATTTTCTATCCTTGGTTCAGAAATTGCCTGTTTTTAGCTGTCCTCGAACTAGGTTTTCATTTACCATAGTTGATGGGATAGAAGTGGGAACTTTGTTGTTGATTCAAGGCCAGTCCAATTGGATTTTGCTTCTGAGTAGCTTTGGCGCTTTATCTAGCAAGTAGTGGACTGTGAAGATAGTATATGTTTGAAGCTTGGAGAAGACTTGTTGGAACATTAAGGGTATATAGATCATCTCTCTTCTATTCATTTGGTTGGACATATCATGAGGAGAGAACCGCATGCAACATAGTGTGACTTCAACTAAGGTCATATTCGGTTAGCAAAAAGTTTGAGGATGGAAGTGGGATTTCGGCGAAAATCGCCACTTCTATATTTTTGTTCAGCAAAAGGAGAAGGGGGAGGAGTCACTTTGTGGAAAGTGGATGCATACAGTTCCTAGTGCTTGCACTGAATCAAATGCTCCATAATTAGAGCTCAGTCTATTTCCCAAAATTTTGGATATTGCTGCTCATTATATTTATAACTTATATATCCAACTCAACATAAACAGACATAAATTAACTCTTTCTAGATCTCACTGTTATCCTATTAATCATATTAATCAATGTTATTTCAAAAGGCATTCATTATGGATTATTTTTGGCACACAAGGAAAGAACTATAAATATCCCTTGTATAAGAAATCAAAAAAGGAAAAGAAAGCACTTGTCATTTGATTGCATTGAAATATTTGCATGTATGCCCTATATAACAAAAGCCCGATGCATTCATGTACCGACAATACTACACATCTTAACTCAGTTCTTAGATTTAGCATGTTTGTCATTAATTTCTTGCTTGTTATTTGATTCAATGTGAAAAATATCTGAGAGATCCAACAGTTAGATCATTTGTCATAATAAATTAGTTCATTGAACACTGTCAGCGTGGTGCCATCAGCGGACAACCTTCTAGTATTCACATCCGGTTTGTACATGCCCAACTACAGAAAATTTCTTTCAACTGAATGACCAAATTAGTTAAATTTCTCAGGTTTGTGCAACCCCATGGAGAGGATGAAAGAGCTTCACAGTATCAGCATGTGCTCAAAGAGTCCAACATTGCCACCAGAAGAAGAAAAGTAGTTTGAGATCTATAAAATTAATCATCAATTGAAGAGAGACTCTTTCCTGTACAGAAGCCAAGTGCTCATTTCTTAAAGAAGCTGTGTTTCGGTTCATATCCTCATTATATTCTTTTATCCATTTTTATTGTTCATGACATGCTAATCAATTTTCAGAATCATCTCCATATTATTATTATCCAACTTCCTGTCATTTCAGTAGTGTAAATTCCTGAGAACATGTACTATTTGGTGCCATCTTATCCACTGCCTATGCCTTTTTCAGTCTGTCTCCTTGTTCCATGTCAGTTATGTTGGAGACACCATCCATGGCTGTTGTATTGTGCCCAATTGTAGTCAAAAGATATGTGGATGCTTCATAATTAGAGCTGAAATTGTTATGCTGCAACCACTAGTATATATTTTAGCGATTGGATGAATTATATTATGCAGTTACCATGTGATTCTGGAGTCATATATACTGCCAGCCTTTAGAAGAACTAAATATCATACATGCTTGTGTTCCTATTTGAGTGTTCCTTGGCCTCATAACATTTATTTTTAGAGTTAGTTTCATGTTCTTTTAATTTCCAAGTTTTTTCTTTGTTTTGCCTGATCAAGATGTAACTGCTTACAATTGATTTGTCATGTTTCCTTCCAAGTCGTACTGGAAAGCTTTCCTATCCTGCCACACTTTCAACACTCTGGTAGTTTGTTGCAACTCTCTAGCATTGGCAAATTGCTTGCTGAAGATGTACCATGCTTTGTAAACGACTAACGCATATAGCGCATGCATCTCCAAGCACACTACAGCCACCATCCGGGCCGCACTCCCTGCCAGGGCCCAGAATGGGGCTGCACGAAATGAATAGCCAATACATTCCACTAACGCATTTTCTATTTTCTATGGCTCTACCTTACAGTTTTCTCTTTTGATTAATGTCTGCAGGCAGGCTCTTCTGTTTAGTTGCTGGCAAAAGTGAGAAAATAGATTTGTGCTCCAAATTTTCCAATGAAAAAATAAAAAGGTGACGTATCTGCTATGACACCCGATGCGAGAAATGTCGACATGTTTTGCCGACGCCAGAACTCCAACAGCAAGCTGTTATACCTTAGCGACCCCAAAGCTTCAACGTATGTTTTGCCAAATCATGCTAATAAAACAACGATTGTTTCCAACAGGTGTTTTGGCTCAACAACCATTCAGCACCAGCAAGTAATCAGAAGCAAGTGCAGTGTAGCTAGATCATCGGTCCCAACTTCATCAAAAATATAAAAACTTCTGGTTCAATTGGGTGAGCTTGAGAATCGCGGGAGAAAATCGTCGTCCTAAGTCATCTAGATTTTGCTATTTACTCGCCACACCGCCGCACTACAATTCAGGGCAACAGGAGTATCAAATCATGCAGCAAAATACTACACCAGCTAGTATAGGTCTAATGATTGAAACAAAAATTCTTCCAGATTCAGGGGTGCTGTAGTGTCTTGCACTTCATGTCCGGGTCTATGAAGGTGGTCCCAAGTTCCACATAGCAGGCATTGGCGCGCGTAGTACATTGAATAATCAAAATATTTTAGTTCTTAAAGAACACTGAAGTTCCATTTTGGGGCATTTCTGAAATTAGACATAGACACCAGTTGCAAGCAGCAGGAACAGAGATCCAAAACCCTGCAACAGAAAAAATAGAGATCAATATGAATTTTGCTGGTATCAACAAACTTATGGACCTTACAGGTAGACAGCAAGTGACTACCAAGAAAACAGATGCGACGGCCCCAGTTATGATCTCCTTTGACAGGCTACGGTTCCGTCTGGATGAAGTAGCTTCATAGCTGCAGTATGCCAAGTATTAGCAAGAGAAAAATGAAATCCTCTAGCAATAAAAGTATTCCATTTTGCGAAGAATGGAGGGGCGCACAACCAAACTACAAGGTGGGTCATAAAGTGATCCACACTGAAGTTGTCGCTAATGACAATCGCTTCTGCTACTGAAGGTGGGACATGCACCTCCCAAAATTGCAAAAAAAAGCAATTTATCAACGAGAGCACAAGCAAGAAATGCCAAAGAGAGAGCTCCAGTATTTATCATTCTGAAACATTACTTCTCAGAAAATGCTACTATTGGTGCTCCAAAAGAAGATGGTAAAATCAGACACTCAAAAGGCTTTTCACTCCTCCCACCACAAGATAGCAAAAAAGGTTCACGTGAAACAAACATCATCTAGAGACCATTTTAATCAATTTTACATTTTTCATCTTTATTCGAATCCGTAAAGAGACTTCAATCTGAAACTAGCAGAATATTATATTTCAGTGGAACATCAGGGAAAAAGCTGAGCCATCACATGAATCATAAAAAAATTTGACCTCTTCGACACCAGTAGGTGTAACAAATGCCGGGGATTTTGCAATATATTCCTGCAAAATTTGAAATTGTCCCTACAAAAATGACAAACTTACATATATACCCCTCACCGTTTGCCACAATTGACTTCAAGGAGATAAACGTTATGAGTAAAAGATGAACTCAAGATGCAACATGACAATTTCACCTGAATTCTGTTATTAGGCCTGACAGTGGCAGATTACCCTCTCTGTATGGTGGTGAATATTTGTTCTGGTAGGTCCAGTTGAGGCTCCAGCTGTAGATGGGGAAGCAAGTTATGAGGTTTTCAACCCACTTCTGGTGTCAACCAACACCAACAGCCGTAATGAGCAAGGTTCGCTCGATACCAAAGGTCGGACCGGCAACCGATTCCGTACAGGGCGGGTCTGTACCGTGCCAATCCAAGGTATACCAAAATGGATAGAGGGAGGGGAGAAGGAGAAACAGGAAGGGAGAGTGATGGTTGGGGGGGGGGGGAGGGGGAGAAAGAGAGGGGGGAGGCATACCGGTGACAATTTCCCCTATTCCAGCTGGCCAAGAGCACAGATGCCATGCACGGTGGTGATACATTGCTCCTGTCCACAAACCAAAACACTCGTAGATAACCCAAAACAAAGATCCCCACAGAATCGCTCAAGAAAATGAGTACCTCAATTGAGGAACGAAAGACAGCGACGAGTTTGGAACCTGGAAACCCTAGAGATCTTCGAGCTCTGCTGACCAGAATTTTTTTTAGATCTCAAGAAGCAATTCAAAATGAGAGAGCAAAGCGAGAACGCGAGACAGAGAGACAGGGGATGAGACATAGAGAAAGAGAGGGGGGAGGGAGGGGGAGAGGGGAGGCTTGCCGGAGGCATCTGGTGGTGAAGCGAATGAGTGAGCCCTCGAAGGCGCTCAAACAATCAAACAGAAACGGAGGGGGGGAGAACCATTGAGCCAAAGACTTTTATAGGCGAACCAAATCGTTCCGATTGGGCATCGGTTCGCTTCAGTCAGGGCCAAACCACCTGATTCGTGCCGGTTTGGTAATTCACTGATAATGAAACATTAAGGGCCAAGGACATTTGTAGGAGACATGAACTAACTTGCCAATTAAGCTCCGCAATTTAGTTCAATTGCAATACTGTCATTTTGCATCATGGGTTCATTCATAACTCACAAAGGCCATGGTTATCTCAATGGAAGCTAATAGAGGTAGATGGTCAGCAAATATATACGCATTTCTTCTAAAAGGATATACGTAACTATATATGCAAACAAAAATCCCTAAATAACACTAGTATGACTTTCAATTGGTGATGCAATATCTGAAAAGGTGCAGCAAAAATTAATTTGAATTGTCGCACATAAATATGCAACCCCAATAAAATGATTGAATTACAGGAAACTTCATGCAAGAGCTAAAAATGCCTGAAGTTGATGACTTCACTAAAATAATAACCTGCTTAGCATTTTCTCAATTTAATCAACTTTCTTCAGCCACTCATTCCAGATCATATTCTTCTTCCCTGAATTTTACACCACTTACATTCAAAATATTTGGCCTTTCTCCCTTGAAGACTCTTGACCCAAATATTTTTCTTCTAACATTTCTGGATCAATTTGCAAAAAAAGATATCGCTTAATATTGTTAAATATAGTAAATTTCATCAGGTCATGAAATTGTTTGTTCTGTATTTACCATGTTCTTCATGCACTAGCCCAAGCTAGTTTAGGTCCCTTTTCTCTTTTTTTTTATTTAGTTAATCTTGATCTCCTCTTTCCTTCATCTAGGACAACAGCTTCTTCCTAGGAAGTGACCGATAAAGCTATCATCATTTGAAATTGCGATCACAGTTTTCATTGACACACTAATTTTAAAGAGCAGAATTGGTTCTACTCTCTAAGATCTTTACTATTTCAAGAAGCTTAATTTAAATAGACAGTTATCATACAATGCTATAGAAATCCAAGTGTTTTTCACATAGTGACAGGCAAACAACATCAAGTAGTACTTATAAATCCTTACTTGAGTACCATCTAAATGCAGCACTATTGGACTGAAAATTTTGACAGTAACCTTGTCACTTTTTTAAAAAATACATTTCCTACGGGGAGATGAGAGAATACAACCCAAGTACTAATAAAAATAAAGCTTGATCAAACAGAAGGCAAAAACAAAAAAAATATAAAAGTTTCATTTAGCAATTAAATATTTATGGAGAACAGTAGAGATACACGGAACACCTAATCAAGCTAAAAGGAGTCTTAAGTCAAAGATTGACTATACAGGTGACCCAGAAAAGCAAGCAGAGTTTTTTAACCTCTTAGAAAAATCTCTGTTGAACGAAAAAAAAATTTCAGGACCATAATGTTTCCTTTTAACCAGAGTAATGATAGAAATCTATAGTAGAAACATCTTCCTAAATAAAATGTCCAAAAAGATCAACATGACCTGAGGTTTCCAAAGGAAGATGTCCCTATATAAAGATGAAGGAAGTAAATTGTTTTCGAAATCAAAAAACATTGCCCCTTACCAATTGACAGTACTACAAAAGATGTCTTCTGGCATCCTCTTCAAGTAAACCGAGGTGGCAAATCATGTAGAAAAGAAACCCCAAATCGTTTATCTATGTCTCATATGTGGGAAACATATTATGCTATAGGAGCCCAAGAAGCAAGTAGACCATATATGCAGCATATATGGTCTGCATTCAGGGCGGCAAAACATAACTTTAACAAGGAGGCTTTGTGAAACGTGACTAGAGTCGATCCTCAGAATTCCATTTCGATACTCTATTATGCTTCCACTAAGTTTTGATTAAGCATTTAAACAGAGCATTGAGAAAGTCAATACAGTCAACAATCTCTTCATTCAGATTCACTTTAAAGATGAAAAAATCTGACAGCTGAAGGAAATCCCAAAATACCAATATTACAAAGGAAAACCTTCATTAGCGCTACTAATATGTAAAAACTGAAAGAAAATTATAAATAAAGGCTAGTGTAACACCAGATATCAAGCCAAAACCAGCTTCTCAACCCAATTACCAATTCATAAAATATCAGCTCTCTGGAGATCTACCCACAAGCATTTCCTCCTCTAATCTAATCTATCACTCTCTATTTCATAATACTCAAAAATTTCTACTTTTAACTAATCATAAAAGTTAATCATCAATTTCACAACACAGACCCATAATAATGGCATGTTTAGCACGCGAGCAAAAGAGCAAGAGAGACAGAAACACAGAGAGAGAGGTAGAGATCAAAAAAATCGGATGTCTAACTCTAGACAAGGCCATGGCACTTTTGATGCTGCAGAATTGCTATACCTTGAAATGAATCCTTAATCACATGAACCATCAAGAGAAGAATAGTAAGAATATATCAAATTTTATATAACAAGTAAAGAAGACTTCTCTGTCCGATGAGTTTCATGTTTCAATCTACAAAAAAAATTATATGGCCTTGTTTGGTGGCTCATAAAAGTCAATTCTTATCAATGCTAGTGAGATTCTGATACAGTCATTTCCACCATGAGCAAAGAAGTATTTACTGGATAACTTTGATGCTTGCTGCTACTGGTCAATATATTAATGAAAAGATAATTATATATTTAGATCTTAGAAAGTAGTTGTCAGAAAACTTTCTTGACCTAATAACATAAATGGAGATGCTGAATCACTCAAAGCTACTAGAACTGGACAATATACATGGTTCTCCCCAAAAAAGAACTAAGTCAATCCAGACCCAAATGGACAAAAGCTAAAATTAGGAAACAATGTATACCATCAAACAAGTTTGAAGATCTAGGAGGCTTCTGATTGATAAATAGCAAAATTTTAATGCACTTCCATCTATAAACCATCAAACTTCTTACATAGACAATAAGGTTTTCAGCATAAGATTGCATCTCAAAAAGGTGTTAACAAAAGGTTAGAAACCAAACCAACTTCTCTCCTCAACTTACTGCAATAATATTAAATCAATATGTCATTTCAGCTCAATATGCAAAAGGTTGAAATGCAAAGGGCAACCCACAAACCGAAAATTCAACCCATGACAAATCCATCTTCTCCTTGGTCATTATTCTATATTGTTCCCTACTAAAAAAGAGTTACGCACACGATCAAAACGATTTCTTCGTTGTACCACAAGGACAATTGCCAATCTATATGTCTGTCATCTAACCAAGTAATTATCATGATCCTGATTCTTGTTAACCCATGTTCTCCTTCAAAAAGCACAATTTAACATGGTTCTATACCAGCAGACCAATAAAAATGCCCAGCCACTCACTCGATCATGTTCTCTCATCAAATCTTATAGACATAATTAGTCAACAACAATTCTACCATATAATTACCAAAATATAACATAAAAGAGACACTAGCAATAGAGAAGCTCCTTAAATTTTGCGAAGATTTATAAAAGTTTGATAAGCAAACGTTGTAATAAAACAAAATAAAATTAGAGCATATGAGCTACCATCAAATAGGTTTCCAGTCCTGAGAGTTGTTAATCCAAATTGTTTAAAGAGGTGTTATAACCTACATGTAACCTAAAACATCAAGATAAACAGAGTACTAGTAAAATGTAGCCTAGAACTTGCTTATTTGACACATCTGTCGTTGCCAAGGGAGAAAAAAGAAATAGGGCTTGTGACTAGAATGGACAAAGAACCAGTTCCCAAAATAAAGATTAAGTTCATACTGATCGACATATTTCAATACCTTTGATGAAAACATTTATCAAAATTCACCGGTAAGAGAAGAATGAAGCCTGTCCTGAACTTCAATCATATTTCCAGTCAAAGGCATAGCATTACTTTTGTTCCCAGCTTATATGCCAGAATTCTCTTCATATTAGCCTTCCATTAATAATAATAATACATGTATCAGTTTTCATAAGCTTTCCAAGTTCCAAAACAAAAAATAAATTATAAACGATCAAGAGAAACTTCTTGCAGTTCTATTTGGGATCTTATGAATGGCTTTCAGCCAAACAAGTTTTCACATAAAACAGCATACCAGACCCTAAAGGCAAGCATTTGCATATTAATCTATAATGAATATAAAGGTCAAGGAACTCCAAGTAGAAAAGATCACATTGGAAACAGGGTAATGGCTTGAAGACTTTGCAGTATATTATTATATAGTCATCAACAAGGAACGTTTTATATAGCTAACAAGAATCTAATTATTCATAAGGAAAAACAAACTTCACAAAAATAAACATTCAAGAACCAACTTCGGGGCAATCTTTTCAAGGGTTTGAATCTAAAATATTTCGCATTCATAGAAACCCAATGAACAACGACATCTTCATCAAGTTTTATCAAAGAACGACACGAGAAAAAGAGATACCAGAAGAGTCTGAAAGATGGCTTACATGAAGAAGGAAGCGGTGACCACGAGACCGATGGAAAGCATCAGCACGGCCAACGACGGATACCACGCAACGGGGACCGGACTCGATATAGGCTTCGATGCCTGAGATGTTTCGATCCAAGAACGGGAGATCTCAAAACCCGAGATTTAATCTCAAAACCCTAGAATACGCAATAATCGCAACCTTCTCGAGAGGAGATCAGGAGCATGGAGAGAGAGATGAGAATTTTCTTTACCATTTGACGGAGGAGACGGAGACGGAGACGGAGACGGAGACGGACGCTCGATCCTCCGGCCTTCTTCCGCTTTGGGAGACTCCGGAGTCCGGGGTATGAACTCTGGTGAAAGTTCTTTATATGGAAAGTTCTTTTTACCTCATGGACTAATCCGAGTTATCCATCAAACCTTAGTTTATCCATCCATTGAATCAAACAATGATAGTATTAAATTATTCCTACTACGTAATCTGGCATAAAACAAATACGCATATCATCTATTTTATTTTCTCTTTCAAAATATATATAAGATCCATTATTTATTTTACCATCCCTTGTATTTTATTTTCATACTAAAAAAATGGTAATGCTTCCTATACGAGAGTATCCTCAATTAAATAGAGTTTTGAGAGTTTAAATTCTTTTTACCTTAACAAATTAATTGCTTACACATATATTTTTATAATTGGAGAAGGAAACCATTGAATCATGTCAACTTGGTTTATCGTTTTTTAATATTTTTGTAATATTGTATTTTTACATGAAGACATAAGGTCCATCTAGAGTGACAGGATCCAAGGCATGTCTCATGCACCCACGCATTTGTTGGTGGAAAGATATGTGGAGCTAACAAATTCCATTGATAGAGAAATAACTATGATGCAAAGACTTGATCTCTAAGACAACAATCGAAACATTGAGGCTTATTAAAAAAAAATATTATATATATTTTATTAAATAAATTATGGTATTTCATGATTAGTTCTTCTTCTAAAAAAATATATATATATCAATCTTTTTTTTCTTTTGTTAGAAAGTGAAAGATAAAAAAATATACCCAATTTTATTATTTGATATTTTAAAACTTTACCATTCAAAATAATTTATGAATACCAATAAGTTCTATATACTTTTCTTTAATGTATATTTTTACATAAATTTAAATAAAGCTAGATAATTTATGGTTATTTTTTTATTTATGTTGCAACTAAAGAATAATGCATGGTACATATCCATAAATTTTAATAGTATTAAAAGTTAAAAGTCTATTAATACTTATGCATATTTTTTCCAGTGTTATTTTTTATGTTTTATTTTAATTTAGTTTAAAATAATCTAGTCTAATTGATCGACCTAGTGGTTGTAGCAGTGGCTCAATGATCTGACCTCTTTGCCAAGTCGATATCCGGTCAAGGTTTAGTAAATATGATTATTAAAGCAGTGATGTGGAACAAGACTTTTTTGTTGCAAATTTTTATGACTCAATGACGATAATTGAACTGACAAGGTAATATTTTTGTAAGAAGAACAGTTGTGATATATTAATTATTAACATGTTTGTATTCATGAAATATTTTATGCCCCAAGATGGTAGATAAAAAGTTACTAAAAGGTCCGTATCAGTTCTCAATTTAGTTTAAAATGATCCCCATCAATGAAAATCTATTTATACATTTCTTTCAATTTTAAAATTAAATTGATACTAAGATCAACCTATTTTTTATCCCTTGTAATTTATGTCATTATACTACCTTATAAGTTAATACATTTAATGGGAGAAAATATGTTCTTATGGTTGGTCCAAAGTTGAAAAAAACTTAATACATTTAAGATGCACTTTGGAAATTCAGTGGATGAGGATTCTAGATTAGCCACATTAATATGATTTATCTGCTATGGGTTAAAGCATGATATATTGATTGGAATTGTAACACCTTGCCTCGTCGCGAATAGGAAACATGACAATAGAGATTATTCCGTTGTGGGTAGGAAATGTGATATTATTAGTTACTCTATTGCATTTAAGAAAAATGATGGTGGGGTAATCCAAAATCGGAAATAAATTATCTGTGGAGTACTCCCAATTTATTGGTAAAATCCAACCCTTACCATATGTTATGAACACAAATTGATGATAATGAACCACTATTGAAAGGAACTAACATATGGATCGTATGTGATGCATTAAGATATTGTGGTCCATTATCTAGTGCAGATAAAATTAATATGTTGGACAACTTAGCATGTGCATTTATTAATAATAATATTTTTAGTATTATTTCAATGGTTATTGTTGTTGATGCCGTTGTTAATTTATTTTTGCTGGTGAGTGCTTGTGCATGGGGATTCTCGCCGAGCTATTAGCTCATGTCACTTATCGTCCTCCTTTCCAGAGCCGCAAGATTCTTTTGTATGGAGGTTTGGAGTTTGCTGGCTAGAGATATCGAGGATGTAGAACAACTCTAACACCACTCAATGTGCGTGCACTGTAATTGGACGGTTCTGCTATCTCGATTATTTTGTTCCATTCTTGAAAATGGATATTCCGATCATACCTTATGAAATGCAACCAGTGGATTTCGGGTATAACACATTTACTATGAGCTTGATTGGTTCGAGAGAAAATGTGGTCAACAGAAAAGTAAAGATATGCCTCTTGTTTGGTTGGAGTTTTCAAAAAAAAAAGACGAAAAAATTATATTTTCGTGGAAATATGATTTTCACGTTTAAAAAGTTACTTTTCCGTGAGTCGAAAATAGAAACATTTTTATTTTTTTCCAAAAAAATCTTTCAGCTATCCTTATTTGATCCAAAGCATGAAAGATCTAATTTTTATTAAAAGAATAATAAAAATTATATATAACTTTTCTAGAAAAGTGGATGATCAACCAAACATAGCACTCTGTAAATATGTCACTTTTCCATAATCAACAAAACGTGCCAAAAGTACTTTTTCAAGCATCCTCTTTTCAGCCATCTGCTTTCTAGAAATCATATTTTTATGAGAAAAAATGCTTTATGCGAACCAAAAGAGCCCTACAAGATGTGTCATGCATTGAGAGAAAGCACAAGTCTTAGCCTTCTACGAGTAGTAGATAATAGGATGGGAGCAAATTATTTATTACCTGCATTACTAATAGAGTTATAGAAGCGCCGAAAAATAAGTGGCACTTATAAAACCATTGCATTCAATGCACCAGAATGTCCTTCTGACCATTATTATACCGACAGATAGGGGGAGGCATGGAGACAATCATACTGATTGTAGCATGTGATATAACCTCTTTAAGTTGAGATAAACCATATCACAGCAACATCGATCTCATTCAAAGTGAATTGTTTAGTCCGCCCCATCTTAACTTTCAAGTGAAAACATGCAAAAATATATATATCAACCTGTTCGATTTGGAAGAGAAGCAAGTGAAAAAGGTGAAAGATTTAATGTTAGGTTCGTACCCAATCATTTGAAAGATAGTTAAAAAATCAACTAACACCTACAGTATTATAGAAAGTGATACGGATTGTAAAGAGAATCAGAATCTGGTGATTTTTCTATAGAAACGAATTCACAGTATATTACTCTTAACAAGAAGAAAAGAATTAAGCTGCTGGTTTCATATTGGTTTTGGCTTGCTGTCCCAAATCCCAATTTTGCTGAGCTAATGAACTAGATAAGAGAGGCCCGGTGGAGGCCAAGGCTCCTTTTCCTAACCTCGGTTGCTATAAACCACCGGTGTCTGGCGAGCCGGCCGGCTTCCAAGCCTACCAGCCTACCCACCTGTGTTCAGAAATGCAGCAGCAGAGGAGCATCAAGTGCATCCCGCGCGGCCCACAGTGGAGTCCCAGCCTTCCAGATCTGAAACGGTGGGCGAAGGCACGCCAGAATCGTCACGTAACGACGGAGGAGGAAAGCACGGATCAATCCCCATGGCAGAGCCAGCGCCAACCACAGTTTCCCGGAACCACCGCCCCATCCCCAAGTGCACCATATACTAAAAGTGAAAAGGACTGGAAAACGGTGCAGATTCCAATCACTACCGTCCAACAACCAATAATAGGCAACCCTTTAACCGTACTTCGCGAAATGAAAACAATCAATAAACGTAATAATAATTTACAAAGCTACCAACAACAAATTAACAAGCCAGAAACTCACCAACATTAGACTTAAACTTTTAAGAAACAAACACTAGCTAAGCTACCACAAGCATAATATAGACTGATGCCATCTGAGGAGGTTTCTTTTCTTCTCTATTTTTTACCAACAAAAAGAAGCGATGGGAAAACTAGAATAGTCTCTCTTTTTTTTATTTATTTGGTTGTTATTTTTGCCTTAATAGTAATTTCTAAATTCGATTTCCAACCCCACGGTTGAGCATCTCCTTGTACCTCACGATGGAGTCGAGCCGCTGAAGCTCGAGCTGCTGCCGGAACCGGTTGATGAAGTCGTCGGCGCGGGCGTCCACCTCCCCTCCCGCGTCGTCCTCCTCCTCCTCCGCCTTCGGCTCCTGCCGCCCGGTCCTCGGCCTCACCGTCGCCGGCCGAGGAACCACCTCCGCCTCCTCGGCCTCGATGTGCGCGAACATCGACTCGTCACTCGCCGACTTCTTCATCTTCGCGGCCAGCTTCACCGGCGCCTCCCCCACCGTCGGGCGCGCGTCCAACTGGATCTGGCTGAACTGGTGGTGCTCCTCCGCGGCCTCGGAGACGGCGTGGATCGCCTCCGCGGCCTCGGAGACGGCGGGATCCGGCAGGGCATGGACGGTTTCGAGTGGCTCGGACCCGGCGGCGCTCTCGAGGGGGATGTCTCCGGAGCGGGAGCGGGAGCGGTAGTCGGAGACGGCGAGATCCGGCAAGGCATGGAGGGTTTCGAGTGGCTCGGACCCGGCAGCGCTCTCGAGGGGAATGTCTCCGGAGCGGGAGCGGTAGTCGGAGACGGCGCGATCCGGCGAGGCATGGAGGGTTTCGAGTGGCTCGGACCCGGCGGCGCTCTCGATGGGGACGTCGCCGGAGCGGTAGCGGTAGAGGTTGAAGGAGCGGAGGCGATCGAGGACGAGGGAGGGGGCGCGGGAAAGGTTGCGAGGTTCGCCGCCACCGCCGGCGTCGCCGCGGATTCCCTTGGAGGTGACGGCGATGGTGCCGATGACGAGGTTGACCAGAATGAAAAGGACGGTGGGAGTGAGCCAGCCGTGGACCAACGCCCAGATCGACGGTATTGCTTCCTCCAGCATTTTCGTAGTTTTTCTCTCCTTTTTTTCTTATAATAAAAAAAAAAAGAAGAGTACTACGTTTTTCTCTTGGGAGATGGAGGAGGAGATGCAGGCGGAGATTGTGAGGAATGGGGAGACCGGGGAGTGAGAGAGAGGAGGGGAAGACGGTGGGGTTTATATTTGTGGGGATGTGGACGGCACGTAGCAGGAACATGTGGGGCACCTGGGAGAAGATAAAAGATTTTTTTTTTTTTTAGGTGCATCAAGATAAAAGATTTTTTAGAAGCGGTGGTGGGAGCATTGGTGCCCCTTGTTGTTATTGAGACGTGAGATGCTTCATCATTACACCCACCTTTCAACTTGATTGCTGCTCTTGCCTGTCTCCGCACCGCACGTCTGTCCACATCGGGAGGCCGGGGTGTGCATATCAATTTGTTTTTATCGTGTGCGCTACTGTGATTTACCTTTTTTTTATCAGTAAAACTAAAAGGTGTTCGCCCAAAAAAAAACATAATAATTGAAAGGGGAAGATCCACCGTCCAACATTTAAACTTTTTGATCACTTTTTTTTTGGTGAACTTTTTCATCGCTTTGCGGTGGGAGCTTGGTTTAGGTCACGCCCCGCTGTGTTTGCAAATATTATTGATTAATGAGAAAATTTAAAGGATGCTATATTTCGCATAGATGCATGGGAAATATTACATTTGTTTGTGCTCATGTTTGATAAAATAGTTATAGCAGTTGTAACTGGTCCAACTTGGTAAAATGATTTGAAAATAAACGTGATAATTATAAACATAACAACATTTAATGGTAACTGACAATAAAAAAAAATAATGGTATTATTCACACAAATAAGTATTCGCTCTATAAAACTTAATTTTTTGTTGAAACAAACATTTGATTTCAAAAAATATTATTTACTTAATTTTTTTATGAGTAATGTTAATTAAAATCTATGAATGCAGACAAAATAATAAAGGCAGGATCAAGAATGTATTCTCATCTTCTAATTGAGACATAGTAGCCCTCCAAGAATCCAAGATCTCTCATCCTTCTGTCCGTTCCATCAAATCAATTGGAGGTACAAAAGCTCAGGGCGCATGGGTTCGTGGTCAGAAATGGATTAAAGTAAAAATCGGAATAATGATATCTCCTAATGTATTTGGTTTTTGAGTAAAATCAGAAGCGGAATTGGAATGATTTAAAAACGAAAGTAAACTATAAATTGAGGTATTTTTATTTTTCGAAATTGAAATATGCATAAAAAAATTTTCAGCTAAATCAGTTGGAATGGAAGCCCCTCACTCTTATTTCTATTCTAAAGTCCAACTTCTATCAGAATGGGTCACGGGAGCAAAGGTTAACGCCAGGTCATGATGCCGGGTGCAGAAATGGGGTTTTTTTTCCAGATCTACCAACGCTGAGGCGGATGCTGCTTTTCTCAACAAGAACCACGGATGGTGGCCGTGGGCCACGCTGGAATGAATTTTAAAAGCTTTCAAAAACTAATGATGGCTGGCAACGAGCGGTTGGTTCGAGTATCCAATGATTCTTCTATAAGAATAATAACTATGGTTCGAAAAAGTATTTGATGACTGACGTCTCGATAATGACTCGCTGGAGCAATGCGAGTTGAAACAAAGCTTTCATGGTGTCAATTTCAACAGACCGTTCAAATCGACAAGCTTTCATCTTTTCTCCGTTAATCGAATTGGTAAATGTACAAAAATACATCACCTTGCAGATGCAGTAGCTTTATTTTATTTTTATTTCAAAGTGTGTGACGAAATATTCCTGATCTCTTGCTTATAGATTTGTGTAATCTCTACTTAAAATTTGTATATAAAATGTTAAAACTTATGCAAGATTTTCAATATGACTTGTCCACTTTAAGATTTATATAAATCTTAATCATTATAAATTCATAGTTTAACATTTCCTATCATGCTCTTTTTATATTTTAAATTGTTCATAGTCAAATTTGTGTAAATTTCATTCGAACCTAAAATTAGTTGTACGTTAAAATAGCTCAATCATAAATGTTTGTGAATTTTATTTATGCATGTGTGGCAACTTAAAAAATCGTGCAGGCTTGTTACTGCATGACTTTTTTTTTTCTTTGTGAGAGATTAATGTTGGAAGTTGGTAGAAGTTAATCCAAAAAATAGCTTTCAAAAATCTCTATCGGACAAGTGATCGACGAAATGGCGACTACACATCGTAAGCACAGGCTTTTGTCCATGCACGAAACTAGCAGCCATGCTGAGCTATGCGCACATGCATGTGGTATTTACCCCCAAAATTTATAAGTAGGCTCTTTTAGTTGGAGATAGCATCAATACAACTGGACTTAGCATTAACACATCCAATATAGAACCCAATAAAAGATTAATAAAAAAGTCTCAAATGCTTTGATGTTTGAAATTTTCCAATTGAATCCATTAACGACAAACACCAAATGAAAAACCTTTTAAATTATCAAAAATCCAAAAAAGTATTTTAAAATTGTTAAATATTTTTTTAAAAAAAAAAGGGTGAATACTAGTCTCATAAAAATGCACAATATTAGTGGAGAAAATGATGAGTTACAAGCAGAGAAAGTAACAGAACAGGTAACTGGTCTAAGTGCGACAATCAAGAAAAAAACACCTATGCAAGCGTGAGTGGGGACCATAATAGGCAAAGCCCTTAAGTCCACTTTATATATTTACATATTTACAAATTTCTAGCACTTCATCTGTAAGTCTTAGACAAATTATACATAAATTTATGAAGAATCAAATCTAGAGCACAACTAAATTTTTTTACCTAGAAGGTCTAATGTTAATTTTGTTCCAAACTTTTTTGGAGGGTACAACGACTGCTCACACTACTCTAGCATAAGTGCAGCCAACAGAATCAAGAGAAAAAAGTGACAGAACATTGGAGGAGAGACCTCCTGGTGTGTATAAAGGACCTCTATGAAATACTGATTAGCATAGGAGGCGACCCAATCAGCTGCCGTGTTCGCCTCCTGGTAAACGCGCACGGCCTAAAAGACACTGTGCTCATCTACTATCCATCGGATGTCGCTTAGCAAAGGGTTTATAACCCCTCTCTGCCTCTTCTCTTAGATCCAATCGATCACTATAGCTGCATCCCCCTCAAGTAGAATACGCTCGACCCTCGGCACTTGTCTCACATAGGTAATGCCTTCCCATGTTACCTTGAGCTCCATCCCAATAGTTGTCAATCCAGTTGTGCTTCGCCTCCCGTGGCAATCAACCTTGAATAATGACTTCTGATCATAAAATCCACTCATGCATTGTCTCCATCATCAGACACACTACCATTGAAGTTCACTTTAAGACGGAAGAGGCAAGAACGATCTCGGGCGCTGTAATAGCAAGGTGAGGGTCCCATTGTCCCAAACTCTTAGAAATATCTTTAATCTGTAAAGTTATCCGGTTATAATTTCCAAAATAACTAGCTATAATTTGCAACATTTATCTAGTTATAATAATATCTTATAGATATTAATATGCAAGATAAAAAAAATGAAATGCATCTTTCGCGTTTTCCGTCCCTCGCCGGTGGATGATTAGCCGACTATAATGGACAAAGGTTTTATCTGTCGTGCGAGAAAAATTCACCGTTGGATCAATGGCCACTTTTAGATTTGCGCAGGCTGATGCGATGGATCTGGAGCGCTTTGACATCTGTGCGGTGGACGATCCATCCGCGCGAAAGAAGTTGAATCCTTCCAATACCTACGTAACATCAGAATCTCAGACGACCTGTTTAGATGCTGTTTCCGAATACTGACATGACCCATGAATGCATCACTGACCGTCTGATCAATATCAAACGAAGACAAGCTGCTCTGGACCCGCGTACTTACAGAGCATGCGAGGAGTCCTTCTTCCGTGCATTATTTTAGTGGCGAATTAAGAGGCAGCAAATGGGGCGGGACAAGAGATGCCACAGTAGGTAGGCCGGAGCCATCTCCGTAAGGTGAAGCGTTCTTTTTTTGTCCCTCTCCTTTTCTCCTTCCTCTCCCCCTCTCCTATAGATCCATCCTTCTCTCCTTTTCCTCCCCAAACTCTAAACCCAGATCCCGTTCCCAAGAGAAGGGGAAGAAGGAGTGGAGAGAGAATTCGATCGCCAAGGGGGGAATGGCAGACAGAGTGTATCCTTCCTCCAAGCCCAACCTCCAACGTCCCCGGGCCGTCAACACTGGCGGAGGGCCGCCGTCGTTCCCCGCCACCAAGGCCCAGGCGTATGGCGCCAACCGCCCGTCCTACCGCCCCCAGCCAATGAAGCCCCGCCGCCGGAGCCGCCGTGGCTGCTGCTGCGCCTGCTGCCTCTGGCTCGCCCTCATCCTCATCGCCCTCGTCCTCCTCGCCGCCATCGCCGGCGGCGTCTTCTACGTACTCTACCGCCCCCGCCGCCCCGATTTCACCGTCACCTCCCTCCGCCTTGCCGCCCTCAACGTCACTGCCTCCAACCATCTCGCCTCCCGCCTCGACCTCTCCGTGACCGCCCGCAACCCCAACAAGAAGCTCGTCTACCTCTACGACCCCATCTCCATATCCGTCTCCTCCGGCGGTGTCGACGTCGGCGACGGGTCGTTCCCGGCGTTCGTCCACGACACCAAGAACACCACCATTCTCAGGACGACGGTGTCGACCTCCGGCGAGAGCGTGGACGCGTCGGCGGCGGCGGATCTGAAGAAAAAGAGCAAGCTCCCGCTGGAGATCGATCTGGAGACGAAGGCTGGGGTGAAGATCGGTGGACTCAAGACTAAAAAGATGTGGATCAAGGTTCACTGCGTGGGGATCGACGTCGCCGCGCCCAAGGGGAAGACCGCCCCGTCTCCGTCTCACCCTGACGCCACGTGCCAGGTCAGGCTCAGGTTCAAGATCTGGAAGTGGACTTTCTAGAAGAAAGTCATTCCGCAAGAGAAAAAACGCAGGAAAAACGCTTCGAAAATTGGGGGGGCAGACTGCAGAGGGAGTGCTACTGGTGTGTAAATTTAGGGGAATTAGGGTTTTTAAAAAAGTATGATAGTTCCCTTTGTTTTGTCATTATTGGGATATTATTCTTTTTCTCGTATTCTGATTGAGATGAAATTTTCTTTCCTTCATTTCTGTGTATTCGTTGTGGATTGCTGTTAAGATTTCTGTAATAATAATGAACCCTTTCTTTCTTTTGGCAGTGGAGTGCCGTAGAAGTTTCTAATTACTTGTTTTTTATTCGATGTCTGACTTCTTTTCCTTTTTCAGACATGATGCTAAATATAAATAATGGTGTGATATGGAGACGGAAAGAAGAAAAGTTTTTTATATGTTTAATTACAATGTGTGGTACTAGTGTGCTCGAGAATGGCATTTCCTTATCATTCGAAGGAGGACTTGACCGCATAGACCCGGCCACGGTCATCAAATGGATCCGAAGATCCCCACGGGATAATGGTTGCATCTCACGGGATAATGGTTGTGTTCATTCTTTTCTCCGAGATACCTGGACAATATTGAAGGATGAAGAAGCCTTTCAGGTCAAGCATGTTTTTCGTGAAGCTAATAGAGCTGCAGACTGGGTGGCTCATTATGTAGCTAGTCACTCCAGTAGTATTCTATGGGCTGGAGATGGAAAATTGCTCCTGATATTTCGAGATATTTTATTTTTGAATTTTATTGGGTGCATCAATATTCGTCAGAAATAATCCATCGGTCTTAGTATAAAAAATAAAATAAAATAATGGCATTGTGTTCAATTATTTGGGTATTAATAAATAATGCTGTAGTTTCATTTCTTTGGCGGTTAGTTTTAGTTCCAAAAGGAAAACTACTGGTCCAGGTTCGAAATGCGCAGGCATCGATTAAATTTGGAGATCGGATGCCTCATACTTGAATCCTTTCGGTGGAAGCGCTAATGGTCCTCTGGTGTCGTTGGGGTGACGTACTCATACGTAGGTGAGAAATCTAGTAGCAGAAATCTATGGGTTGGAGAGGGTATACGAAAATTTATGATCTATATTAAATATTCTCTGGTGAAAGGAGGGCTTATTGGGAGCTGCTGCACTAGTGAGATTTCTTTCCCACTTCTATTTTTTTACCAAAAAAAAGAAAAAGGGTTGGAGAATACGAATCTAAATCGAGCATCGGCAGGAGAGGAAGTAATAAAGGCGATGGAAAGAGTCATGCACAGCTGTGTGATTCGTATTTAATGTGTGGAAAAGGAATCATACACGGTGGCTATTAGAGCCGAGGGGATGGACTGTAGTAATAATTGTTATGGTTGTCCGTAGCTTGGTAGAAGCTGCAATAGGGAGCCAAAACCACGGATTGTATCTCGGACCAAGCAACCAAACCCTACATTGCATGCACGGTACGGAGTAATTAAATTCTACATTGTATGCACCAATAGGGCCATACATCATGCTTGTTGCAGTATCTTCTCTCTATAGGCCAAGCATCGGGCCTATAAAAAGAAAATATGGTGATCGGCACAATGCATGGCAAAAAAACCCTAGCTCCGGCACGAGTTCTCTGATATTCTCTTTATTTAATTTTTAGTATCAAATTTATTTAAATCTAATTACAACCATACAATTGAACTGTAGTTAATTTTAATAAATTCGTGTTATAGTGTTTCCTAGTTTGTATGAATTATGGAAGGAGCCTACTATTTGTTATAATCTAGAATTTCAAAAAATAAAATAATCAAAAAATATTATTTATTTTTTTAATTTTATATAAGTATTTAAAATTTATTTAATAAATAATTGATGTGGGATTAATATGTCTGCATGGTTCTCCGCAGCTTCATCGGTGCCTATGACACAAAAAAAAAAAAAATGTTACGTAATTTTAGATTCTTGACGCCTTAGCAAACGTGAAACATCTTTTCCATCCAAAGCATCGAGAGATACGTGGCACCCATACTCCATCCCAATAGCCCTTCTATATTTATCTCTTACTTCGAATTCCGCGTCGTTTTGTGATCGATCAGTTAATTAGCAAACAAGATACAAAGAAAACAATCATATAATAAGATTGTACAGCCCGTGATAGACACTGAAATGTCTGACCAATTATTTAAGCTGAACGAACATTACTTTTTTATACTTCCCAAGCTCTAGTCCTTAAAGGCGCTTAACCAAAGAACGCGTTCACACGCTTAAAAAGAATAATAAAAATATAATAAGTGGAGCTCTATTCAATGGTGCTTATCTCCACTTGCATGCACAAAAATGATGTTATTTCGAGATCTAGGATTTGATGAATATTCCATGGACTTTGGACGGTCGAGAAGACACCACTACGATTTATATTTGTCAGAAGCAAAATCAGCAACCAAGTTGACCGGCTAGTTGAATCAGATTCCTTTGATTCGGGGAGTTAGCTGCATTAGTTTCCAGGAGACGTGAAACCCGTGGGGTTCTCTCAAGGTTTGCTTACAGCTGCAGAAGCGTAGAACCAAAGAAACGATAGGGGAAAAAAAAGTCAAAAAACAGAAAACAAAAAAAAAACGCTATATATGATGAACATTAAGGCAGCCTATGATTGAGACACATAAGAAGAGCATAGTTTATTTAGGAGTTAAAAAAAAATACTTCATATCTAGTGATTGTTTTAAAGAAGAGAAAAAAAAAAGGTTCTTCTATAGAAATAAAATTCTTAGTGGAGAAATCTCATTTCTACCATCTGAAAATTGGAATAATTTCTTTTCAAAATATTTTTATGCTTTTAGATAGAATAGAGTAGGGTCTTCCACTTCATTAAAAACATAACAGGTATTTTTTATAACTTTTTCAAAAAAAAAAAAGATACTTAATCATATATAATTTACTTTAGAATGTGCCACTTTTCATGGTTAACAAATATGTAAAAACCATTTTACCAGGCATCATATATGCAAACATAATATACGTAGGTATCAGCTTCTCAAACAAAATATTTCAATAAAAAAAAATAATCTTATGAACTAAATAAGTTCTTATATTAGTTTGATTGAACTCGGCGTTCACTCTTTCGTGCCTCTACTAAAGTTCTCCGGCTAAATCATGGCTCAAGTTCAAAATGACAACCATTTAAATCAAATTGTGCTAAAAGCCTAAAAGTGGAATGATATTGCCCTTACCCAGTGCTTACAATGGAACCAGATTAATTGCTTGTTGGATAAAGTAACCAAAATTACACGGCTGGCATAAAACTAATCTGATGGCACAATTGTCAAACTTAAGAATGGTAGGATTGCAACATGGTGCAAGTTGAAAGGGAGCAATACTAGAGTTGCATATTAAACTGTAAAGTGTGATAAGAGAAACGGAGAACAATGAAAGAAGGAGAAGATGAAATTTTTTCATATTGAATTATTCTTTGCAACAATATATATAGCCCATGTAAGTACCTGTGCCGACGCATATTTAGTCCCACATCGACTATACTAGGTAGATCTTATGTACTTATATAGGATTAGAAAATCTAGATAATACCTTTTGGCTATTTTTTTTGGATAAGAACCTAAGTTGTTACTAATAGTATCAAAATGGATCCAACCCAGAGCTCTTATGGACTATGAGATACTGTAGTATGAGCCCATTTAGGCTGATTAAAAGTTGATTGTGGTGTTTGTAGTTGAATTTGTAGTACTTGTGATTGAATATAAATGGATTTGAACTCTTAGATATATGAGGATGCGTTCTAGTGTATATTTAGTTTTACATCGACCATACACTGAGTAGATCTTAAATACTTATACAAGATCATGTAAATTAAATAATACCGTTTGGCTAGCTTTTTTTTATGAGGCTTTGGATTGTTAGTCTAATTATGTAGCTAGAAAAGTGAATTAAAAAGAAAATATCAATCAGATTTGGACTAATAGACCTAATATCACTCCAATCCTAATCGGACACAAATCTCCAATTGATGGGGCGTTAACGAACATAGGTGTTTCCAAGTACCAAGCCGTCCTTGAACACCAATCACCGTAGCTTGAAGCCCGTTCTGATTTCCCCTCCGCTATAATTCTTCCTCATGCAAAGAAATGAATAGACTAATGGCCTCTTTAAACTTCCACTAAAGCCGGTTTGCACTTTCCAATTGTTAAATCGCACCAGTATCATCACACCATTTCAACTTTGATATGGACTTCAAAGATTTAGAAATGCAGAGGCAGTAGACCCACTAATTACTTTAAAAAACAGTCTACCTACTCTTCTTTGGCAAGTTGAGCAGCACTTGGTAAACCTACTCCTGTCTTGGTAATGCTAGCAATCAACCAATGATTACACGGATGCATTCATGCATCATTGATTCCTAATCACGTAGCGTGGACATTCTGCTGATGAAACATGAGATTGCTATGATTGTAGTCCAAAAAGGATCCGAACTTATCTGTAAAATATTTAATCTATTGGAGCTCCTCCATTCTCCTGAAAATGACCCTAAAATTAAAGGTGTAATCCGGTCCAACTCGAGTTCAAAGTCAAAAAGTTGAGTTGGGTGCGGGAACTACGACTTAAAAAATGAACCTATCCTAGTTCGAAAAGAAAAGACCCATATCAAGCACATAAAAAGACCATATCCTTTAACCTAGACCTGGCCCACACGAATCAAAAGAGGAGATATGTAGATTTGGGTTTACATCCTATTTCTTATCAGAGCCAATTCAGGTAACATAGCTTGATTGAAGCTAGGCCAGCTTGATCCGCCCGAGGAGCAAATCCTAAAACATATTTTGTCTGTGTCAGATTTGTAAGCTGGCCCAATGCCTTAAAAAATTCAAGCTGTAATATGTTTGTGCTCAACTTAAAATTAGGATCCCGAGTAACCTGAGCTACATCATTGGCGAGAACCATGCAGGCATATATTTAGTCTCACATCCGTTGCTCATCGAAAAATCTTAAGTACTTACATAGAATTAAGAAACACAAAAAATATCTTTGGACTAGCTTTTTTAGGTATGGTCTTAGATTGTGACCCAGCATCATACAGAATCCAGTGATTTCAAAACTAGGTGGTTTATTCATGGTTGAGATTTTTTTCTCGTGAAATTTGATCATATTATGTTAGAATAGCAGATGCGATAACTGCTGCAATCCGATGTAACATTTGTTACGATCATTATTCTGCTGAAGTATTTTCAATCTTTCATTTTAAGCGGTTGTGGTTTGAAGGAGATTATTGCATCATGACCAATTGGATTTTGAAAGACTCGCGGACCTTGCCATCCTCACCTTCAAGGTTCCGTCTTCTTGAATCCCATCGGTACTACCCCGTGGGAGTTGCAAGTTTCCATGAAAAATAAAATTCGAGTGACATAAAGTTATTCATGTTATTTTTTAACCAATTGATCTTTATAAAAACTCAAGCGGATGTTAATGTTATATCGTCTTTTGAAAGGCCGTGACACGCGTGTCATAAAGTACTGAAAGAAGGAAAGAAAGGAAGTAAAGGGTATATGCCTTGGCCTGCAGGTGATTCGGTTGCAAGACGAGGCTATCCCAGTAAATAAGAATAAAAAAAATTTTTACAAATAATTTTTTTGGGCGTAATTGGAAAAAAAGGAACGGTAGCCGTGACCCTAGGTAGCTAGGCCTAGGCGTCTCAGGGCCAAGAAAGGGAAGCTTCAGCAATAACGCTACTCTCGAGATGCTAAAGGATTACTCAATGGAAATAGCTGTCTAACGTACCCTGAGAATAAAAGGTTTCCGTGCGTAGGTCCTCTGACCGTCCGATGGGCCGTGAATCAGATCCAACGGTTCCATAAAATGTCCGCACTTCAACATCGGACGGTCGCGAGTACCCGCAAACCAAAACCGCATCCTGCCATCCACTGTTACCATTACAAAATCCCGCCTTCTCGGGCCCAACGGTTCACCGCCACGTCACAGGCTTCCCCGCTGGAGGAGGAGATATTATTCGCAAAACTGCGTGTATTAGGAGGTCGTAATCACGACCGCTTGTTTCTATGACAGTGCATCAATCATAACTCATCCTTCATCTCCATCCATTCTCCTCCCGCTCCCTCCATTCTTCTCGCGTCTATTTGATAATCGATCGAATAGATGGAAGGAGAGGACGAGCAGCAGTGTCGGAAGAGAAAGGAGTACGGTGGGGATGATGAACGATGGTACATGGAGGAGATCTCCGACGACTACGACATGGAGAAGTTCTAGATAAGCAGGGAGGTCGTGCTGGAGATGATGAGCTGGCTGGAGCACGAGATCGGCCTCGGCAGCTCCCTCTCGCCATCGCCACTACCAAACAAACAAAAAAAAAAAAAATCTATCCCAACATTTACATGTTAACGCTAGATAGAATCGTCGTTAATTTTAGCTCCAGCGTCAAAATTTATCGACACTTTTAAATAGCGTTGGTGATCATGATTTTATGACGATGCTAGATAACGCCGTGACTAATGTTATCGGAGGCTAAAGAAAAAGAGAAAAGTGACTAGACAATCCCAACGACTCTTTCTCTAAAGCGTCATCGGAGTCCAAATGAACCTAGCCCCTACCCCATGACGTTTTTTCTAAAGCATCGTCGGAGGCTCATTTTTCTCCAAAATCGACCCACATAAATCCCCCCCTCCTGATCCCTAACCCTTCCAGCTGCCCCCCTTCGGAGCCATGGTCGAGGGGAGGAGATGTTCTCAGCTATTGTAGTTTTGATTGGATTGAAGCGTGCGTGGGGACGGCATCCATAACCCCTTTCCCCTTCTCCTCCTCTTCCCCTCTGTCTCTGATTCTAATTTTTTAGATAAAAATTCTAGAAATTGATCCTCATCTCGAAAATCCTAGGTTTTGATCTCATTTTTTTGTATATATTTCACCTTTGTTTTTTGAACCAATCGATTGGGTGATGCGAGTCGGTCTGTTTTTTTGTTGTCTTCCATGAGACTGTGAGGATTCGAGAGATCGGAGGGGTTCATCTAATTTTGCAGCAGCCGCTGGTGTTTTTTTTTCTTCGGAATTTCTTTTTTGTTGTAAAAAATCTGATTTTTAGGGTTAGGGTTTGAAATCGGGGTGGGGGTTTCTTGAATCTGGACACGGCGATGGAGCCCCATGTCTTGAACAAGTTTCGGCTCGGTCGCAAGATCGGGAGTGGGTCTTTTGGAGAGATCTATTTAGGTATGTAATTGCTTTTAATTTGAATTTTCCATCTCTTTGGGGATTTGAGATTTGGCGCCTTTTCAGAATTTTTGATCGTTATTTTGTCCATATTTGCATGTACTAATACTCAAATAAACGAAGATATCTTATTTTTCATCAACTTCTTACGAGGAAAGCTCCTCTTGACCAGATCTCGTGAGCCTTAAACTCTCCTCCCGATTTCATTTTATTTTGCCCCATTTCAAAGATATCTCGTGTTTCAGTGAAAATTTTTATGATGGTGGCGACGATGCACGCCAAGAGCAATCGAAGGAAGGATGGTAAGCTAGACATCATCAAATTTGGTGAGCTTCTCCTCCTCCTTATTGGTTGCTCTACATGTCCGAGATTTCTCTTGCACATATTTCTCCGACGTGAGCTCCCTTTTTTCTATTCTTAATGGAAATTTTGATCACAGTGAGGAGATGCTGAATCCCTCCGTTTGGATGGCCCTTCAACTCTTGGGGATCCTCATGGGCAAGCATGGATAGTAATTCGGAATAGTGATCGGAAAGGAGGCCCCCTCCCTCGCCTCTTCCTTTTCTTTTTCCTCGCCTTTGGATTGCCCCAGAAAGCCGCCCTCAAGGCCTCTAGGGTTAAGATTTTTAAATATTTTTTTTTGTTAGAAAGTAATTTGAATGACACTTATAAGCGTCGGCCTATCTTCGATTTTCGACGATGCTTATTAACGTTGGCGGACTCCAAACTAGGCCACGCTCATAGCTTTAGTTTTTGCCGATACTTTCAAAAAGCGTCGGCAAAATTTTTTTGCACTCTCCCTTGTTCGATGCTTTTGCAATGCTTTTTAAACCGTCGACGGCAATAAAAAGCACCGAAAAAGATTATTTTTTTTTAGCGTTCGTGACCAATAGGGGGGCAACGAGGAGAGTTGCTGGCCCTCCTTCCCCGGCCCCGCCTTCCTCCGTGATGGCTAGCATGCATCTACACGCGCGGCGAGGCCGGCTTGCCCTGCTTCGCGGGGGGCCCAGTGGTCGGGCGCTGATGTTCTCTTCCTGGCCCGTCAGCTCGGTGGAGGATGGGAGCCATCGCTTTGACGAGGAGGAAGAGGAGTGACTGGCGAATATTGTCGATGGACCACTGTTGTTTGAGTTGGAGGGCCCGGTCCAGGGAGAGCGAAGAAGTTTTGCCTTTTTACAAGGAGTCAAGGAGGGCGTTTCGATCTTTGAAAGTTTTCCTTTTTTTTTTTCTCCTCCTTTATCTTGTCGATTGGGAGTTGGGACAGTAGAGGTATTCTAGGGAGCAGGGAAAGGCTGTAGTTCTTTTTTTATTTTTTTGGGAAAAACCTTTTCAGTTAATTATTATTTCCCTCTATTTCTGTGTCCTTGCCTCCGATCGCTGCCAGTTTTCTATCATGGGTCTCTAATTGCTGGATACCCCGCGAGCGACCAAACCAGCCAATTAGATTAGACTGGCCGATCGATGATGACCCCCAAACCAAAAAAAAAAAAAAACCAGCTGACCACCAACAATAGACCACGTGTTTCTGATTCAAAATGCATTGAAGACATATTAAAATCTATTAAAAAAATAGTTATAAGGGATGGTTGTATCTTGCCCTACATATTGAGCGATTACTACACGTTCGCGCAATTATTGCAACGGTTATGGCGCTTTTTTCGGACGATAGCGTCATGCCTACCGTCTTATATATACATCATCTTGCGATCTGTACCTTTTTTTTTTTTTTTTTTTCCTTCCTTACTCTTCTTCGCATAGCTATTTCATTTTTCCATTGTTACATAAAACTTGGTCTGACTTAAGCATCCAAATTTTTTTTACCAAATCAAATCCGACAATCTTCGATGGCCTCTTGTTTGCAGTTCCGACCTCCACCTCCAAGCAAATCAATTCGAACTATCCGATCCAAGCAATATAGACCACTCGTCATTTGCTAACTCATTTAACTTTGGCTTATGCCCGATGTGGGGGGAGAGATGGTTAGCCTCAACTCTTGGATGGTAACAGCCACTTCTTGCATTACCTTTTCCAATTTAACTAATTAATAATTGATAGAAGTCCATTTAAGGCTTGGCACTTTGGACCTTGAAGGACAATGTTAGAATTTTTTATGGATACCATGCAGAAAATCAGAATATAAAATCAATCAAAATAAATTAAAATTAATAAAAATAAATTAAAAAATCAAGGCATATTTTGAGAACTCCGGGTAGCAATTGGCAATCGATATAGCAGTATCCAGCAAAAGAAGAAAACACAAAAGGAAGAAGATCTTCCTCTCCTTCTCCTTCTTGATGTCTGTATTCTTAATGGGATAGTTGCTCCCAAAAAACTTAGATTCCAAGATGCCTTAAGGTTTTATTATAGATAGATATATATAGATGTAGAATAGGGTTCTAGCCCAATTAGTATAATGCTAATGGGCCCATCTATTACAGAGCTTATTAACCAATTTGAGCCTATACTAACACTTACTAAACTACATAACTAAGACAATGGAGTCCAAAATAACCATATGATCACAAATTAATTCCAATTTTTTTAAATATTCATTCAAAGAATAGCTTAACCTATATAATAAAACAAATAAAATCAATCCATAATCAATTATGAGAAATTCCAACAAAACATACGAAGATTTAGACTATCCAACTTAGATTGGTTCACTATGGCGGATTCAAGTTTTACTCGGTTAACGGTTGAGCTTTAAAATAATGCTTGAGTTTGACTTGCTCTCTTACCCTCATCTCCATCCCTACATCTCCTCCCGTCTACCTCCACCACCTTAAAGAAAAAACATCTCGTGATGATATTTTACTTTCTCATGCCTTCGTTTATATCATGGTTCTCGATTTCCGCATCATCCTTTCCACCATAACGATTGGGTGGAAATAGTTCCTTACTCTCTAATTCACCTTTGTTGGTGAAAATAATGTATATAATATTTTTTTTTTCACTTGAGAATTCCGAGGGTCCTTATATATATTTTCTTGTCAAGCAACAAAATATTATCACTTAAACAATGACTGCATGATGGAGTGAGGAAGGTTAGGTCAAAACGTGTTTTTGGAGCTTTCTTTACTGAAAAAAAAGTGTTATAGAAGTTTTGATCGTTCAAGATGGCACTGGCAGCACACAACACATGGAGATGCACAATGAAACAAAATTTATAGGCATCTTCCATGTGCATGCTATGCATCAACAGAAAAATCATCAAAAAAACAGCAATATAAGTAAAAGAGGCATGTCAATTAAGGCAATGGTATTATAGTTTCCTTTAACCAACATGAAGAGAATATATTCTCGGATGAGAAGGGTTAATATTTTAGACAACAATGGATGTGGATCTAGGTATGCTAACCCACCGAGAAATTGGATCACATTGCTATATATTCTAGGTAAAACATTGGTCTGACCAAACCCACTAGCTCTCCAACTCCTCCCCCCCTCCAATATTGTCCTTTTCTCAACTCATAAGCAATCAGATGCACCATGCTTTATTTAAGCTTCACTATTGGCAACCCAAAGCCTCCCTCCACTCTTCAGCAAAGTTGCACGTTTGCCCTTCTTTTTACCTCACCCTTCCAGGTAGGCTTGTGACTTCTTCATCCCAACTTCGCCTCCTCTCTCCTACCCTTCCTTCATCTTTTCTTTTTTTCTCCGCACTTTGTCATTGCTTCGAGCCCTTTTCTTTACTTTAGTAGCTTAGCCATCAAATCCCTCTTCAACCTTCCTCCTTTGCCTTGCTAAACATTTTGATGTCCCCTACAAAGCTAGAGATTTTGAGAAGTGATGACCTGTTCTCTTCCTTTTGAAGCCAATTTCTTGCAACTCTACCTAGAGACAAGCTACTAATAAAGAGGAAGTACAAGAAGCATCCTCTATGCAACTATACGAGGAAAACTCTAGTACTCCAAGCTATATATATACACATATAATCATATATGTAAGTATGCTTGCATGCATTCATACAGACCTATATATGTATAGATACATGTACAAATATATATCGTCGCACCCGTGTGTGTATATCATTGGCATCCTTGAGGCCTACCCCTCCCCCCCCCCTCCCTCTCTCACACACTTACATGCACCTGCACACAAATTGTTATCCCTCCTCCTTAACCCTAAGCCATACCATGGACCATATATCCACATCCCCACAGAGTCATAGATACACAGTTGCCATTGTACATTCTTTAGTGTCAATCTGTTTTATGGTCCTCAGTTTGCTCCTCATTCTTGGGATCATCATGATTAAGGACTTTTTTCTCTTAAGGAATACTGAGACTTCCCTTGGCTCTTTTGTATAATTTCTTATTAAGCAGCAATATGTTATGATCATTGTGACTAGTTGCGAAACAAAGGTCAGTCTAATGTGTCCAGGGCCTATTCATCATTCAAGAAAGTAAGAGAATATATATAGGACGTGGATGCATAGCTAGGGAAAATTTGTCTACGTTTGCCATGCACATGCTATGCGCCTTGCACGTCCCAATCAGCGACGTGATACTAGTGCTAGATATGATAAACAATTGGTCCAATGCATATTGAGCCAATCTTACTCTTTATCCCATTGTTATAAAAATCATCGAAAACCTGCAATTGTAGGTAAAAGACGCATATCTATCAAGAAAGTAGAATTATAAAGCTCTCCAACTTTGTTGAAGATAAAATGGTCTCCAATAAGAAATGTTATTATTTTGACAACAACGAATGCAGATCTTGTGAGGACTCGTGCAGGCGTGTGTTTAGTTGCATATCAGTTATTCATCGAGGAGATCTTGGATACTTATGCAGGACTAAGGAACCTAAAAAAATACTTCACGGCTAGCCATTTTGGGTAAGGTCTTGGGTTGTTACAAATGGTATCAGAGCGAATTCGGTCCATAGTCTATGTAGACTAGAGGACAGTGTAACACGGGTTCATAGAGGTTGACCTCGTGGTGCTTGTGATTGAATTTGAATGAATTTGAACTCTTAGCCTGATGAAGTTGTTAAGCCTTGAACGGAGGGAGTATGTGAGCACCCGTGCAGGCGTATGTTTAGGCCTACATCGGTTATTCGTCTAGGAGATCTTGGGTATTTATATAAGATTAAAGAACTCAAAAAAATACCTTCCGGCTAGCCATTTTAGATAAGATCCTAGGTTGTTATAGGTCTAGCTACATCAATCTATGAATAGATTGAATAATGTCAAGCGATGGCAAATTGTATCTACCAGCCTTAGCATTGGTCCTCTTTGCTCCACTTTAATTAACTCCCTTAACCTAATTCTAAACTTCCCTTTTCCTTACCTTGCCAAATCTCCTATGCAGCCTTTCTCCTCCAGCCTTGCCAACCATTTTAAACTTCCCCAAGAAGCTGCAGCTTTTAAGTAGAAATACTTGTTCAACCATTTCAAACTTCCCCCAGAAGCTGCAGCTTTTAAGTAGAAATGCTTGTTAATTCTCGTCCCCGTAGGAGCCCTCTCTCTGTAACTTCACCCACACGCAAGAGTATCAAGAAAGAGGCCATGCAAGAGGCATCCTTGAAGTAATTATAGAGTCAATATATACGAGGCAGAACTCTGCTCCAAGCCATATTTATCATTGGCATTCTTGAAGGTTCCATCTCATTTGCACGTAAACAATGTCTTCATAAACCTGCCCTTATCTCCACTTTAATACAACCATTCTACATGCGATTTATTGCAACACATATTCACATCTCTCTTGTATGCATATACATATGCTTATTCAACCCCTCTTGTAATCCCTAACCATGCCAAAAACACTCGCAGAATTGATGGTTTACTTCCTCTGTTGATTTCTTGATCAATTTTATGGTCTTTGATTTACTCCCCATACATCAACCATCGTGATTAGGCATGAAAATCTCATCTTCATCCTCGTTTTCATTTCTTAGTATTCAACAAGAAACTAATGTTAATACACTATTTCTTTTTTTTATTTATTGAGAAAGGTAGAAAAGATTCATAGGCAATTCCAACTAAGCAACAAGATTTTGCACTCCTAAATATCCCTTACCACTCAAACCTTTGTAAAAACAAGATTTGAACTCATGTTTCTCGGTACCGTATCGGCTTGATCAGCTAACACTTTTAGTCCATCTTGCTAACTTTAACTACCCGTGGCTCTCCTGAATGTTCTTAATATATGCTATCATTATTTAGCTACGTTAATGGTAGTGACCAAGAGAGACGACGCCTAATTCATGGTTTTAAATAATGGCATTATGATCATTATAATGGTTGTTATAGCCATTATTATAATCATTATAATGGTTGTTACAGTGATTATTATAGTTGTTATAGTTTCTGCCACCCCACCCATTACATTATCAAGGAAAATATAACGGTCATTATTTTCCATTAAAATGGACTAATATAACATAAACAATGACCATTATCTTTATTTCTCCTTCTTTTAAATAGCATGATTCTTTTAGATTTCAATTTCTCTCAAAAATCAAAAAAAAAGAAAAGAAAATAATGTTGTTGTTGTTTTGTCATTGCCCATTATTTTCTGCTGTTATGTCAGAGATCATTTGAGTATTAAAATTTCTTTTAGTTATTTTTTTGAGATAAATAACAGCTGTTGTAACTATTATAATGGTTGATAAAGATTTCGTGGGGACCGTTATAATAGGCTAACATGTTACTCAAAGCTTTTGTCTGATATGTTAATAGACATGGGACCATTTGATTATTCAAGGTAAGCATTAGTGACGCAACAACTGGCCATGGACAGCTTAGCAAAATTAATATTTATTTGCAGCATGCAAGCTATGCATATAGGGGCGTCACAATCAATTGTTTGACGTTATTGTTATACATCACAAACCTACTTTACTCTATGCCCTAACGCCGTATAAAATCGTTGGAAACGTGCATTTAAGATAAAAAAAAAGGACAGCTCTATGGAGCGAGAAGGTTCGTAATTTTTTTTCGACTTATGAATATGGTAACAATTGTTTTATTTTATTACGAGTATTTTGGTCCAAAAAAAATATTATAACTCAAAACAATTTTTTGGCGGAGTCTAAAAGTAATTTTTGGTACATAAAATAATTTATTAGAAGTTTTACAAAATATTTTTATTTTATATAAAAATACTTTTAATGGGTTTGAAAGTATTTTTGGAGCCTTCTGGAAGCTTTGCCAAATGGGGAAAGGTAGCCTTTAGCTGCACCGACCTTGGGATGAGTTGGATCACATTGGGCACGGATCACAGACACGAAATCCATCAAGGCAAACCCCGTCCCAGGTCTACGGACCCCTTCCCCTTTCTCTACAGGTAAGTCTTCTCTCCCTCTCAAATCACAATCGAATACGGGCGACGCACTGCTCCGGGCTTCAGCACGGGCAAGCACCCAAGCCTCTCCCCTCTCCTCCCCTCCTCGGCGGCGCCCTCGCAGATCCACCCTTCTCTCCGTCTCGCCACTGCAACCGGGCCCTCGTCTGCTCCGTCCCAGGTCCACCTCTCTCTCGTTCTCTCTCTTTCTGATCATCTCCGTGAGTGGTTTCGTGGTGCCCAAACCCTAAACCAAGATCTGTTGTTTTCTTTACTTCGACTCCTTCACGAGATACCCTCTCCTCTCCTCCTTCTCCGGTACCGCCAATCTTCTTGATCCTTCCTGAAAAAGCCGCAGTTTGTGAGAAAAAGTGTTTTTTTTTTTTGGCTTTCTTCTTGGAGGCTTCTCTTGTTACGACTCTTCCCAGGGGCGAGGAGGTGAAGAAAGCGTGCTAGAGGGTTATAAAGTTATTTGGGCCCAATTGGAAAGTAAGCCCTAGATCGGTATGCTCATGTGTCAAATTTTCCAAATCACAGCGGAAGTACGAATTCTTGAACCGATATCTTAGATGAATGCAGTTACATGGATTAGGAGCTGGTCTGGAACCTGTAGCTGTTCAAGAACCTTTCTTTCCTGAAAGACAGCACAGATGAATGGAAATTATAGGTCAAAGAGTAAATCAAGGTCAAGATGCTAGATTGAGCCGAGCTCAAGTTTGGTATTTTTGGACATTAGAGTATATGTTCAATCCCTTCTTTTTTGAGAGCACCTTGTTTCAATTTCTTTGGCTGGTAATTTGCTTAGCGCAGCAATAAGAAGTTTGGTTCTTGCTTGGCAACCTGTAGCTCAACATATTCCTTATGGGGTGCTAGATTTTGGACTCTACTTATCTATGTAGTTGTTCCCTTGATGATTCACAATGGTTTGACTTTTGAGGATGAGTGGTGAAACGGGTCCCTTTTCACAAAATTCTTCTCGGTTGAGTTATCCTAACTTTGGGGATCAATGATATATATATTCCACCAAATGATATGGTTCTAGTTGCTTGTCTTAGGCCACCTTCTGCTGCCATTTGTTTATATGTTTGATTGGTTTAGCAAACTATGAAACCGAGAAAGAGCTATATATGCGAACAAACAAGTAATGTGAGGGGATTAATATGAGTTTTGTGGATAAGCAACAAAATGTCGGTAATCAAAGTAACAAGTGAATATATAAGCAATTAACAAAAAAGGTTAAAGAAGGAAATGTATGTATGCAAACCTTCCATATTGTTTCAAAAAGTTCATGTAAATCTTGCTATTGCACGATAATTGATGCTGTTTTCTAAGCTGTAAGGTCCTTTTTTCCCTAAATCATGTATAGAGATGCTGTGCCATTCTATCTCTTACTCTGTTAATAATTTTCAGGTGTACAACCAGTTTCTGGATTTTGAAATATATGGATAATAACCTTCAAGAATCGATATGAATTGTTGTGGATGTTCAGCTTGCAGATAAACAAGACGGACTTGCTTTGTTATGGGAAAAGAATTCGTAGTATCCTAATGTTCTTTATATCAAAATGGATAGCTTCATCTGTTCAGATGGTTGACTAGTCACCTCTCAGAGATCTGGAAAAACATTATTGGTATAGTAACAAGCAGGCACAATGATTAACAGACAACTTTTGCTGACGTACTTTTATCTACTCATTTATATTTGCCTCTCATCAGGAGTTATCTTGTATAACAAGGTAATGCATCTTAACGCTGTTTTGTTAGTCCTTTATTTCCTTACTGAAACAACCATTAATATTATCCATTTTCACCAGCATATGGATTAGTCATACTTGTTTACTTTCTGGTTAAATTTGGATGATAATTTCTTCACGTCCTTTATTCTTTTGAAATATCGCTATATTCACTGCCTGGCTGTATTATATTTTTAAAAGAATATTTCATTCCATGTGCTGGTTAGATACCTTTGAAATTTATTACCACTACTATTTTGAGTTCACCTATAAGTATTCTTTATTTTCTTTGAAATCTGCTTTAGTGTTCCTGCTCATCAAGAGCTTTTCATGATACCAGGGATTTTACTTGAAATTTTGTTGGATGGCGCTACTTGAATAACAAAAATAGTTTTATGATGATTCAATTTAGGTTATATCACGTATCCACGTTACACATCCTTTCTGTTTAATTGCAGGTCCTGCGCTCTCCAATGTTGAAATATCTTCATGATTAGAAGTGCTTCCTAAATCCTAATTAAGGAAAAATTCCGTTATACCTTTGCTTTTATTAGCAAATATGTATGTTCATATCATGAACTCCAGAACATCAACCCCCTAACCCGCCAACACAGACACACACACACACACACATATGCACATGGAGGACAGGAAAAAAAAGAAAGGGTTAATTCCATTGTTTTAAAAATCAGTTGCTAGGGCTGCTACAGCCGCTGCTTAGCAGTATCGGCCTGAAGATGCTAAGCTAAGTGATCATAGTGGCGCTATATGGTGCTTGGGTACGAAGCAGTCGATATCAGGCAAAAATCTGTTAGAGTGGCAGCAACACTATGGGTTCAAAGCAGGCGATTTATTCAATAGAGGATTGGACTGGTTTCCGCTTGGGCTGGTCCAACAATCAGATGATCCAATAGGTTGATTTTGATCTAGTCAATTCATGCGTCGGTCGAATGGAGCATTGGAGAGAAGAGGAGAATAAGAAGTGAATTTTGTTAATTGTGGACATCTTGCTTTCATAGCTGATGTTATGTGATTGTGGATATTTTATTTTATGGTAGATTTTATGTGATTGGGGAATATTTTTATCTTGTAATGATATTATTATGTTTGATGGATAATGATATTTCTTGTGAGATGGTGGACTTTACATTGTATGGATGTTTACATGATATTATTACCTTAGGTGGATGATGTGTTATAGTCTTTTCTGGATCTTTTTTTTTTGTTGGGGGGGGGGTATGAAGTTGATGGAAACTATTGATTGTTGATCCTTATTAAGAAAAAAAAAATATTTTGTTGGCCTGCTTTGGGTACATTGCCTATTATAGCATCTATTTCTATTATTCACTATGAAACCGCCGAGCAACTTCGTGTCCACTATTTGCTTTTTAATACATTGGTTAGTCATTAATATTTGCCTCAAGCACACTGATAGAAATCAGGAACCTCTCTATAGAGGAACCTAGAGGTTTCACCCTATTTGAACTTTACTTAGCAAATCTGGCTTCAATCACTTTCCAAAATCTTCTTAAAGCTATACCAAATTTACTCATAACAATTGAATATAACTTAAGGTGCTCGGCATTGTGAGGAGATCTATAGAGCTTGAAGAGAATTTTGTAGCAAAAAAGGCTACTGCAGATGTATAAAAATTCCTAATAATTCTTAAAAATATTAAAATTAAAAAAATAAAATTCCCTGCAGTTGAAAGCCAGAATGGCTAATTGAAATTCTGATTGACTTACATCAGTTTATGCACAAAAAATGGTGTAGGATAAGGTTTAAATTTTCATCTTTAGAGTGTGAGTTCACTAATGTGCTGTACTTGTGAATGCTGAAGGTTCAGTATGCTTTATACTATTTCTTATGTTTCCATAACTCATGGTATTGGTTAGCAAAGTCATGTTGAGTACATGTGACAACAATGTTTGCCTCTATAAATAATAAGCAAAAGCTGTTGTTGCCATATGCAATTGCTTTGCGGATATTCTAGCTTATATTTTCTGGGCTTGTCTGCAAAATAATTTGATAATGCTTTTCAGAATGGTTATTATACGGTGCAGTCGTTTTTGTGATTGTCTTATCTTCTTCTCTTCCTTCTATTTGATATACTACATTTTGGAACATGGATTATAGAGATGATGATTTCTTTACAATCTGCATTGTAAGATCCAGACTAAATGGATATCTGAGTAAAACAACTCTGAGGCATTTTCTTATTTTTGTCAATTTGCAGTGGGTTCTATCTCCAAAATATTTCAAATTTCCCTTTCCTATTACTCTTACTATGATTCACATGGGATTTTCCGGCGTGGTAGCATTCCTCCTTGTTCGTGTTTTTAAGGTATTCTTCTGTAACTCTTGTGGTTGCTATGGTTATTTTTTCTGTGTTACTAGCTAATTATTACACCCTCCATTGAGCCACCAATAGAATAAATACATAATAAATACAATTTATTTAACTTCCTTAAAATTTGTTCTTTCTAGATGTTCAACATTTTGAAGCTTTGTTGTCCTTAATGTCGCATAATGTGTTGGGAGCGTGAGAAAATTGCAAATAGTAATATGTAGACTTAGCAAGGTCTGTAATGTAGTTAATAATTGCAGGTGGGCCCTCCATATTTATGAAAGGGAGGTGGTATAGGCAATGGGACATTATGGTTCATCAGGTGGCAAGATTTTAAATACTAGTGGGATGCAAGGCTTCCTATCGTTTTGAGTGTCAGATAGGATGGGTCAGGAAATGAACTAGGATGGGACATGTCATCTATCACCCCAAGTGTCGGGATGTTTGTTTTGTTGTTGTGGGTTTTTTTTTTTGGGGGGGGGGGGGGAGGGGGGTCCTGGTCCGTAGTGGGAAAACAGAACTGAGCTACAGTCAATGTTAACTGGGTCCTGTAGTGGATGAGTAATGGTCTCAACCTGCCAGTTGGCACGAGGAAGCACCCAACAACTCTTTGGAGAGCCAATCAACAGGCTGATCAGCTTTTGTACATACACATGAGACCAGCATGGGGAGGAGTACCTGCAGGGGAATATCAACAATGTCCTCTGGCTGGTCGGTCTATCTTTTACAGAGAGGTCTCATGGTGGCATGCAATGTAGCAAATAATCATCATAATCATCTTCACTTCCATGGTTACTGCCCTTTCAAAATGGCACCTCATAAAGCTGATAATCTCATTCATGGGCTTTTTACTTGCTTGGTCAACAAGCTACATGGAGTTAAATTAGCTGAGGGTCTCCAATGATATACCATTGTCATTATTAAGAAACATCCATAAGAACCTCATCGCTTTGTGCTTTTGTGAGCCTCTCATAGAAGTTTCCAGGGCCTTACATGGTCATGATGACACTGGAACCTCGAGTATGATACCAACAGCATATGTAGGTAAGGACTTAATAAGTTAAACATCTCCAAAGCCAAGCTGTTGTTGGATTATAAGAAGGGTCCTCCAAACCTCAAGGATTCAAGGTTTGATGGGTAAATAGAATTTACGCAGGTTTCTATAGGACTTCAACCAGTTTGTTATGGGGAAACTAAATAATAAGAAACCTGAAATCAGAAAATAGTTGAGCTATTGAGGCAAATAAAATTATAGAGGGGTTCAGAATGAGGTCCTAGGACACTACCGTCCAACAGTTTCTAAAAGAATTATTGAGAAATTGTGGAAGACTAATCTAATTCACGAGGTTGCTGGAAATTTTCTGTATATTTGTTATTAGGTATATGTTTAACCACCAATTCTGAAGCAATGAAAGAACGAATATGTAGAATAGTAACACTGTGGTTTGCGAATAGGGATGCAAAATTCTTTCTGGCCTTGATGATTTTGGGTAGAAGCCTAAATGGTTTAGGGGTGCTAGCCAGCAGAAGATTAGAAGTAAAATATATCTTCAACAGAGTCATCTTTATTTATTAACCTAGGGCAATCAGCAAGAAGTTGTTGTAAACTGTCAAAATGAAGGTGTCACCATCACAAAAGAAACAATCCTTTTTTTAATAACTGCAACCTATTACTGTATCATGCATGTAAGGTTGGCAATTGCATAGGCCCTGAAACCCTCCCATAACTCCTACACTTATCAGGTCTTTTTTCTGAATAGAAAAGAAAGAAAAAGGAGAAAAAGAAGAAAATGGAGCTTGTTGCAGCTCTTAAAGTGACTTAATAATCTAAAAGAACATCATTAGAGGTGTCTACCTCTTAATTTTGGGTCCATGTTTAAAACCAATCTATTCTTTCAAGAAAATCAGTGAATTTAAAGTTAAAAGAACCAGGAATCAAATCTTTGCTAGGACTTAGGATCTCAACCACCTTCATTTAATGTATTCCATTGCTTCTCCAATTTGAAGCCAAACTCCTAAACTAAACGAACATGCAGGCTTATTCTCACAATGACCCAGCTAAACTTGTGTACTCATCCATCTGAACCAAACCTCTTTGAGCCATTTTCCTTGTGCTGAATCTGTATCAAAGAAAAGGATGTTCTGCATGTTAATCCCTGAAGTCCTCTTTATGTGTCTTTTTAATCCTTTTGATCCCTAAAATTACATCCATTAGGGGATATTCCGTGAATGTTTGTTTCAACGATGATTCATGAGGCCACAGGTAGTCATATGCAATAAATTCTATAATGTCAAAAGATCAATATGCAAATTTTTAAAAAAATGAGGAAAAGATGCCTAGTGATAAGGCTGGATCCCCAGGAGCCCTGTTTGATAGCCCCATATGAATACTGTAGTCTTGCTTTTCCCCCTTTTTTTTTTACTTCTTTCCATCGTCGTCATTGTCAGCATCATCTTTTTAGTAGTCTCCATATCTTCTTCTCCCCCCGTTTCTTTTTCAGAAACCATAGGATCAGCACCATTAAGACTCAAAAATACATCCCTGTATTCTTTCTTAAATCAACAACTTATTATTTCTAAATAAAAAAAGGGAAGAAAGGCTGCAAATTCAATTTTAATCAAGGTTCTGGCATGCATTTACCAGATATGATTTAAGATATCCAACTTTGGATATGATAACATAATAGATGGAAGCTGCTAAATTTTAAACTAAGAAGTCTATGCAACTATGCAGTCATCAACAAGGTTGCCTGTGGGCAGAAACCAACTGAACCATTTAGATGAAACTACAAGCAATACTATTGTAGCATGACGCATATACTTTATGTGGTATTGTAGGCAACCATTTATAGCATATTTACCCATGAAAGGTGAGTCAGGATGTTCTCATGGATAAATTTTCTTATTTCACCATTTGCTTTCAAGTATTATTGCAAATGCTACACTATTTATTCTTGATATAGGGCTTTAATAGTCATTTTCTCCACTAACAGTGACATTTTCTTGTAATTTGCTCTTTTATATTCATTTCTCCCGCAGATATGGTATATGCATTATAATACTAATGAGAAATTCCATATATTTTAGTATTGATAAGAAAATAAATACTCTTTCGTTTATTGCAAATTATTTACATTGGACATGATAAATAATTGTGTATAGACTTGTTATTGTTTTTGAGTTCTATTTTCAGTTTCTATCTCCAGATGTCAATTGCTCTACTGGTAACTAGAAGTATGGCACAAAACTTGCACTTATAGGATGCATTCTGCCTCTTTTTGAGAACAATGAATTTGATTTTTGTTTGATGGTGACATGTTTTGACTGTACAGGTTGTGACACCTGTCAAGATGACTTTTCAGATGTAAGGGGACTATTCTGATGTCTTTATTTATTTTTTTCATTTATTCCTCCTCAGTGTAAATTTGTATCTTTTGCAGATATGCAACATGCGTGATTCCCATTAGTGCGTTCTTTGCATCAAGTCTTTGGTAAACACCTTGGCATCATTGATCTACTGTTTTCTTGTCAAATCATAAGTTCCATTTTAATCCTTAATAATGTTGATTTGCGCTTTGGTATATTCAATTATATTTAAACACAATAAATATGACATTGACAATATGATTCATTCTTAGGAGTTGTATTATTGGCCTAGTTGATTTGGTAGAAACTAATATTTAAGTATCTTCTATTTGTCAAAGTCCTGCTTGTTTGAGGGATGAAGTAGAATAAACTGTATTAAGCCACTTTTTTCCATTTTAATACATTTTATCCTGCCAGATGCCTTTTTTCCCTCTAGAATATGCAAAGTTTGTGAATGGCAAAAATGAAATTTTGGATAAGTCTACCTTGTTTGACAAAAGTTTATGGTCATGGCACATGTATTCACTATCATAAAACCACTTTGCTATTGGATATCACAATCAAATGTCACTGCTATGCTTTAAACATTTTTTAAATTTTGTCGATGCTCCACCTATTTAGTTGTATAATTCAGGTACAGATTTTCTTTTACGATGATTGATGATGATTAGTGAACTTGTTATTGCGGGCAAGTGAACTTTTGTTTCAATTTTTGAGTGTCGCTAATAAAGTATGATGCATGTATTGCAGGTTTGGTAACACAGCTTATTTGCATATATCAGTTGCTTTTATTCAGATGCTCAAGGCCTTAAGTGAGTCATCTTGTGCATGCTCCTGCGCCAGTTTTCAGCTAATCTCCTTAAAAGCTACTAATTCTCTATAGATTTGTACGCATGATCTGTAACAGTGCCTGTCGCAACGTTCCTCATGGCTGTTATATGTGGCATTGACAAATTAAGGTGCGACGTCTTCTTGAACATGGTGCTGGTCAGTGTTGGAGTCGTAATTTCATCATACGGAGAAATTCACTTTAATGCAATTGGAACAGTTTACCAGGTTACTGGTATATTTGCAGAAGCTTTAAGGCTGGTCTTAACTCAAGTCCTCCTTCAGAAAAAGGGCTTGACTCTAAATCCTGTTACCAGTCTATATTACATAGCCCCCTGCAGGTATTTTATATAGAAGACTCTGTCACTGAATTCTTTGTAAGAGAAATCAATTTTTTGTCCCTCTTTCTAGTTTTTCCTTCAATTTTTATCAAAGATCATCAATTTGTCATATATATGCAATTCGATATAGTTTCAAGCTCTTCTTGGTTGCATCATTAATTATGTGAACATTCATATGATTATGAAAGCAGCGGTCACAATGGTTAAAGTATATATCTTTTAAAAATGTAATGCAGCGAGTTGGCATTTCTTGGTTCTAAGATTGAGTCTTTGTGATTGTTTTTGCTATAGAACAACATTTTTGATTGTTTTGGTTTCTCGTACATCTTCTACTCAACAGAAACTTTTAAGTTGTGTGCTACATTTTTCTCTGTTCCCCTAGTTACTTTATCTGGAAGGCTATGGGGAGATATCTATTGGAAGTGCAAAGGAGTTGAAAGGAGGCTACCACTTTGTTGAGTGGGGTAGGGTTTGTTGAGTAAAAAGAGAAGCAGGATAAGGTTCAAGAGACTTTGAAATCTGAATTTTGCTTGGGACATTAGCTTTGGAGATTATGGTCTTTGCTGATAACGAGTGGAGCTCTGGCTAGGTGATTCGGGGCGGATATTACAAGATGTCGGGATTTGTAGATTATCCAAGTCATGCAAAAGTCTTCTCGTTTGTGCAAAGGAACCTGAAAGATTGAAGTGTTTGTCTTGGTTGGCGCACTTCAGGTTTTCTTCGTGCAGGGAAGAGTGGAGTTTAGGTTGAAACTGATTTGGAGTAGTTATTTGTGATACTTTGGATTAATTTTCAGTTAAAATTACTGTTTGGTTAATTCTTAGGAGCTTTTTAGTTGAATCTTCGGAGAAAAAGTTTAACATTTCTATTTTCTTGTGCTTTTGGTCTTTAATTTAAGGAGTACTTCTCTATTGGGTTTTATTTTAGAAAAAAATTAGCATCTTATTTGGTCTAGGTGAAGTTATGATAAGGCTTTATTATCAGGATTGTGTTTTGACGTGTTTTTGATGTCTTCCTAGGTTGGGTTTTGAGGGAGATACAGATTTTGCTATTATTAGAAACTGTATAAGGATCTTATTTGCTTTCTTTATTTTTGTTATTACTCTTTTTTAGGGAGAAAGTCTGGAGGTGTTAAGGAGCCGGATTTAATTACTCTCTTTAGCTATAGAAGGAAAAGAAATGGTATAAAGTGAGGTGTTGATGGTGAATGAAAGAAAATTAAATTCTCTTCCTCTACATTTTTCTTTCTTCTCGTCATCTTCTTTCTTTGGGCTTGAGGATTTACCTCAGATGAAAAAATGTTTGCCTTAAGGTGCATATTATTGTTCCTTGTGCAGGTTTTCTGCACAGAAAATCTAAAAATATTTCAGATTTCATATTTATTTTGAGATATGAAATTCATACCAGATCAACACCTATAGCAGAGTGGAACTTGTGGATTGGATCTGTATTATGTTTGAAACCTGAAGGAAGGTTCAAGTGCCCAATGTATGAATATAATCTCAAGTTTGCGGAAAGGATGTCTATAACTTGGAAAGCATCCAAGTGGGAATCAGATCAAAGTTCAGTACAGAACATTCAATCTGGAGTAGGAGAGTTCGTGGTGGTTTGTCTCATATAGTCATTCACTCATTCCTAGGACGCAATGGAGGAAAAGACTTCAGTTCAGAGTCCTGTCAAGCAAAGAGGGACAAAGTGTTTTGACACCTGCTTGTACAAGGAAGTCAGAAGATGGGAATTCAAGGGGCTGTTTCCTGCTTTACTATCATAAGATGCTACTCTCTATTATAAAGTGCAGAGAATAGGGAAATGAGAAGCCAAGGAAGATTCAAGATGGTGCTTCTCTTCCACTATTGATGGGTCGTAAATTCAGCTACTTCGAGCTTAGTGACCTGGCAGTAGATCCAACGTATGCAAGTGCAAATATTGTGATGCTCTCATTGATTCAGTTTATTGTGTTCTCCTTTTTTTTCTAATTTTTTATGTGCTCTTTGTGGTTCATCTTTGAACCACCATATACATGTGGTGCAGTACCACTCTGCTATATCCTAGCTAGAGCCATTACCTTTCTGAAGCCCGACTCAATGACTGATTTGATACATCCTCAATGCCTTTGTGCTTGCATATGTGTGTTCAATACCCGAGCATCTTTGATACATAGTTTTTTTTTATTCCTTTCTTTCTGATACTAGACTTTTCATTTGTGTAGAAACTCTGGTTCTATTTCTGTATGATTCTTATATTTGAACTTGCTTTATGCAGTTTCCTCTTTCTATTTGTACCTTGGTATCTATTGGAGAAACCAGGGATGGAGATTTCACAGATTCAGTTCAACTTCTGGATATTTTTCTCAAATGCTCTTTGCGCTTTGGCCTTGAATTTCTCTATATTTCTAGTAATTGGTAGAACTGGGGCAGTCACCATCCGTGTTGCTGGGGTACTCAAGGACTGGATATTAATTGCTCTATCAACAATTGTATTTCCTGAATCTACTATTACTGGTCTTAATATAATTGGCTATGCAATTGGTAATTTTCTCAATGTTCCAGAGCAATCTTATTCTGCAACTACATTTTTTAAGTGTTCTCGGTAAGTATAGCTGTCCACTTACGGTATGCTTTGCTTCAGCTCTTTGTGGCGTTGTCATGTACAACTATTTGAAAGTTAAGGATGTCCGAGCATCAAATCAACTTCCTGGAGAGAGCATCCCCGAAAGAGTAACAAAGGTGAAAAATACTAAATCCTGTTGATCTTAATCTAACTTTCTATTGCTTCCATGAGAGCGAGTTATTTTACTTAATATGACAACTTGACACCTCCCCCCCCCCCCCACCCTCCCACCCCACCAAAAAAAGAAGAAGAAAAAGAATGTGTGTATCATCTAATCTTATCACTAAGAAGATGTCGCATTGCAAAGGAGAATTGTTTAAAAATTCCCCTTGGTTTTTCAAGTGCACTATAATGGAGTTTCCCTGCAGTGCTAATCAGGACGAGGCTTTTAAATCCTTGCATTTCTGTTGGAGATTTTGATTCTGTTGATCTAATGGAATTTATGGATTTTCTCAGAAGTGAGTTTTTTGTATGAGTTTTTGGCAGAAAAGTATCTTTTTCCTGATAAGAAAAAGATAAAGAAACTGTAATGTGGAAACAGTTGGCATGCAAGGAATATTCTTTAAATATTACAAAATATCAACAGAAAGGTTGATAAACTCCTTTGGACACTTTAAGTCTTGCTTGAGGGTAAGACGAATAGGCTAGTATGTTTTATTTTGATCATATGTTCAATATTATGGGTTCATCCAGTCTCTTTTACTATACATTCATTTTGATTCGATTTTGTGTGTGCAAGTTTCACATTTGTTTGTCTCACAACCATCTTATTAAATAGTGCATTCACCAAATAATGCTCCAATTTAATATGTTTGTAAGTGTTAACTCCTCAGATATTGTTGATCATAGAGATTTTTCTCCCATATATTAAAGTTGGTGTATACGAAAACAAGGGCTTACAAATGCTATACATAGTCTGCAAAATATTTTTTAAAAAAATATTTTTGGTCTTGTATGTGTTTAATCACTTATAAAATGAAAATGAATTCATAAATCTAACCAGCTTTATTCTTGTTGAGCTGTCTGGTTTTAAAACTCCTCTTGACCCACTCCCTTTCTAGTCTCTATCCAAGAGTTTAACAAATTTTTTAGAGGTGCTTAACTAGTTGTTCAAAATTTTATAACAGAATCTTTTTACTTAGTGATTATATTTTCAATCCATATATGTGGATGATTATTTTAATTTCCTGCAAATATTATCCATTAATAAAATCACTGAGTTTCACATATTTTTCACTCCATAGGTTTGAAAAAAGATTATATTGACCCGGTTGATCTATCTGCTTAATCTTGTTGATCACCATTTTGCTCGTTTTCTAGATGTTGACTAGAAAGCAGCACAAACAAAATATAAACAAGAAATAGAGGAACCTGTTTAATTGTTTGCCTAAAAGATAAGTAGGAAAGGAAAGCCTTGTGTTGATTACATTATTGTCAAAATTATGCCCAAGTAGTAACCAACTTTATATCATTCTAATTAGGCACCCTTTTTTTGATCATTCAACATGATCTAAGGCCTTCTCTTGATAAAGGCCTTCTCAAAAACTTTTTTGTGCATGTAATAAGCCATCCATATGTAGTACCATATGGATGCAGCTATTATTCTCTAGCTTTACCAAGTCTATACCTTGACGTGCTCATTCATTCTCTCTAGCTTTACCAAGGCCTTCTCTGTAACTTTTTGGTGCATGATTCTACCATTATAATAATAGGCCAACCGTTACATATTACCCTATTGATGCAGCTCTTATTTTCTGCAGCTTTACCAAATCTTTACCTTAACACACTCCGTCATTTATGTCTCATTCTTTATGCCCGCACGGCTTGATTGCCCCAGTATTTTGATCATATAATTGGTAGCCTTATCGCCTTCTTTAGCATCAACCTCACAAAAACTAGCATACCATTCAGCAGCTAAAAAGCATGTCAGCACATTATCTCAGAGATCGTCTTATTTTATTCTTGGTGTCTATGAATCACCTGCTGTCATTTAATCTATGCTGGATGTCTTTGAACTCTAATTAATCTACAAAGATTTTGTGCCTACAGTGCAAATTATACATAATTGTTGATTCTATTCAAATTCTTTTTAGGCTTGCATTAGATGAAGGTTAAATGGTATGTTTTGATGCAGGAAGATGGCTTCACTCAAATCACAGATAAGCCAAAGAATCAAATAAAACAGAATTCCATACATAAATGAAAATATACACCTACATGAAATGAAGGGTTACAATACACCAAGAATATGGGGGGGAATTTATATTTCTTCTCAACATCTGAGGAATTAAGACTCAATCCACTTCTTAGAACATAATATTTTATTGGTAAATTATCAATTCAACTTGTTGGCTTATTACTTATACCATTGAGATGGATGCTGTTACTTTCAAAACTTTGGCTTCTTCCTTGGCTGCACTTTCAAAGACATAAGATTTTTGGTGGGATCAGTAAAGTTTGGTTGCTTATGGTTCAGAATCTGAGACCAATTCATGGGGGAATTGAGACAGAATTCGCTCTTAGAACTGAATATTTTATTGGTAAATTATCGATTCAACTTGTTGGATTCTTGTTTGTGCCATCAACATAAATGTAGTTCTACTATGGTTTCGTCCTTCTTCATATACACTTTCCAGAACAAAACATTCTTGGTGGAATGCCCCACTGTTGCATCACTTAGACTATGTAACCAATAATGTTTGGTTGCTTACAGGTTGATTATTTAAATTCATTTCTCTGGTTAAAAATCTGGAATCCATTCATAGAGGATTACCAAATTGAGAGCTTTTCACAGAATATTTACAAACCAATGATGGGTCCTAACTAATTGTAAGGACAAGGTTTGTTGGATACGAGAATATTGCATGTCTTCTAATGCTTGCTTTGGCTTTCGTGGATTGCAACTACCTGCAGGAGTGGAAGTTGGATAAGAAGTCATCAGATATATACACTGATGATAGTAACAACAGCAACAATGCAGGAAACATTGCTGGTGCTGCTGCCTCAGAGTCGATTGTGGGAGATGAAGAAGCACCCCTTCTTCCATCATCAAGATTGACCTACACTGGTCGAAGCCAAGTCAGCAGCCGCACTGCATAGTACAATACATGTTATGATTCAATTTCTTGTTACCAAATTCTCTTAGAAGCCTCTTCCCAAGAACCCATTTTTTGCAGAGATTGATTCTAGGAGCATCAGCATTGCATCCTGAAGGTTGATACGAGAATGATTCATTGTAAAAACTCTCGTTGTTTTGCAGTTCCTTTTTTTGTTTTCAGCTACGATTTAATAGAAACATAGTTTGGGAAGAATCATAACACTTTATCGTGGACAGCTTGGGCTTGGAAGGGTTTTGGCTGTCCGGGCACAAGTAAAAGGGGATGAGTTCTTGTTAATTCATATCTCATACAATCATTGTTTTAGATTCATAAACATTTTCTTTTTTAAATCATTAATATACTATAAGCTGTAAGCGAATTCTATAAAATTTTTCAAGAATAAGCAATCGAAGAGGTTTCTCCTACTGGAAAAGGTTTCATGCTAGAGGAATTTGTCAAGACAACAAATTTGATTTTCTTTTAATTAAGCTTGTTGCTTGGTTTCCGATGACTGCTGTTCCAAGTTTAATATAAAATTGATGGCAAGTTTTTTTTTTTTTTTTTAATTTTTCTTTCAAATCAAACATTTGCAAAGACATTTCCTGCCATCCAAATAAGTTTATAATAAGAATACCGGCAAATTACTGGTGCTTTGTTCCAGACTTGCAACAATGTAATAAATCGCAAATGTCAGGGAGCATGTAGCCATAGATGAATAAAAATGTTATATCCGAATGCGCGCTTGTTTGCTAATCATGTAACTTGGCAATTCATATCCATGCATACGGACGGTGGCCTTTTTCGGAACATACAACATTTGAAAGAGAAAAATCACTCTAGTCCTGCAACAATTCAAATAAATTCCTTCATCTTACGATTTATTCTCAGATAAAGTTTTAAATACGATCACATTTTGTTGAATGCAATGTCAAGACATTAGTACAAGATTGGACATGAAATTCTTTATATTTATAGAATCCCACCACGGCATGTGCAACTTCACTAGCCTTGGCCGCTGCTTCCAGTAGCAGCTTCCACCATCTCTTGATGCTGCGGGTGCTGAGATTGCTTCTTTGAGCTTCTGATGAGAGCATTGGCGTAAGTATGCTGTTAGCTGCTGAATGTTTTCGCATGATCTCATGAGCTTTCTTAGAAGTCTGATGAGCACCCTAGTTTCTCAAAGTTTGACATAGCTTCATGGTCCACGAGGGCACCATAAATTCCCCAGATAAAAAATCTAACGCATACTAAAAGTAAATCAAAGAAATAATCAGGACCTAATGGTCTGCTCATGGACCACATATGTACACCATGTTAGCACGAGCAAAGAAGAGTAGAAAGTTGGGAGAACAATACTTCTTTACACTGGTACAAAGAGTAGAGGACGCAAAAAGACTTGATCTGATCTGATATGTATGGCATTGTGCAAAAAGAGCACTGATTTCATGTATGATATGCAGCCTTGCAACCTTATACTTCACCACACCTTGCATTTTTCTTCCCCTGCAAATTTAACATTAATTTAGACCTTTTTGGCTGGTCAAAAAATATACTCCAAGCCTGAAACTTCAGACTCTGATTTCAAAATTTAAATCAGTTCAAGTAATGATAGTATTTAACAGGAATACAAGATTCTGAGGAGTTATAATTCAGAAGAGAAGAGCATCCAGTTTTTTAAAAAGATACGGCATTTGAAGTTCAACTTGTTGAAAACCATTATATTATACGTGCTTTTCCCGCAACATTATTTCTTTACTAACATGAGCATCCAGCCACCATATGACCAAACCTATCAATATCCCAAGGGAACAAAATCTCTCGTTTCATCCAAGATACAATTCGGTCTCCTATTTAAGGCTGTCACTCCAACTTGCAAACCCGGTACTTGACCCGGACCCAATGCAATCCAGACCCGCTGATGGATGGGTTGGGTATATGGGTTTAAAGTCAAACCCACTCAAAATTTCGAGTTGGGTCTAGGTTTGAGATTTTTGGACCCAAGTAATTACTTGATTTATTTATTTACATATATACTAATAGTTTTATTTATAAACCTTTCATTTTCTAAATTATTGGCATATGAAATGTCGTTGTATAACTTAATGGGTAGATAGAGTAGAAAAACGTCACATATTAAGAACATGTTTAGGTTTTATATGATTGTTAATCATTGTTATATTTATTAAGTGGTTATTGTTCATGATTTAACTTTTGGAGCATATAATTGGATATTTTTATTGATAAACTTTGTTCTATAATCTATCATTGTAGAGAGAATACAAGATACCACATGTCAGTGCATGTTTGGGAGTTTGTACTTGACTTTAATTTATTTTTTCAGTTTTTGGTCAATCGATGTTATATGGTTGACTATCAAGTAATGTGGTTAGATATTTCATCGATAAACTTCTCAAAGCACAGATGGTTTAACTTGATTAATTGCTCAAGAATTGTTTGGTATGCAATGAGAACTTGAGTCCAATCCACACCCAATCGAACCTAATGCACAGGGTAGAGTACTAGTCTTAACATAAACGAACCCACCCTGATAATTTTATTACCCAAACCCAGACCGGACCTGATACTTAAATGGGCCGGTATGCGACAAATTTAGGCCCAAAACCTAAAGGGTCTAGGTTTCCTAAAACCCAAATCCAACCCAAGCCGTTACTACATCTAGTCCCCTAATCTTACTCGCCCCTTTCTTTAGAACGTCAAATAACCCTTTTCTTTTTAACTTGCTCAGCAAATCTTCCCCCTAGGTATCATCTTATATATAAGCTTCACTCCCTTGTGATGCCGTATGTTAACTCCATAGATCGTCAATCACATTAATGCTACTAGGCACAAGTGGAAAAGATGCTGGCGAGTAGTCCAAGATTTTCTGCCAAACAACTGCAACATAAAATCTCCTTGAAGAACAGTACTAAAAAGGACAATAAGTTTTGCACGACTTGAATACCAATACAGAATGAGCATTAGTTTAAAAAAAAATAGCTATGTTTAATAAACTAGCATTGCTTGTATAAACATGCTTTGCTTTAAGCAACAATAGAGTGAAAATGACGCATCTATTTATAAGGAAAACGAAAAATTATGAACAACCAAAGAATAGGTGTGGTCAGGCTGTATTCAGTGGTGCAAATTGAGAGTCCCAATCCAATAAACCATCAAAGTCATCTTTCCTAAACTTTCACCCTTTTACTTCCAATTCAGAAATCCCCCTCATCATATGTGATCACCTTTCCAACAATGTCATCAGGCTCACGGTTTCAATTTTTCCATTTTGCTATCTGACCACCCAGCTCCGTTCCAAGTAGCCAACTCATTAATTTGGTCTCGACTGACTCTAGAGCCTACTGAAATGTGCGAAACTCTACTAGAAGAAATTGTCAGATTTTTCCTTCATCTTCCTTGCAACAAAGCACAACAGTATCCAAGTTGTAGTGTCACTTCAATGGCATAGGTCAGATCTTCTTGGAGACAACATACTAGGACTGGCTGGAATTTTTTTGTAGATTGAATGCAAAGGCATCACCATTGACATCCAGTCTTTAACTCCATCACCCAGTAGAGAAGATAGTAAGCCACATGTAAGATTTCAAGAAGGAAAATGAGTTCTTAGATCTCTCCTTGCGATTCTCAAATTGGAAGTCTGCAATATCGATCACCCCTAACATTAGTAACACTGTGCCAATAGTTGCTACGGTATGTGGAGCAACAAATTGGATTGAAATAAAGACATGAAATAACAAAAATTTCTGAAGGCACTGGAGCAGCACAGATTTTCATTACAATTTGCAAACCTAAAGAGGAAGGAGTCGTATTGAGAAGTTGTTCTTACTACCTCATGGTTACATCTGGGTGCAAAGATCAATCTTTCGGTTCGTTGATCTTTTATTTCTACTGTTGCAGACTCCATATGCTTCTAGGTCAAAGCTGCAAAGTTCAGATTCACCATTTCACTGATTGCTGCCGTAGTCCATCCGCCTAAGAATAACCTGACAAATCTATATGGCCTGGCATTACTAAATTTATCATCCACCCATCTCCGAAAAACATTGCCCCGGCCCTTGGATGGAATTATACTGATTTTGTTGCAATCACGTGACCCATCTGTACTTGGATGGAATTATATAACATGAGTGCACAATTTTGCATGGAAAGTGCAAAATTGCCTAACTTGGCACCATGCCCAACAACATTTTCAAAAATCTGGCAGATTTAAAAATGCCTGCACAGTAACTCCAATTTGCATAACAAAAAAGAGAAGGGATTTACTATTTTCCTTTTCCTTTTTTTTTTGTGACAAGAAAGCAGCCGAAAGGGCATCACAAGTTGTACTCAATTCATTGCCACTTCTGCCAGACAGCCATGCAGCTGGTCAGAACCATTTTGCACGAATCAAAATAGCATTTCATGGTTTTAAGTTTCAGCCGAGACTGATCCTAATCTACAATTGCAACATAGCAACAGCAACTCCCACCCCACCCCACACAAAAAAACACCCACGCGCACAAAACACCCACCGAGACACCTCTGAAGTACTAATTAGCAATAGCTTTTCTATCATTTTCTTGAGTTTAATAATATATATATATATATATATATATATTAAATTTGACACTTGATTTGCTGAGATATCCGTGAAAATGCTTCTTAAAATAGTTTATAAAGACAAAGGTGACGCGAATTACTTATTTTTTTACATAAAATAAATAACATTCTACAATTGCATGAATTTGATGTTACAGCAACTAAACCTCAAAAATATGACAAAAATGAAAGCCCTACTACTTCAATATATTCTAGAGCTCTACTAAAAATAAAGTTTAGTAAAGTTGTGACAACTGAAGATAAAAAAGTACATAGTATGTATGCAAACATACATGTTTTTATGCCCATATTAACAGCATAAGATACTACCATAACTGACCACCTAATGCAATATTGCCTTCAACCTAAAATTTTTGAAAGTACAGAGATAAAGAACCTACATGATACAAGTTACTCTAAAATATTGTGCAATAACTTTATTGGCTTTTTCATTTTTCTCTTTTTCAATTTTTGAATTTTCTTTTTTTACTGAAACACCAAAAACTTGGAGCGCATCTTCTAAGACTGCCGAAACTGCTAGAGCCAGAACTCCAAAAATTCAGCTAACCCAAAACCAAAACTGAGTTTTCAAACATTCTGGAACATTCTACAAGCAAGTAGTCCTCCAGCAACTGTTAGAGACTCAAGACTGTTTCAAAAGGCAGAAAGAAATTAGCTGCAAAATGGAAAGGACACAGCATGGTCTCAAATGGCTATTGATATAGCCGGACCCATCGACCAGCAGAGAGGGTGGGATCGCAATACCATTCACGTCAACACTTGAGGTAAGAAGCTTACAATGAATTAACCAAACCCACCAAATATTAAGATGCAGGGAGGTAAATTAAAAAGGAGATTGTCAGTAGGAAAGCAGTTTCACCTTTGCTCGCTTAATCAGCTGTTCACCACAAAACATACCTGATGGACTAGCATCGTCAATCATTTTTTTATAGCTGAACATGCTCGAAGATCAAAAAGTGTCAAACTGTTCGAGCAAACTAGGAAGAACATTTTCCCCTTGTAACCAAAAAAAAAAAAAAAGATTCTGCTGAAGCAGCTGTCACATTCAGGTCTCAGATGAACATGAAAGTATATCATCCTTAAACTTTTCCAGCTCTTCCAGAACCTCTTCTTCAGGCCTGTAAATCAAATCACTCATACGCCATATCTGCATTAGTCACCATGCTATATGTGAAAATAGATCCAAAAGCAAACAATAAAGATATCAATCGCTTCTTAATTTATAGGTAGAATCAAGCAATATGGTTGGAACAGGTAATAGTAGGCAAATTCTAAAAGCAAATCTTTTAGGTCAAATCTGCATTAGAGCATTAAATCAGTTGACCTTTAGATCCTAAGTTTTTAGGAATCAATGGCTATCACGTTTTACCACAAAGCCACATGCAAAGTTATTGTCAATTGATAAGAATTCTAATAGCAATTTCAGGAATAAGCCATTTTTGAACTTTATACAGAAATATATTTTAAATCACTTACCTGTACTGTCCCACCTCCATTGACACGTGCGCAGTCATCAGAAACACTAACTATTGTCCATGGGTCAGATGCATTCCAGTGGAAATCAACAACTTTATCTCTGTGTCCTCACACAAAAATATATATGTAAATAAGTCAATACAGACTCATCAGCTGAAGCACAGAGGACATTACCAAACAACAAGCTTAATTGACTTTGCTAATGATAGCTCATATAGCAGTCACTTATATTCAATTTCACTGCCTTAACATACATAACATCTTACCTACAGGAAGAAGCATGCAGTACAGAGTAAAAATTATCATCTCTTTAAATACATGTAAGTCATTGAATCACAATATCATTAACTTTGATATTGTCATCTCATTGCCATAAATAGGCCTTTTGAGCCTCTTAAATACGTATTGTACCGAAATGCCCCTTCTTGCATATTTTTAACACTTTTTTGTTATCTCCATTTTTTGTAACTTCTTTTGTTTTAGTATTTTTTTTTACAAGCTTCAAGTTCCTTAAATAGAGTTAGTTCATGCAAATTTTGGATGTAAGTTCAGGTGCGCAGCTGAAACTGGTCCACATCCAACAACAATTTAGTGGCATGCACATACTAAAATTGCAAACATGACACAAATTTTTCTTCTAGAAATTATTTGTGTTATTTTTAATAATTAACTTATTCTGAAAATAATATATTTTATAAACAAATAAAATACACATTAAAATAAAAAATAGTGTTAAAGATACCATAGGGAAATTTTTTGATATGATTATCCCTTATTTTCTTAATTTTTCCACAGATAAATTGAAAAAAGGGAGGGCCTCATCGGATAGACAAGAAAACTTCGGAACAAGGGAGACAATGTAATGCAGAAAATAAATGAATATAATAAGATTTTCTGATATTGACCCCATGAAAAAATGGTAGGTACAGTTAATCCGTGAACAGAAAACTATCATACTGTAAAAATTGGATAGGTCCAATCTATGGTTGCCATAGGATTAACACCACCATGAATCTAGACCTTACACCAAGGAGTAGCAAAATTTATGCTTGAGATAGGGCATCATATACAGTAGTAAAGCATCAGGAATTCAATTAAAAATAACACCAAATTTTAGCTTCAAAAAAAGTTAGAATATAAACAAAATGAAATACTGAAATGACTCTTGGAGCTCATCAAACAAAAAAATTGGGAAGAAATAATATGCCAAAAGAACACTCATGCATCATTCTAGTAAACGGTAATGCAATAATGCCCATTAGAGAAACTTTTGAAAATTTGTGAATTTTTATTTAAATTCGATTTTTGTAATAAATTTCAATATTTATCAAAAGGGCAATGCTAGAGGGATATGTAAATACACGACTCATGTAGCCTCAAATGTGGCAAACCATATAGTTGCATAGATCAAATAGTCTACATGAGGAGAGAATACAAGCTGGATGTCATAAAATGGGGCCAAGATCATGTTTGAGCTGATATACACGATCCTTCAGAAATCCATCATGACAAAGGCCAGACACCTCAGGTTTGAGTATCTCATTAAACTACAAATTTAGCACCACCCTCACCACAATCTTCCCACACATGCAAGATTACCAATGACTCCCCACATGGTTGTTGCCAGCATAGATCTTGTGTACCCTGCAATTCCTATCAAATTGTCTCAAACCACATGCCAATTATATGCATCTAAAGATGGGATGGTGGTAATTGTAATGGTAATGGTAGCAAGGAGGAAGCAATAATGGGGGCACAGAGGCAGCAATGATACAGGATTGTAACAGCACCTTGTGCAACAGTATGATGACACCAACACGATAGGCATGATGAAAACGAGATAGTAGTGATGAAGGTATGCATTGTGAGAATGTTCCACCAAGAAAAACTCAATACTTGTAAGTCAAAAAGCAAATGATCAAAGATTACCAGTGTCAACAGTTGGAATATACATTTGATGATAAAGGTTATATCATGGTCAAGAAATGTTGATTTTGTAAAACTAAAACCATTTATTAACAATAATTATTATTATACGCATTAAAATTAAACTTTCCAGTTGAAAATTTTCAGAGCATCAATATAAGCATGTGGAATGCTAGATTGACACAAATCTAGACCAAAACTATTTATATGCGAAATGCATCACCTTGGACTTCAGATGTGTGAAACTCACATTATGTGCCATATGGGGCCCGCACCATCCAAAAGTACCTAATACATTAATCTTGTAGACAGATTGCACTTGCACATCCATTTCAATCTAGTGCTACTCAAGCCACACCCAAAAACCAAGATATCCAAAAGGCAAACCCTTAGCTAAGCCACACCATTACAATGCAGTCTATTACATGCTTCATCATCACAAAAAATCAAGAAAAAACCAAGAATTAGATGAATGCTATTCCCATGGAAATTCATACACACATAGCAAGTTTTCTACAACTGGACAAACAAGAAAGTGCTTATACTAAATAAGGGAATGACAAATAACGACATTAGCAAATAAATACTGGTTATCATGGCATTCCTCTATAGACCCAGAGGGCTGAAAGCCTGAAACTTATCGTGCCTATTAATCTAAATAGCCTATAGTTCAAAACAATGGCCAAATCATAAATTTCTAGAAGCATGACCAATTAGAGTAGTGTAGCTCAGTTAAAATTTACTTAACTCCTGCATATATGATAGATGCCACATACCTGTGCCCTGCATGTTGAAAGAAAAGACCATATGCGGCATTAGCCACCCTCCTTGCAACACCGTCATTTCTACCAACCTAAACAAAATAGCTTTACTAAGACAAGATCTTCATGTTTTAAAATGTCATGGAATGCAGGTAAAACTGTGTGGCTCAGATAATATCTGACATATCAAAGCCTGTTTTGCAAGGTCAATATGGAAACACATTCAAATATGAAGTGATGGGGATATTTCCACCATCTTAGTCAAACAAAACAATTAAAACAATAAACAAGCTACTGTACTTAAAAGGAAAGAAAAGACAAGAGGAAGAATGGCAAACTGCCAGCTGAAATAAATGAAAAATGAAAACCTGCAACAGGCGGAAAAAGCACAAGCAAAAGATCAAATTAGTAGATGGTCAATAGGCTAAGATGGATCAATCTAACCATTTCGAAGGCTTGAGTCCTATTCAATTACAATTTATATTGCTACTCAATACTTGACAAACTATTTTTTGAAAGCCCCACGATAGAAACTATCAACAAAAGGACTTAAAAAAGCTAACATCGAATTGTTTCCCTTCTCCTCGACCTCTCCACTTTCATCAGCTTAAGCCCCGAAACATACTGCTCATCAGAATAAAGTACTAAAACCAAGCTCTCAAATCTGTCCCAAATTCAACCCCGCAAAGTTCCACCCGCTGACCAGAATAAGATTAAAATCATTAGCCTCAATCAAGAGATTTAAGAAAAGCCACAATTAATTAATCACTAAAAAACAAGTTGCTTTTCTAACATGGATAATGATTACAATCAAAGTTGGAGGAACCGGTACCAGGTATCGTACCGGTTCTTCGGCGGGACGACTCGGCACAGAGTCTGCACCGAGAGAGGACCATGGGAGAGAGAGAGAGAGAGAGAGAGAGAGAGAGAGAGCAGGGGAGGGAGGGCCAAAGGAGGTTGGCAGACACTGGCGGAGGCTGGTGGAGGCTGCAGGTTCTCCTGTTTCGAACAAAACAGGAGTCCCTCCGCTGGCATCCCATCCTCTCTCTCCCCCTCCCCCGCTTGCTCTCTCTTTCATTCTCTTTCTCCGATTCTAGCAATAGGTTTCATTTTCATTGCTGGAACCATATCGGTGAGCCACCGGTATGGCTTGAGACGGCAGAAAACGCTCAGTTTGGGATGGTTCCGCCGACCCTGATTACAATAGATAATCACATATTTAGGAAAAAAGTTCGTATAATAAATATTCCATGAGAGATTGCACAAGATAGTCCATGACATTTGATCCCCCCTCTGGCTAATTTTAGCATAATACATCCATTCATCATGTTAGATAGGCCTTGCATTACTTGCTAATAACACATCAAACAGAGAATAGTAGAGAACTGGAGGATGGATATTTTCAATGCAATTACCTATTCCTCATTTGCTTACTAAATGCTAATCCACTTACGCAGGGGCCCTTTGAGAAAAGTGATCATGAGACTTGTCCAAGTAATGATTGTTACAGCTTAGGCCACATTGTGATTAAATCTAATAGATGGTCCTAACTTCCTAAAAAAGACTACATGTTAATAATTTAATAAGATGGACAATAAAGAGAGCATCAAGTCTTATATTAATGAGAGGACATGTACAAAAACATGGTTGATAAGTAGGAAAGGAATCGGTGGATGAATCCAACGTGTATCTTGCCCTTCCATAGAACTAACAAAAAAAAACATACAAAAACACGGTGTATGTTAGTTGGACCTCTAGCCTAAGGATACTAAGGGAAATAAAAATAGAAGTTGGCAGATCCATTTCTTTACTTTGATTTTGTTCTCAATTGTAATTCTTCAAGCAACTACAAAATCACCTACTTTTGCACTGCAATCCCACCCCAAAAAAGAAATACAAAAAATGAGTCCTCAAATAGGATAAATGCCAGATTCCTTTGGATGAATCGTCCATTAAGAAAGGAAAATATCTAATAAAGCAAGTAAAAGCTGCAATTTCATCTAAAAAAGGTTAAGAATCAGAAATCTGTTGTCTAAATACTAGCAGCACAATACCTTTTCATAATCCCAGATGTTTAAAAAACCATCCTCAGAAGAGCTTCCAAAAACTGAGGCTTTGTCAGGAGACCACTGGAAGCGAGATAAATGTTACAAACTCTACATGTGACAACAAAACAAACATGAAGACATAAACCAAGAAAAAGGAATCATGCCTGAACACAGAGAATAGCAGCCTTATGCAATTCGAATCTATGTACAGGTGATCCAGCACCATCACAAGTTAGGAGGTTTCGGCGATCAAACATACGAACAGAACCATCTGCAGATCTGTAAACATGCCATAGTAATACAATTCAATAACTTGAAAGAAGGTCATACATGTAACAATTGCAAAATTCAAGCAGCGTCTAAGGGAAGTTGGAAAGCTGAAGATGATAGAGTGGGGGTATGGTAAGCTATCATACCCAGTTAAAATAAGATTCACATCATGAGGGTTCCAATCAACACAGTTAATATCACCATCATGAGCTTTTTCAACCTGGTCATTCACATTATGAGTGCAATAACAACATCAATGCCTGGAGATATTAAAAAAGCAAAAAAATTGAAAAATGAAGAAAAACACATGAAATATATTTAACCATAATACCATTGCAGAACTTTATGGGTTAGAGGAAAATTCATAGTAACTAGCAACACATCATGGTTGGAAGCTATCTTGGGAGAAAGCATTGCATATTATGCCCGAATCACACCATTTGATGCATCTCATATAAGGGGGAAAACATCACAATAATCACTTCTTTTAAACTGAAATCTATTATGGCATACAATATTTATCCCATCAAATAATTGAATAAGGAAACAAGGGTTGAACTATCCGTTCGCACGACGCTTGTTGTAGAATACATGCATTGCTGATGTATGAATGCGTAACAATAATGAACAATAGTCATATGCCACAACACAGATCAATGCCCAGCCACATTGGTGTATTTTGCATTTAAGGAACTCGCTTTGTATTGTCTATCTAGTGGACTATCAGCTATGCAAGAATATTAGTCATAGACTTCTAAGATACATGAAAGAATTTATATAATTCAGCGCAGGGTTTCAAATACTGGTATCAAACCTTGTACCAATTTTCCCCAAAATGGTACAGTATTGAGTATCGACACACTGTACCAGTGTCGGAGACCTGACTATTTGTATAATACATTTTGATATTGCTACATGCATGTTTAGGACTTATTTATCAGCAATTAGCACACATCATTAGTTCTTCCTGTATGCTAGATAAATTTTATGGATTCAAAAAATCTTTTTAAAATCATTTAAACACTATAAATTTTCTTCTTTCAACTAGAAAGCAGTGAAACATAGTTAAAATGAAAAAAGATAAGGCTTTCCTAGCCATCTTAGCATAGGAATATAGTAATACATTATATCAAGGTTCGCTGACTCGGTACCGGACCCCATACCGGAGCCACACTAGTATTATGTTGGTACAGTACGGCATATTTTTGGCATACTGACACTCAGTACGCCTCCCAAACTGTGTACTGGTACCAAACCAGTGTGGTACGGTATGCTCTGTACCATCCAATTCGGGCTGGTATGGTATTATATGCCCTATTCTATCTATTTCGGGCCAGTACAACGAGCCATGCATTATATACTATAATATATAGATAATGCCAGCCCATGCCAGCATGACTATAATATATAGGATACTTGGAAAAACACATGAAATATCAATTTTATAATATGATAATATCCAAAAATGTCCCCATCAGCAAGTAGAGCAAAAATGCTTAAATTTCATAAATGGCATTACAATCATGTACACAATCCTGATTTGTTTGCACATAAGCATGATATTGGAATGGACTTTATCTCTAATGTAAATTCCTAGTAAACTCATCTGTTTATGTTTAACTTCTGTACTAAGATATAAAATAGAGAATAGACCCACTGTTCTATAATCAGATAATTTCTAGGCACTGTTCGGCTCCTGGATAAACTTGAACAAACCTAAATGAAGTCCACCCTTTAAGCTTTGTTCAGCTTCATTCAGCCAAACAACGTTTTAGACACCTGAACAAGCCTCGACAATGGGTGCATTTGGGACTTCAAAAAACAACTGAGGGGACATTTTGGCAGTCATTCGGCATAAGGCAATTTAAAAATATTCAGTGAGAGAACCCATTTCATGAATAACATGCGGCCAATTAACCAACCAACAAAACTACTTGTTATAAATAATATCTTGTTGTTTCATTGAAACATGTAAAAGTTGACCAATCTGAGAAGTTAAATAGTTTTTCGTTAAATAAATCAACCAGGTTAACAAGGACTAAATACCTTTTTAGAAACAGTGATTCAAATATCCCAACTAAAATAATTAGGGAACCAAACAGGGCTCCATTATTCAAAAAAGTTTCCCAAGACCAAGTTTTTTATTTTACCAACTAATAAACTTTTCATGGCATCTTTTCATAAATATTTGGCTGCTTGCAAAATTTTAAAAAAATGGAAACAGAACTTTCACTTAAAATTTCTACATAAGCTACACATGCCCCAACAATTATATAATTATACTGTTATAAAATTTATATTAACTGACATGAAACCCATCTGTTCTATTTAAAAGATTTTTATTTATACAACTAACATGGGCTCATGTTATTATGTATATGACATGGGCAAGCAGGAACTAATACCTTTAATTGCCATTCTTCTTTATCCATAGAGAAAACGAGCCAGTACCAAACCCTAATACTAAAGTCCAGCTCTTCACCTTTCCTCTCTCTCAGCTAGCGGTAAAAGAGAGTTGGGATACCAGTTATTTACTTCCAGAGGTTTGGGTGAGGGATGAGATTGGTCTGTATCTTACAAGCTAGGACAACCTCTTGAGCTAGCTTTCACAAGATCCGTATGAACCTTCAAGCCGGGTTACTTTTGCCTATCTCATAGTTGGCTCGACTTTAGGCACAGATAAATTGGAATTCTCAAACAAAAATGAGTAAAAGGAATTCAAAGCTGACTAAAAAGTCCAAATTATAATCAGACTTAAGTATGTTACTAGGTTGTTCTACTACCTAGCATGAATTCATCATCATGAATACCTATCATATGTCAATTTCGAGAAACAAATACAATCATAGTGATGGTGCTTTATCCCAACTATTTGGGGCCAACATATGGTTTGTCCAAATTGACCAACCAATCCTGGCAATGCCATTGCAAGTTTGCCCATGTCCTTTGTAAATGGTACTCCATTTCAATACTTCTAATGATGATTAAGAGAGGGAAAACTTAGCAGGGGAAGGAAGTAGGGGAAGGGGGGAGATCCTAGCTATGAAACTGTTTAGGTCAGAAGACGTAGAAATATTACATTGTTCTAGATGCAACCAGATAATTTAACAGTCAGATGTATCATATCTAATAATTTTTTGCAGGAATTGATTAGCTGAAAGCTGGAGAGCTACTTCAGTCAAGAGCAATAAAAAAATGCAACATCAAGTTGCATCAGAAAATTCTGTGGATATCCTAAATAATATACATAACACGATTTTTCAGCAGTAAAAGCCACATCGCCAAGCAACTTTGACATAGTAAGGCCATGTTTGGGATTGTTGTTAGTAATGGAGCTTTTATAAAGAACAGTTTGCTGTTTGGTAAATATATTTCTAAAGTGTTGTAAAACTTTAATATATGTTTGGCAACCAAACTTGCATGAGAAAATGATAATAAAGGACATTACATACTATTGTACAATAGAGGATAATAAAATGTAATATATTGCAATACAAATTTATATCATACAATATAGTATAATAATATAATATAATATTGATATGATATAATGCAATATAATAAGATATGATATGATATATTATATTTATAGTGTAATAATATAATATGATATGATATAGTGTGATATAATATAATAGAATAGAATATCATATCAAGTATATATTTTTTCATGGGCATTTTGGTCAACACAAACTTTATTAAAGACAAAATAGCTTTCCAACATATGTTAGAAACCACTTTTGAGGAGAAGCTCCAAAATGAAGCTTCTTCCAAATAGACCTTTTCAGCTTTTTGGCAAAAGCCAAAACGACTTTCAGATTCTTTTTACCAAACATTACTCCGTCCAAAAGTGCTTTTGGAGGGCTAGAAAGTGCTTTCTAGCTCCCCAAAAGCTTTGCCAATCAGAGCCTAAAGCTTTCCAAGAAAGCTTTTAGCTAATCAGTAAATTAATAGCGAATCATGTGGCATTCATCCCATGCAAATAAAACAAGATTCAATTCAAGCTACAAATACGCATGAAGATTTTCAAAAAAAAGAATATAAGGAAAAAGAAAAAGCATCTATACCTTTGTGACGGGACTGGTACCAGCACGAGCATCCCATAGAATGATGCAAGAATCATCACCTGCACTACAAAATTCCTGTGGACTACAGCACAATAAAGAAAATGTCAATAATGGAACAACAACCCAAGAAGGTATTGCATTTCACCAAAAAAAAAAAAAAAAAAAGGTAAAATGATTTAACCACAAAGTTTCAGGACACAAAAGCTCAACTTTTCTTTTAAAAAAAGTAGTATGCATCAAAGCAGTTCGCAGAATGTATACGTGATCATGATATATCATGTAAACAGTAGGGTGCTTGCTTAATTACCTAGCAGGGCAGAACTGCACATCTTCAACAGTGTCTTCGTGCCCCTGGAATACACCTCGTGGTCCAATAGTTGGACTTTCTGAATTCTTCTCATCACCAGCTTCTATTGACTGCTTATTACTCAAACTCTCAGGAGACACCCCAGGAGATTTATCAGATGAAGCCTCTGCTAGAACAGATACATGATCATGTATGCTCCACAAGACAACTGACTTGTCCTTCCCTACATAACAATAACCTTGGTTGAAATAAATGCATAGAGGGGAAGATAGCAAAAGAGATCCCATTCCAATTGGATGATAAGATATGTAAATAAGAGTAACATTAGTTAAATCAACCTCAGCAACTTGGAAAGACAGGGAAATTAGTTTTGATCAATAACTAATATCATATAACAGCAAACTACTTCTTGTCAATAAAACTAAGTGTAACTGAAATTACATAAGAGTCGTATGCTTTTGTGAAAAAACAATGCAAAAATGAGCCACAATTGTTGGTGTAATTGTGTCTGACTGACATTTAACTTCTCACTGGTTATACCAAAGCAAGTGGCCCTAACCCACTGGTATTGAAATATCAGAAACCCCCTCCCCAAGAGGGTGGGAGAGAACATTGTGCTTCATTTGTCTAACCATCTAACATCATCTGGAGGACACTACCAGTCATTCTCCCACCGGGTTTATTACATTAAATCTTGTTAACTCTCTGTAAAGATATATGAATTGGATTTGCTTCTGCTGGTAGCTGCATCTTCTATTAATGAACCAAGTCTTCCTTGTAACAATTGCTCATAACATATATCTCAAGACTGTTTATCAAGCTGAGGCATCAATCATAATGATATGTTTCCAATTCTTCTTTAAATACGCATAGTTCCTCAAATAGATGCAGAAGCAATCAAGCGGGAGCATGGGCCAACTATCAAGTAGATTCTCTTCCAAAAGTTCCAAACCCCAGCAGCAGATCAATCTTTAACATAAAAGGCAGCATCAACAATGTGTAGCACTCAAGGTTCAAAATCATGGTTTTGGTTTATGCTGGACCCAATGAGTTGCAGTTTCAGCTTTAATTTTCAGGATTTTGGTTAAAAATATTAAAAATAAAAGTAACCATTTCAAATTAAAAACTATATCAAAATAAAGAAAAATAAAATTTGTTAAAAAATATACAACATCATTTATCACTTCGTGATTTTGCACTAGAGCAATCAAAAGTCCCTTTTCCATTAAATACAAAAATCATATTTAAAGTTTAATTTTTGAATTATATAGAATTGGCAATGTTACAAATACAATCTAAATGGATACTGCTTTCTATTTCTAGAATAGCCAAACTTATAATAAAAGATCTACTTTCCTCTAACATTGCAGTGCATTTAAAACTTCTTGGAAGACATAAAATCTAATTTAATTTATAGTAAAACCTTTAAACATCTAGAGAAATAAACAAAAGAAGAAAACTAAAATAAGTAGCTCATACATACACTTCAGCCCCATAAGTTTGTAGACAAAACATAAACCATGATTGCACTCATACCTCTTTTGTTGGGACACGAGCAGCTGAAAATTGTTTTTAGAAGCATGAAAGTTAGATTTTTGAATCCCCTTTTCTTTTATCTTAGTTAGATTTTTGAATCCCCTATTCTTTTATCTTATTGCCAATGTTCTCCAGGTAATAACTGTCTCCCCTTACCACACAGTATGATTAAACCATATTGGAAAGTTTAAGGTTTTGTGAAAGATTAAGTCTCTGATCACTTCACAACTTTTTTGAACTTCCAAATGAATACTGCCAGATTTCAAAGATTAAGGACATTAATTTCAATGAATGTTCTAAGCACATCCGTCAGCATTTGAGTGTTCAAGGGAGGAAAATTAATTCATGCTATGATAAAATTCTCCACCATGAATTAGATGTTATACAAGCATCAAATGTAATGGACTGAAGATGCCCCTTAAACTTATGTAAGCCCCTTAAATTTATGTATAAGATAAATTACACAAGAAACTACAGAACTATCGAATGGATGTGCTCCAACCTCCAGAAAGTACAAGTGGCTCTAATGGGCACATGGCAAGAGCATACTCCGCATTATCTTGATGCCCTGTCAATATCTGCAAGATGAAAACTAGCTAATAAATTGCAAGTATACATAGATGAAGCATTCAAATTATGAATCATTCTTTCCAATTGCTTCCATTCAGACTAAAGCTTCTCGATGCAATGGTCTTCCTCTCTCATCATGATACTGTTAAGTAGATAAACAGTCAACAGCATAGACAGCCCTCCTCCTCAAATTTTCTAAAATACCCCACCCCCCCCCCCCCCCCCCCCAAAAAGAGAGAGAGAGAGAGAGAGAGAGAGAGAGAGAGAGAGAGAGAGAGAGAGAGAGAGAGAGTAAAGAAGTATTAGTAGAAATAACAAACCAAATCTGGAAGAGATTCTGAAACATTGCGAGCAACATGGCGATCGGGCTGCGCTTCAACATCCCAAATAAGTACCTGCACAAGCCTTTACAAGATTACTCATGATAGTTCACCAATCATCACACGGACAAAATAAACAATGTGATGGAACTAATTAAATAACTCAAAAAACATACATCAGGGCTGTCAGTATGCGTCGCAATTATCTTACTACTCTGAGGGAGTTCCCTTATTCTGTTAACCTGTAAAATATCTGGCATCAATAGTGAATAAAATTTGTACTCCCTAAACATATCTCATAATATTTTGGCAGCTTAAATTGTGCATAGGAATATTTAAATATAATTCAAAAGGGAAGCACATATAAAACAATCTGGGGGAAGAATTAGCCTGTGGAATTGATACCTGTGGAACTTGATAACATCCAAAGTAGTCAAAAGTCCATCTCACCTTATTACCAAAGAGAAACCCGGCATGTTGTTTGCTTAAGGTACAGGCCAAGGAATAAATTGTATTATCTAATCAGTAGTTCACACTAATAACATTTAAATAAGCTAGTTGTTGCTTGCACACTCAACAAAATAAGCTGGTATTTCCACATAAGCTAACTGATGGTGATTCAGTGCAGTTACAACAACATTTATTTGATTTGGAACCCTGATATCAATTTTTTCCAATGCAATTCAGTGCAGACATGAAGAAAATTACATAAGGGGTAACTAGACATCAGATAGAAAAAGAAGTAACATTCAGACAATTATGCCCTACCTCCCCTGGATGTATAATAGTTTTAAACTCGTCTATGAAGGGGGAACAGTGCTCTTCATTGAACTGCAAACAGTGCAAAGTATAAATAGTCATGTTAATATGAGTTTACACATTGTACCTTGGATCATACAACTAGAAATCAGAAAATATCTTTAGGGAAAGAAGGCTGAAAATTTGTGATCTTTTGGTAACTTGCCAGAGTTCATGCCAAGAATGTATCAAACTACTAGAACAGGTAAATCCTGAGGAACATGATGTACTATCAGTACATAAAAAATGCATGAAAGTAACACAAGATTACCTGTACTGCTAAAAGTCAGAAAAGAAGCTTACACATGCTTCGCATAATAAACAAGATAAGTTGCACATGCAGAATGGTTATCAAAGGTTTAAGTGAGTTTAAGATAATAAACTAGCACTGTTCTACTTAGTGGAAGAAAGGAGGCCAAGGAAGGGAGAAAGAATTTGTGACTTTATAGGCCTCGGAGCTCATATCAATCGAAACCCATGCAACACATCATTCTAGAAATAAACATCCATATATGAGATATAAACATCCAAGCATCCAAAATTCCTGAAATGTTTTCTTAGAACATAACATCCCCAAGACTTATTTTTCCCTATTATCAGCGGCACCTTCATCCTCAAAGTTAAAAACATATAGATGGATTTATTTTCTTGGTTAAAGGTTAATGTACCTCTTATAATTACAAGTTTCATTTATTAAATATTTATAAAGAAATGTTCCATATTTTTAGTCCAGTCCAAAAGAACAATATACATTTTGATTAAAAGTGCAAGTTTCAAGTCCTGCAAAACAAAGATTCTGAGACCTGCCAAGTTATAAAAATGTCAATTAAGAACAAATCGTAAAATGGATTATCAAAAATCCACTCATACTAGCATTTCAAAAAGCTATCATGTTTCAAAACCATGAGTATCAAAAGTAGAACTTATTTTGAGAATATCATTGATAATAAATCGAAAGGGGGGAAATTGCTTGGGGCATTGGTAAAGTCTTGGGCTTACAAATGGAATGGCATGGGTTCAAATCCTGTGGCAGCCATGTTGTCCAAAAAAAATGCCAAATGTTAGATCTTTCCCCAGTCTTCCCCTCGCAGGACCCTGGATTGCCAGGATCATAACTAGGCAATAGTCTTTTTTATTAATAGCAAATGGAAAATTTCATCAGATTATCTCATGCCAAAAGAAGAATAAAGCCAACATAAGCAAGAACAGATATGAAGCCAATAACGGTGTTATGCAAAATTTCAGTACTACAAGTGGGTTGTGATTGGACACTATATCCAAGATCAATAAATACTAATCAGCAAAGAGTTCGTATCTAGTAAAAGGAATACAAAGCAATAGACAGACAGTTGCATTTTACACCAAAGTGCAAGCTCAAGAAGTAACAGCCATGAAATCCTTCCAGCTGCCTAGATGACCAAATGTAGAGAACAACGTAATAAAAAATCACAACAGAAAACCTTTGATATGTGCTCTGCTGCTGCAATCCTTGGTTTTACAACTTCACAGTTTGATATGACAAGAGTGTTTGGAAAGGTGCCATCAGTCTGAAAATTTTATACATAAGAAGTCATCAGACATTGTTGATATAATATCACCATGTTCCCTGTTTTCATGTGTAGCTTCAGCCAAACATCTAAATACGAGTATGATGGACAACAGCACATTCACTAAATTGGAAAAAGAAATTGAATTAAGCATTACCATATAGTGCTTACATGAATAGGTAATATATCATCCAGATAACTGTATTAACAAATGACAGGGCCTTGTAATAAAAGAAAAGACCATTGGAACAAATAAAAAGAAGGTAAGCTAGATAAAGAAACTCTGTTTAGTACCACAACAAGATAGAATCTTGATATTAATTTATCAAACAACAATACAAATAACAATTGGTCGTACTCATTTCATCAAAGTAAGATAGTTGAAAAAGTATCAGCAAAATCTCATTTCCAAAGATTTCCGTTGATTCGTTTTCCACACCGTTGCCAATATTAGGTATCTACCATAGAAGGAAACATATGCACAGGCATATCTATAGGGACATGCATGCGTGCACAGATATCCATACATAAATGCATAAAAAATATGCACATCCATAATATGTACATATACATGTTAGTGAGTGCATGTGTGCGTGCATACATGGGACAACATCTATATATTAATATAGGAGCAGCCAAACAGCAGTCTAGGATTTTTTGAGGTGATGTAAGTTTTTTTCGTTTTCAAAAACACAACTTGTTATAAACTACTTCTACATGAACTTTACCTCCAAGAAATGCCAACAAAACTTATCTATGACCTATTCTAAATGCCACTGATCAAGGAGATCTTTCTCACCTCTTTGCCAAGTGACCTGTTTGTATCCTGTTTGCTTACAGTTTTAGTTGGTCTGAGCCCAGGCAAAAAAGCCATCTGTGGCATTCACACAGACGCTAATTTGATTGACCCATGCTTCCTTTTTACCGCACCTCAGGCAGCTTGGCCCTACAATTTACATGGATAGATCGCCTTCTTTATCAGAATGGTCTTTCCCCTGTCTTTACCTCTTCCTTCTTGACAGACTCCAAATTTGATTGTCTCTGGACCTCTCTGCATGAAAACCCTGCTTCCCTATCTGTTGCTGTTTCCCCTCATAGTTATGATGTACTTATGAATTGCTTTAGTCAATTGGTTCTGGCAAACAACATCAGTTCACACACTTGCTTGTTCTTCCTTGTCACAACATTAGTTAGAAAAGCTATCATTCTTCAGTAAGTTATCATATGCAACTCATTCCAATTAGGAAAAAAAGGACTTAGGTTCTAAAAAGAAGCTTCAATTGCTTAAATTATGCGACACTCCACTTGGACATTTTCCTAAGTAACCAAAATTAGGAATGGCTGCACGAGCAAGGAAATGGTGCTCCCAAATAATAAGTAGAAGCACCTACGATGCATCCAAAACAAGTAACTCTGATTGTTGTTTAATAGTAATATCCACTTATTCCATGGTACTAGTAGACCTTCCTAAGCAGATAAGATACTTAGATCTTAAAAATGAAAATCCAACTACCCAGATGATATGATAGAACATTGTAGCAACTAGACTGTTTAACTGAAAAATTGAGTTAAAATAACCTAGTTAGTAGCAAGGAAAGGAAGTGCTTGTCCCCAGCAAATGCAGCAGAAAATGACCAAGATAGGAAACTTTGGACAAGGTATCTACAAGTGAGGAAGGGCCAAGTTGACCACCAATTATTAATTATTCATGTGTTTTATATTAGAACTGGGTGTTAGCAGGCGGGCATAACTAAATTGTGAGAATATTTCTTTATACTTCCAACTTACAAATCACATTTAGTTAAGCAAAAGACACTGAAGCAAGAAAGTCCACATCTGATGTATATGATCTTCCGACTAGCAAAAATATAATTCAATTAAGTTTGCCACATGACAATGTAATTGCTTAATAGCTCTCTCATAATTGATTTAGGTTATGAGGATGTTGGAAGCTAAATGAAAACATAAAGTTATTGTTATTTCAAACTCGGCATTATTCCCAAAGCATTAGCTACAAAGTTCACATAAGTCATGTGCCACGGACATCCTGCAAAGGCTTAATTTTTTATTAACAAATGAGAACACCATTTTGCTTCAGATACCAGCAACTTCAAATCTGTACAAAAGAGCAGACAAAAGTAAACCACTATGATTCGTAACTGAAAAAAAAAAACATAGTACATAAGGTGTGACATTTTGTAGTTTTAGTTCAATACAGAAAAGACACGCACTAAACACCTTTATTTGTTCCAGAACAGTTATAAGACCCCTGTAAAAATATTATATACCACTGAAGCAGAACATAGCCAATTTTTAAAGCTTTTAAGCAAGAACTACGTTGATCAGGAATTTTAAAAAATAAAATGGAGGAATCCTTCTATAACCAAAATAACAACAATACTAAAGATGACTTGCCCGTTCAGAAAGGTAGAGACGGTGGAGATTCTTGTATTTCCCTTCCTCCAGTTGTGGGCCCCACCTTATTCCACAAGACATGAAAAAGTAAGAAAAGTAAGATGATGAAAATGCGGCGGTACTACCACATTGACACCAAATGTAGACATTGTCATATCTCAAAAAAAAAAATATTAATTTAAAGCATGATGTTAAATCATTAAAACAGAGTAAATTTTTACCTGATCTTTTCGTTCCAAATTTGTAGATGCCAAAGCTAACCTCACATTAACTTAATCATGTTTCTTGCATATCTTGCCTCCATATGCTGCAGTTGTTGGATTTTATATTGGGGATTTACAAAGCTCCTTTTAACATCGATTTCTAAGACTACGTTCCCATAGATAAGCCTATTATAACACCTATAATAGGGGAGATAATGCTAAATCACCTATAATTTACATAATAGATAATTTTTCATCAGCAATCCCCAGATTCCTCTCATACTCCTCCGTCATCATTACTGCCGTCAAAATCCTCCTCCAGTGCCCCATCATCATCATCATCATAATCAAGATCCACGACGCCTTCCTTCTGGCTTCTACTCATTTAACAAGTTTCCTTCTGGATTAGCTTCAAGGTACCAACACTGCGTCATTATCCCCCAAGTGGCTGGAGATTATCACGGAAAACTTACTTTCCTTTTCCTGACTAAGTTTCACCCCATTTACCCCGAGCATGCAAATGAAATTAGAAAAGAAGATTTACAAAATAAGAAACCAGAACCAAAACTTGATCGAAGTTACCACGACGTCAACCAGCACTGCATCAAGAATTCAAGTTCCTCTTCTTGGTGCCAACATTGGGTCGTTTTCTTCTTCTTGCAATATTCTTTACAAGAAAATCCGTCAAAAATTAAAAAACGTCACGTCAAGACAAACTCACGGTTTTTTTTTCTTGTTTTTTTCTTTCGTGGGGGAGGTGGGGTACAGAAGACAAACTCTCGTTCAGTCACCGTCACAAGAATCAAGAAACAGAAAAAACTAAAACAACAATCCAAAACCTCGACACTCAAATTCTTTAGCAGTCGATCAAACCCTATCTGGAGCAACAACCGATGGTTTCCACGGAGACACAAGAACCAAAACCCTAAACACCCGAACCCTCCAGCATTCGATCGAAACCCTAGAATGACCAAGAAACAGAGAAAAAGGAAGAAAAGGAAAGAAAACGGGGGGAGGGAGGGAGAGAGAGAGAGAGAGAGAGAGAGGCGGGGTGGAGTACCGGCAGGACTGTGAAGGCCACACGAGGTTGTGGTTAGTGAACCAGTCATAGACCAAAGGGATCGCAGCCTTCCACTGGTTGTAGCTCTCGTCCCCCGCTCGGTCCTCAACCGCGACATCCTTCTTTTTTTCCTTCATCTCGCTCACTCTTCCTCGCTCTCTCAGTCGCGCGGTACGCGACGTCTAAAGACAGCAAGAGCAAAATGAATAGCACGGGGCAGAAGCAAAGAGAAGAAGGGGGGCAAAGGTATTTATAGAGGGCGGAATGGCGGTGGGTCCTTCGGCGTTCCATGTGAGCCGGCTGAGCCAGCTGGCAATTTAATATATGATCTTACGCACGCGCGCATAACGTTTGTATTTGCGCCTGTCATTAGTCGATCAGTTTGACTAACTGATCCGATCCGTTCGTTTAAGGAGTCGCGTCGCTGATTTAGGTGAGCGTGATGGTGTATACGAGCGGACAGGATTTTAGATCCGTTGGGTGTCGCATAATAATTTCTATGCGCAAGCGTAGGGTACATTGACCGACGTGGCCAAAATAAATGATGCTAGGGCGGGGAAATCGTCCATCGAGCAAGGGACAAGTGAGCGTGGGCTAGGTGGCTATCGGCTTGGCCGTGCTCGGCCAGCTGTACAAATTATTTTACCCGAGATTTCACCATCGACCACCGTGGTTAAAATCACCGTCCAATTATCCGTATTATACCATGCCAAAGTTCAAAAAATAGCAAGAACTTAAAAACGATGTTATAATGGCTTTCAAGATCTCCCATTACATCACCTGAGCTGGTTTTAACTTTCGAAATATGATGATGGCCATTATCTAGTCATTACTATTTCAAATAAATAGTTTAAATGGCTGATACCATGCAACTAATTGGAACAAAACTACTTAATATTCTCAAAAATAATCAATACTATTTTTATTTTTCACAATAACAAGGAAAGGCCGAATATGTTTATGTTGGAAAGATTGTTTCATAGCAGCAATTTTATGCTGGTCAAAAGCCGCTCTCATTCATAAAGATATAATTGTATATAAATCAATTTTCTGATCCTTTCCAAAGCTATATTTTTATTTAATGTAGTAAAGATCTGAGCAATTGTAGCCATTCTTCCATTCCTTGTGATCTGGACCTCACAAAGTGCTACGCACCGGGGCCATATCAACTCCCTCCTCCCAGGAGCAAAGGATCCATGCCGGCCGGACAAGGAATGAGATTAATTGGTCGATAACTTTTGTAGTGAAAAGGCATAATAAATTTGGAAGGCTCCGTTGATTGAGGATATTGGCATTTATTGAAACATCGATTTAATAGGTATTAATCACACTTGATGCGTAAAGAGAGAGTGCATTCTTATTCGATTAAGAATATTTTTTTATTATTTATGTAATTCAGAAATATACTCTTGGGACTTGAGATGCGCACTCCTTTTTCATTCTTTTAGAACATAAACAAATCTAGAGAGTGGTGGGAATAATCATAAAGGCCGAGAGAGTGGTGGAGATCCGAATGCTTAATCTCCCTCAACCATGACAAATAACTAACTACCAGATCCTAAGAACAATGACAACGGAAGAATTGAGTCAACAATGTATATCGTGCTAATAACTGCTCGTTGATATGCAAGTGCTGCATATTAGCGACATAACATCTTAATGAGAGGGCTGGACACCAGGATGTTGATGGGCACAAGCAAGATCCACAAACTTTTTTCTGACCTTGGGTTCAGATTGTATCTTTCCAGCAAAGAACGAAGCCCAGTGGAAGCATAGCCTTACTTCCAACCAAGTGGTTCCGAGTTCGAAACGCACGGGCGTCGATTAAATTGTGGAGACCGGATGCTCCCTTCTCGGATACGGGGTCTGAAAGGGCATATCGCTCTACTGATAGCCTCGGTGTGACGTACTCATACGTGGTATTCATGCCGGAGCCTACAGGGATAACCAAGCCGGGCCCATGGATGGGAAGAGTATGAGTAAAACCGGCCGGAGTACCCAACACACGATCATTTCTGCGTGTATCGAACATTCTTCTGGCGGGGTGGGAGCCCAATAGGAACTGCTACGCGGGGGTGGGCTTGTCATTGCCTCCCCCTTCCCCTTTTCTTTAGGCAAAAAAAAAAAAAAAAAACGATTGATCTTATTTTGGGAATGTCGTCCGTTGGATTGCACCCCACACAGCTCTCAAAGTATTCCAAACTCTCTCATTCATCAGCCTGTACAGATTTTGAAGCAATGTTTGCACGATCCATCGCCTGAAAGATATAATCCCTACCCTTCTAACAGAACCCCCAAATGATCTCTTCTACCCAAACTTCTCCATCTCCTTCCTAGCTCCTGAGTTTCTTCAACCCAGTGTTTCTAGAAGAACTAGTTGTATGGTAGAACTGACTTATTTCATCAATTTTAGGACCCTTGGTAGTAGAGCATCAATTCCCACAGCTCTGCAATTTACCTGTATTCCAAGAATTGGAAACATTTGAACTCAGAACAGCGAGAGATTTATGGTGAAAAATTGTCCTATGGGGAAGGGAAAGCTTAAGGGAAGAAATCTTGGAATGATGTACTAAATCTCCCATGGCAGGTGCGGTGTCCACACTACGTATTTTTAGATAACGCCAGTATTTGCGGTGTCCATGAAATTGTGCTAAACTCTTTTTATCGTTGGGATTCAAGAAAAAGATCTGAGGAACAAAATAATTTCATGGATTTGTCCATGGATTGATTGAGCTGGCGATCGATAGGCACCAATCCCTTTTTTTTTTATGGAAACCATAGGCACCATTCTCGATTTGTCCATGGATTGATTGAGGAGGTCTCCAAACAAGTTTTACCAAAAGGGAAACAAATGAAACTTTCAATTCATCATCAAACTTAACTGCTAAATTTGGAAACTCTAAAATAGCTTCTTCTAGAAGTTATGCTTTGATGAGACAACTAGATGCATCAAAACTTCATAAGTTATCGCCCTCTTGTTATACTTTTTTTTGAGGTATTAGTTCCACCAACTGAAATTCATCCATAGGAACAACAAATATAGTTAGACTATTTTTTGTTGCAAAATAAATTTTGAGAAAATAAGAAAACATTTATCTAGGTACCGTAGAAAGGATAGGACTTATTATGTAAGATTAGGGATAGCAATAAATTAAGTATGGATCGAGTAAGTCATTGTTCTTACCGGCTTCGCCCTAAGATAGAGTTAAATAGAGCAAGTTGGATAGGATAGATTGGATAAAATTATAAAAATTAATTTTTATATAAATTAAATAAATAAAAAGAATTAAAAATTATTAATACAACTTTACATAATATTAGTAAAATAAAAGTCAAAGATATCGAATAAAACAAACTAAATTTTTAACAATAATAGAAACATAACAAATAAAAATATTATTTCGTTGAGAAGTCAAATGTCTTTTAAACTAAAAAAAATCAATCTAAAAAATGAACAATTAAACATCAAGGTATGTGACCTTTCACACGTTTAATTTTTCTCATTGGAGCAATTGCAAAAGATGAGAAAGGCATTTATGAAAGATTATATATATATAGTTCAAGTTCAAGGAGGATCTTACTACTACATGCACCCATCTTAGATCCACTATAAGTCAAGTAAAATCCAACCCTTCAAGATTGACGCCGATCAAATACCCGATGGAGTGGAGTAAATGCCACCCCTAAGTAGGGTTAGGAACTTTTATCATTTGATTGGAGAAATAATTGTAGGGAATAAGGATAATGAATAAAATATATTTGATGTATATTGGGTCTCGTGATAATTTGAATCTTATCATATGTAATTTGAGAGGTAATATGATAATCACGTGAAATAGGTTTTTGCCCCAATTCTGTGGAATAAAAGTAGTTAATGGATAATTATGAAAAAAAATCAAAACATGGGCCTTAGAGTCCAGTGCAGGGTTTTGAAAATTCCAGCTAGCTTAGCTAGCACCAAAGCCTGCCAAATATCAGTTATCCTTGGATGAGCTCAAAATAGTGAACACAAGCGAGATAAGGGCCAATTTTTCGCCAGACCAGTGCACGGGGTACGCGCCTGCATATGCTATTTTAGTGCTAGGTATACGGGCTGCAATGGAAGACCCTTGGTGATGCTTAATGCTCGAGGAGAACAAATATTGCAAGAAAACCAAAGCCGCAATATATTTTGGGCTCGTTTGGTTCGCGGGAAGCATTTTTCCTCCTAAGAATATGATTTCTGGGAAGAAAATTTCTGAAAAGAGAATGTCTTAGAATGTACTTTTGGAATATTTGATTAAACATGGAAAAGTGACACATTTTCAAAATGTTTATGTTTGGTTGACCATCCACTTTCCTGTGAAAGTTATGTGTAATTTCTATTATATTCTTAATAAAAATTAGGTCTTTAATGTCTTTTTAATGCTGAAGGTTTTTTTGGAAAAAAATAAAGATGGAGTGATTCCCTCCTCATGTTTTTTCCATGAAATGTGAGAATCATATTTCCATGGAAATACAACTTTTCCATTCTTCTCTTTTGAAAACTCCAACCAAACAAGAGGCATCTCATTACTTTTTCGTTGACCACACTTTCCCCCCTTCTTTTTCCGCGAACCAAATAAGCCCTTTGTGCATCATCTCTCTTAACAAACCCAAACACCAGAGTGCTACTTCGATCTGCGACTGCATGGTCTGATCGTTTACCTTCACACAGGTATGACAACTTTTATCTCAAGTTACAGCACCCCATTTAATTCATCCTCTCTTTAAATGAAATAAACAAAGAACTACACCTCCTAAAGCCCAAAGAGTACTTATCAAAGCATATGTCATGAAAAACGTTTAATCAGATTGACAGATCATGGCTACGTTTAGTATCTCTCAGGTGTGTTTCTTTTTCTGAAAAAATCAGACCAAGATCTAATCACTTATTCCATGAATGAAAACAGAAGAATATACGGTCCAGAGAGAAAAGAAGAGTACAAAAGAGAGGTAGACAGTCAATCAGACTAACAGAGCACCAAAAGAATGACCTGTATGATCTGCCAAACATCAAGATATAGTTGAGAACGCACGAGGAGAATACCAAAAGTTTAAAAGAGTGAACATAGGAGAATGCTTTCGGTGATCCAATCAAAGTGAGGCTCTTTTCTAAGATGAGCTTGCTTCTAGCTTGTCCATAGAAGATCTAATTCAATAGGTAATGAAGGTTCTTTGGCTGAAGTTGAAAGTCCTTCCAATAACTCTGAAACAAAGAGCTTGTTAAGAAAGGATGGTTAACATTCTCTTCTTCCTGATCATAGAAGATACAACAATCCTTGGGATTATCAACAAAGACCCAATTTCTTTTATTTGAGATTATCAACTGCAAGTATTCTCTTCTTAGCGGGAAGAACAATGAAAGATTTAATCTTCTTTGATAGAGGTATTTGCCAAAAATTCAAATTAAGAAGTATGTAAATAAATTGACCAAATTTTACAACATGTAAAATGAATAAGCATGAGAACGGAAACAGATCGGCCATAGAGCAGCTTATCTTGCATACAAAAATCTATTATATATATGATGAGAAAGTCTTGAGGCTAACTCCACTTGGCCAACATCGAGGCTTCACTTTTTAAAATTTATTTCTAATTGACCGCATTTCCTAAGTTAGAGATGGCAATTTATTTCGTCCTATCGGATGCCTAATCCGACTCAACTCTAATGGAACAAGTTTTATTCGATCTACGACGGACCCAAAACAGATGCGAGTAATGATAAAACTTACCCTAAATCCAATCCGAATATATATAACTCTCCATAAAAATTTTTTCCGAAAAAAAAATTATATATATATAAAGAGATTTTTGTAGATTTATTTTGTTCGATAGCCATCCTGCCTAGAGATAAGCATGATATTGATAACCTACTTGATCCATACCCATCCTATCTAACTTTCCGTCCCACCTGAACTACCATCTAATGAAAATTACCATTAGATGGATTGAATGGAGGAAGCGAGACATCCTCTGAACCGCACACCACCACTCTCGAAACACTTTATACGGGCATAAATATCGCGTCTCACGCGAACATCAAGCCACTCTTAAAGCGATCCAAATGTCCCTTCAACCCAGCAGAATCAGTAAAAAATCTCCAGTAACCCGCTAAAATTTCTAAAGCTATGATTTTTCAAACAAAATTGGTTCCTACGGGACCCATAAACTCACATCAACACATCATACATCATTGCTTTTTCATGTTTACAAGGTATTAAAATTCACAGACTCAGCCAAGTGGCTTGAGACGTCATATCAGTCCAAAAGGCGGCAAAACGACAACGGGATATTTGCATGGACTCTAATCCACAAACACGTGAAGGACAAAGAAATCGGTTCAATTTAATTCCGCCATCAATTCCATCCATACACAGACATTATAGTGACACAAAACGACAGCTCCATGGAGCTGCGCTTCTACAGTCTGTTTCTTCCCACAAATACGACGTATGAACTAAAAGCAACTGTCAACGAACGCAAGCTCTGAAGTATATACCGATTTCCACTCCAAGGAGAGAAACCTCGTGAAAGAGACTTTTCCAACAAAAAATAAAACATCCAGGCGACCAGAATCTTCGTCCGAAAGCAGAACGAGAAGATGCAAACAACCATATTCGTACAAAATCCGGCCGTCCAGGCTTTGTCGCCAGTCACCAAAGCTTCAGCCACCAGCAGCACGAGTCAAGCCCAGATTGCAAGGACCGACATGGAGCCAGCGCCAAGAAAAAGAGCCACGTAAGACGCCACCTGAAGCCTAACATTGCAGCTCATCCTCCTGCTAAGAAAATCCGCCGCGATTAGATCAACCAGCGCCATGTAGACGAGAATGCCGGCGGAGATCGAGTCCAGTATCCCCTCGACCACCAGCGCCCTCGGGCTATTGGCGTTGTAGAACGACGCAACACCCGCTCCGGCGCCGATGCCGGCCGGCGTCGTGATTGCAAAGAAGGACGCCATCAGCCCCGCCGACAAGTTCCTGAACTGTGCCTGAGATTTATAGCCACAACACCAAATCAACAGTGCCCTTAGCGTCCCCAAATCAGCCTACACTTATGGTTAAATCCAACACCCAATTCAACCATAGGACTACGCTAATCGAAGACCAATGCTAAAAGTAGACTATTACTAACCTGGGAGATGCATCCTCCCAGTGCAAAGCCTTCAAAGAATTGGTGGAAGGATAAGGCTGCAATGAGTGGCCTTATGGTGCACGGACTCTGGGAGACACCGAGAGACAACCCAATGATCACCGAGTGGGACACGATTCCTAGTTCCAGTATCTGATCACATCCAATAATCAGATTAAAAACCCCAAGGAAAACTAATATTTCGATGAAATAAGCGATTGAATAATAGGAACTCGGAGAGCATCGAACCTGGGATACGACCACGTGGCGCACATGAGAAGAGACCTCGCCCACGCCCTCGTCCTCGTCGGCGTGGCCAGGGCCGCGCTCCCGCCGCGCGGGGCCGTCGCACGCCCCGTGCTCGTGTGGGTGGCTATGACGGTGCGCCGCCGCGTGGGCGTGCATCCCGACAATGTGCATCGGGCTCTTGACGTTGTCCACCGCCTCCTCCGGCTCCGGCGAGACAGAGATGATGGTGATGCCATCCTCGGCCGCTGCCGTCGCCGTAACCGCCGCCTCGGTTGCCGCCTTGACCCCCATGGCTTGTTCCCGGTGCTTCCGCTCGTAGAACTGGGTCCCGACGAAGTCGACCACGAGCGTCCCGAGCGCCGCCATCATTGCCACAAAGCCGGAGAAGGGGAATCGCCGCCAAGGCGATTCCGGGAGGCAGGGGTCCGTCAGCGCCGACTGGGCGTCGTGAAGCATGTGGACGAAACCCGTTGCGAGGATGACGCCGGCCGCGAAGGCCTTGGCGAAGACGAAGAGGCTTCCGTCGGTGCTCAGGAACCGCCGCTTGCGCCCCACCAGGGGGATCGCCACCCCGGCCACCCCCGCCACAAGAATCATCGCTATCGCCACCATCTTCAGCCGCAGCGCCGCCGCGTCATCGCGGCACTCGTCCGCCGCGTCGTCGGTGCAGCTCGCCGTCGCCATCGATGCCGCCATGGTTTCTTTCCACCACAAAAGATCCAACTAAATCAACACCCACCAATCCAAAATCAAACGCTCCCCAAACAAAAAAGAAGCAAGATCTTTACCAGAGAAAACGCTCAGTTGGTCGCGGAAGCGAGTGAGGTAGAACCAGGGCTCAAGATCCTGACAACAAAACAACATTTGATGGATTTTTTTTTGATAAATAGAAGAGTTGATGATTAAAAATCGGAAAAGCTTCGATGTTGTCTATAATTAGGGTGTTAAGAGCTCCATTTTTTGGGGGAAAATCTTACCTCCAAAAAAGACATCTCGAGATCTCTATCTATCTTTTATCTATCGAAATCGCCCGAATCCCGAAAGCTCTCTCTTCTACCCTCTTTCTTGGTTCCAGATATAAAAGCGGGGCGCGAGGGCGGGCCGCAGGGAAGAGACATGGATAAAGGAAGAGAAACGGGGGGCGGCGACCATTCTGCGTCGGAAAGAGAATGTCGTCATCCTCCCTCCAAATCTAAGCCGAGCGAAACGACGCCATTGGAGTGAGGATAAATCGCCTCCTTCTGGTGCTGCTCACGGACGCTTCCTTTATTGGATCGGACGGCTCAAAAGCAACTACAAATATACGCGTAGATTTAAGTCATATGCTCCGCACGACATGATGAGGACATGGAGTGGGATTTGGGCGATGATTTCCACGGGCGGAACTTACTTCGGAAAGAATTAGGATCCCGGGGGCCCACCACGTGCGGGCCCACTTTTCGTCGGCCCGACTTTAGGTTTGGGAGGTCAAATCTTGGTTCAGACCCTCGGCTTATCCACGCGTCGAGATCGGCGTAGGTCGGTTCGGCCGTGTTGTAAGGATGTCGACATATTGGTGAAGGTTTGGTGGTTCTTCTCTCTCGCGCGCGCCACCGAGGGAAAGGAAACAAAAAACTAAAACAAAAAAACAACGATGATGGTTGTGCCACGTGTTTCAGAAACCATGGGTCCATCCCCGTGTGCGCCGCCACTGCCTTCAACACAAATCTCAACGACCATCAAGCAAGCCTGCAGTATAGTAGTGATAATCTGATCGCGAATCTAAACCTAACTCGTCTATTAAGCCGGCCGATAATGAAACCTCAACCTACCCTGTTTAATAAATAGATGACCCATTTATCCTATTTAATAAATTGGTAACTTTGTTAACCTGTATAATCTACGTATATGTTAACCGATTTAATAAGCAGATAACCTGCTTAACTTGCTTAACTCGATGATAGCCGATTATTAAATGGGTTAAATAGATTAAGAGACTGTAATCTAATCTGACATGATTATTAAACGAAACAATCAATTTACAACTTGAACATGTTTAGTCCAAATCTGCTTATTGCAAGTCGAACATAGATCGGATTGATGAATTGGATTACATTTTGCCGGCTCTAAACTTGAGCAGCTAGTACTAAGATTGACAACTTTAAAAACTTGCAACTAATGCCCAAAATATTCATCCTAATGGAATTTTAAAAACTTTCGCTTATAACAATTGGCTACCTAGGCATGAGGCCCTTATTCGGTTCACCCATCCAGTAAACAATTAAAGACAATAATCACCTTGCAGCATATTTGAACTGCACAAATGTTATTAAAAATAAAAAATGTAGAGTAAAATGCTTGAAATCAAAGGCAGGTTTAACTTGGCCACGATCTATTGATTCTTAGTGCCGTCCCTTTAATTAGTGAAAGGGGATCTTCTTCACTGGCACGAGTGCTTTTCTCATACCGAGAGTTGATTTAGATCTTGCGCCTTCATCCAACTATTTTCCAGATATCGGGGGAAAAAAAAGAGTATTTGCAATGATCTGACAATTAACACCTTGTACTTTATCAATATACTTATCTTGGCCATCCATGCAAGAACATATTCATTGGAACATGACTAATAATGATAAAAAGTTCGCCCCTTAAGATGGCTTCCCTATGTGTTAAATATGATATACCTTTCAAGATTGGTTTACGTAAAATTTGAGTGTTGTGAATAACCAGTGATATCATGAATTTTTTCATGCCATTATGGTCTAATTTGTTAAGTTACTGTTCATCTTCCTCCGCCAACCATTGTTGTCGCTCGCTCGCTCGAAGGAAATGAGTGCAAACGGCACTTGCCCTTTTGCGCCATGTTTCTAGAATAGAACTACTAACATTTATATTAGTAAGGCTGCAAATGGGCCCGGTCAATAGAACTACCAGCATTTATATTAGTAAGGTTGCAAATGGGTTGGGTCACGGAAGGCTGCCAATTGGTTGGGTCACGGAAGGCTGCAAATGGGTCGGGTCGACCGGTGACCCGACCCAATTAGATCCGACCCGACCCGTTTTGGAAGACCCAAGGGTCCGGATCGGATCCTTAAATTGGACCCGAACCATTTTCTGGGTCGGGTCTGGGTTTACTGAATCTGGATCTGACCTGACCCGACCTATTAACTTTTAGGTCTATTTTGGGTCGTTTACACTACAATCCGATCCGACCCGAAGACCCGACTCGAACCCGGAATCCCGCACTCGCGCACTGCTAACTACTGTAGCTGGACGCGTGGACCCACAACCCGAACCTGGAGCAGTATAAATTGAAAGCACAGACAGCGCTAGGGTTTCTTCTCCCAAATCCCTATCGCTATTCTTCATCCTCCGAACGCCTTCTCCTTCGAGCCCCTCCTCTGGGCGCCTCCTCCTCCAAGGGCCTCCTCTGAGCCCCTCCTCCTCGCGCCTCCTCCGAGCGCCGCCTCCCGACTCCCAACTCTGATGAAATACCATGCTTCAAATTCATAAAAGAAGAACAAAATCCTTCCATATATTTTCCAGAACCTTAGCATACAATGTAAAGCTTCCGTGAAAATAACCATATTCGATTATGAAGGAACTCTTGTAGATGAGATGCATTTGTATTCTTACATTGCTAGTGACAATTTTCTCCTTCTATGACTAAATCAGCACAATTTTGATCCGGACTTGACTTGGACTTGAAGTTTTTGGGTCGGGTCTAAGTTATACATAAACCTGACCTGACCCGAATGACCGTTAGGTCAAAAATTGTAGGTCTGGACCTAATCCAACCTAACCCAATCTTCAACTGAGTCAGGTCTGGATCCAAATTTAGGATTCGAATAAGAAACCGGATTGGGTCGAAGTCCGACCCAACCCATTTGCACCCCTGTATATTAGGCAGTTAAAAACTACCATATACCAATTTGGTTAAGAACGTTGGATGCTGTGTCCGATGAGAAACCATAATGGTTTTGAGGAGAAGACTTGTAACATATATTATGATTGCAATCTACAACAACCCCAACGGCCACAACAATAATAATATGTTCTCATTGTTGTGAAATGTCTCATCCTCACTACCACAATAGATGACATTAATTTGGAACACATTTCTGAAAACATACATACCATAAGAGATGGTCATAGACTTACATGTTCAATACGATGCAGGTTTATTGATATCTATAGTTTGGTGCATGGATAATCAAAATCACATGCACAAATCAACAACCGTCAATCTTGAGGCCCGGCCCGGCACCAAAACAGTGGCCCAAAGGCATGTTTCAGTCAAAAATAGGGCAGTGCCCTGGTAGATCATGGTGGCAGAGGAGGAACAGTCCTCCTCCACCACGAACTCTGTCGGACGCTAGGATAAGCCTAGCCTCCACTACTATATAAGGCCCTTCCAACTCTCCTTCAAGCACCACCGACGATCACCGACCATCGTCGTCTCTTTTTTTCTCTTTCTTCTTCTCATGCGTCGCCGATTCCAAGTCATTGTGCTTACTAGAAATCAAGGCCTACAATGCTGACCGAGCCAAGGTAATGCTCCGACCCTCTTTCCCATTCCTTGTTCTTCTTCCCATACCCGGAGTAGTGGCTGTTAGCCGCAAAATCGGCCAAAAAGTCGACCAGATAAGGATATCTTGTTTTGCCTCTTTTTCTCTTTTTTCGGTAATGCTTGTCGTCGACGTTCATCGCCAAAACCATCGGTCGCTTCCCCATATTGATCTATGGTCGGAGCCAGACCACCCAACCGTTGCCAAGTGAGCTGGGATCCAAGTATACCGAAATACAAAATCATCTCTGTTCGCCCCTTGTTTTGGTTCGATTTTGGTCAGCCGACCACCGCCGGCCACTTACGTCTCATGTCTTCACTGCTTGTTGACTTGTTGTCACCTCGCCAGACCACATAGTTAGCCACCAATTAAGCCTCCTCATCCTCTGTTTTGCCAAGAAGAAAGCAGAAAAAAGGAAAAAAGGAAAGAAGAGAAGGAGAGGAGAGAGAGCCATCCCTCTCTTGTTTCTCTCTCTTATTTTCTCTCATTTTCTTCTCTCTCATCTCTCTTTCTCTCTCTTATTTTTCTCTCTACCTGGGCTTTCTCTCTCTATGCTCTCTAGGATAGTTGGATCCAATAGGGACTCTTTTTAGTAATTTCGAATTGACTCTAGTGAAGAGTCTTAATCCAGAATTGCCGGGTGATGTGTCAGCCCCCACCTTAGCCTCTACCAAATACTGTTAGATTTGATCGTCCCGATCTTTGTTGAACCATCTGTGCCTTAGTCCGAGCATGATTCGATGAATTTCAGTTTGATCGGACCGAGCAGGATGTCGAGCACTCCCGCTTGGTTACTCCTGCGAGGATGTTGAAATTTAAGATTTTTATAATTATGATAAAATTTTAATGAAAAGTATAAGTTTTGGATAGCGGGCTCTGAGAAAAATTTTTGAGATTAATTGGATCTGTTAGTTGGATTGTGTTCACAAGGTTAGTAATATTTTATTTTTCTAAATTTATCAGCAATCATTAAATTATTATATTCATGAATGTTGAGTGGTATTATTCATTAAGCATGAATTTCAAAAATAGTATATTATTATAAAATATATTATTTTGAAATACTAAGATGATGTACGACCCTGTTATGGATATGATTGATTGATTTTGACACCACGTGATTTTACAAATAAAATATAAAATCTAGAACTATTTGAATTTCGACCTAGCCATGTTGAGAACCCGCTAATAGGGCTAATACGTTAGCATATGATTTGTACTGAAGATTGTGTCCAAGATGATTGTGACATACCACGAATAGACCAACAGTCTTGAAAAACTTTACTGCAAAATGATGCGCAGCTTACTGCAAGATGATTAATCAATGTTATGACTCTATCACAGAATGATGCTAAAAAAAATTGTTGATGAAAAAATTAATAAAATAAATCACAACCAGTTCAAGTGGAAATCACTTTGCCCCTCTTTGTTTAAGCAACCAGATAAAGAATAATGATCGATCATGCCAGTTTCTCAGCAGGCATGAATATTATCCAACAGTATACATAAGTGATAAAAATATGCTGCATCACAAGAACGAGCCTTCAAAAAATCACAAAGATTATCAGACAGTTCCCTCTTCATCCTGACAACAAATGACATGAAATCTTAAGCATCCATCAGAACACCAGAATGTCGTGATTCACATACTCCTGTATATCATGATGGTTTTAAAGGACGTGTCTGGCAAACGGTTAAATAATGCTACGCTTACATTACAACTCAAGCACACAATAGTCTGTAGCCCTGAAAAAGAGTTACATGTACCACCTTTGCAAGCAAAACACAGTAAAGAGCAGCTGAGAGAGACGCTGAAAACTTACATTTTGTAAATAGGCTGAAAAATGTAACCGGCAACAATTCATTCTATGGCGGCAACATATGAATCTAAGATACATTTCAAAACGAACATATGAATTTAAGATGAAATATAGTCCTGATTAATTTCAGCGCCTAACAGGTGTGAATTGCACAGAAAATTTAGTAAAAGTCGGTTAACATAATTGCATTAAGACGTTATTTTCCATAGGGGTGGTATCTGTTCCCATATCCCCGGCCAGCACCATAACCACCGTAAACTCCATTGTACCCAGCTGGGCCACCGTATGCAGTACTGCTACCATATCCACCATTGCCGTACATGGGCCCTCCATAACTAGAGCTGAAGCCTGCACCAAAGCTGGGGGCCGCACCATAGCCATAGCCTCTGCCGTAACCATAACCATAACTCCCACCATAATAGACACCGCTAGATCGATAGCCCCCTCCATATCCGTAAGCGCCACCTCCACCTCGATGGTTACCACGTACAGCGCCACCGCCACCGGTGCCACGAGCACCCCTCCCATTGGTTCCTGGATCTCCACCAGCTTTCCTTGGTTCGGCCCTCTTAATTTCAACCTGCAACAGTCAGGGAGTAGACGTTACAAACAAGTCTCTACAAACCCGGGGCACTGATGTAAAATCAAGGTCCTAAAATTGATCCAAGAAAAGATTAGGCGAACATCCAAGCCCACGCGCAAGACCACGCAGTTTGGTTGCAGTGATGTTGCTCTCATAACAGGAAGGAGGCTGTCACATCTAACAATCTCACAATAGATTTTCTTTAAAGCTATTAATAATTATCCATTTTTCCAGCATTAACTCTATTCCAGGGCTTATGATACGAGCATTTTCTTTATATTCTGTACAGCTGTCTCTATTTTTTTTCCAATTGCTGGGTATTGTTGAGAACCCATTAACAAATGAAGCCAACAAAATCAATGAAAACTGCATCAAGAAGAAAATCAAATGAACCAGTCTTAAATTTCAACTCACCTGCTTCCCTCCGAGATCATGCATTCTACCTTCCGAAATGATCTTCTCGACTGCTTCCTCATTTTCAAAAGTAACAAAACCAAAGCCTCGTGAACGCCCAGTACTATGGTCAAGCATTATCTGGTGCTCAACCACTTCACCATACAAGGCAAAGTGCTCCTTCAACTCATCTGAAAGATTTTAGTTGTAAATTTACTCACCAAGACGAGAAGACCATAAGTCTAAAGGTGTAGTTGCTACCTTCAGTTAAAGATGGAGGTATTCCACCAACAAAGATCTTCTTTGTCTTAAGCCCTGCTTTGGAAGGCATCTCTTCCCGTGGGACTGTCCTTTTGACTTCTACCTGAGTTCAGCAGCAATATAAGATTCCAGCATTCCATCGAGGCCCTATAAAATGTAAACAGCAAGCTGTACAACAAAAGCTAATCCTACCGTTCTCCCATCAATAACATGCTCATCCTCTAAAACCTTGTCGATAACAGAAGAGTCGGCAAATGTTACAAACCCAAATCCTCTAGGCATATGGGTATGCTTATCCTTCATTATCACAGAGTCCGTGATTTCCCCATACTTCTCGAAATGCTCAGTGAATGTCTCTGCAACAACAAAAACAAGCACCATTGTGAGCGTGCCGCAGCTGCATATAAAAATGGGCAAAAAAAAAAAAAACTTATAGGACAGCAATCTAGATAGAGAATGTAGGAAGACACAATTCCACTATTTTAACACAAGAACTGTAACCTGACATCTATAGAAATAGATCTCTGTAAAAATGCAAAATTTTGAAGGGTGACACAATACACAATCACCAAATGCCACCAAAATCAAAACTAGCCCCAAGAATATAATAATATCCACCTTAAGGATAACACCAATAAAACAAGATACGAGATCCATCTTCCATTAACTGCATTTTCTTTCTTAGAGTCATCATGTTTTTAAGTTTCAAACAGCTGACCAATTCAAACATGTCGTTTCTGGCAAATGAGTTGTTAAAACCAACCAAGCCACCTAAAGTTGGTTCATGCTGCAACCAGGATCTGGCAACGTGGCATCATCCCATTCAAATTGGCAGCTCCAAACCTCTTCAGTGAAAGAACCAAACATTGCAAATGTGCTCCGGTTGAGACATACTGGACACAATATACCCTTCACAGACCAGCACACATCCTTTGGCATCCATCTACTATTGAAGGGACTTGTAACCATGCCCCTCCATAGGGAGATGGGGATGCTATCACAGGGTTACAACACACAGACGTACAACAAAGGATTCAAGTGCCAGAGCAGGTGGGTATTCCAGCCATTAGCCAGCATGCCACATGCTGTACCAGCACAGATGATTCAAGTTCACATACACTGGCATGCACACACAGAGACACATATGGTGAACCTAGCCACCTAACAGAAGAAGTTTGACTATGTTCAAAATTCATGCTAAGGGCTTGCTAATATAATCTCTAAGACTGGCACAAAACTTGCTTAACAAACAGAAAATAAAGTAATTGGAGACAAATTTTGTATTTTCAATAAAACCTTCTAAACCAAGAAGTACTGTCGGAAAGTTCTAGATCATTGCATAAACACCAAAGCCAAGCCACATACAACAAAACAAAAAAGAAATGAACACCATATGCCCCACCTAATTCCTCTTGAACCTTCAATTTCTCCCTATTACAGACCTCAAGAAGCTAATTTCATTATCATCATATGGCACCAGTCAGTTTTAACAAGCCGCATTACTTTAAACTTCCAGTAAATATTCCCCTTCTGTTGTAAATAAGAAAATCATAATGTGGTGCATTCCTGGATAAAGTCATTCCCAAAGTTCATCCGTATATCTTGCATTAATTTAACTTTCCATCCAACATTAAAAAAGAATGTCGCGTAAACCAGAAAATCGACACCTTAGTCATAAATTACAAGCCTCCTCCCACCAATCGAGACTTCTCAAGTCAATATCTCCAAAGGGTCCTCTCTTTATCAAAATGAATTTCATCATATATTCTAATTTCATTGCAGCTTTAATTGCAAATTTATGCTCAGCTTCAAGATATGGCTGCTGAAATGCCATTTTCTCCATATTTATAGTTATTTAAATGTCAAAAAGGAAACAAAAGCATCCTTCATGGCTGCCATAAATAAATAAGCATTTGATAATTGTTTCAATACACTCGAGAATAACAAATGATAGATTGATTGACAAGGTGCAACATGACTTGAGAGGCATCAGGCATTCCACCTTGTTATCTGGAGTGCACATTAAAATGTCACTGACTACTTTTTAAAAGAAAAAATCCAATGGACATCTAATGAAAGAAATTTAACACGATCTCAGCATTACACCACCCTATGGTAAAAGACCAGATCCACTTGTAAATCCTTAGACCCAACTGCATCTCTTTTCTAATAGGAAAGTCTGAAAACTGCAATTGCATTTGAACTAAACATTCTCAGGTCATGCCCCCTAAAGTACATCTTCTAATACCAACGGCCTGTTGAAAGAGGGCAATCATGTCTTTCAGCAACATCTTAATCTTCATGTAAGCAGACCATTAGTTATAAATGGATATAAAGACATTCTTTTATCCATTCATTCAAAACTTCCTCCCCTCAACAACACCATTCATTAAACAAGTCAGTTAATCCATCTTTATATAATTTAACTGGTAACCATTCACCCCCAATGCCCCTAAACAACTTCTTAAAGTAACTACACCAAAACAATTTCTTAAAGTAACTACACCAAATTACTATTAATTCACTGCTGCTCATAAGTTCTCTACTATCCTTAAGCATCCATTCTGATATAAAGACTAGTTTTTCTCTCTCAACATTCTTATCCATTAGGCCTGATCTCAGAATAATACCGTCTTAATCTGATAAATGTATCTTCCGTAGCAATTTATACCATTCAATATGCTATACCAACCATAACCATATCACCTAGCCTTTTCCCAACTATTTGGGGTTTCAATATGCTATACTAAAAGGGAAAAAATCAAAAATTGTGTCCAATCTTATGCAAAAAAAAGTTGTCACACAAACAAATGATTAAGGCAAATGCTTCAAACAAGAAAAATGAGGTCAGAAACTTGATAACAGAGGTATTGGATAAACTAGTTGATCTTCATGTCACCAACATCCTATTATTAGGGAAGGTTCTTGAGTTGACTTCTGTCTTATGTCCAAAATTTGTGGTTCCCTATTGCCATTTTTCTAGTTATTTTCTTATCTCAAGGATTTGCATTTCCAGTTTCCAGTTTGCAGATTCCAGGACTTTTTCCTCCAAGCTGCACCAAAGACATAAACTCAAAATGACTTGGTTTATAACAAATAGGTGTCTACCAAAATGAGATATTGTCTTCATACATCTATTCCCAACTATTTTAGTCAGCTTTTGAAATCCTTTGTCATTCATTCTACTGAGTGTTACCTCTTTTTTTAAACATATATATAATTTGAAAACATCAAATTAGGTTATTGGATCTTTCCCCACCCTAATCTGATCTATTGACACAAATATAATTTCATCCATTTAAGAAGGTTATATTGTTTATTGCACATGCTAATATTATCAGAATAGGCTCTCCAAGCATTGATTTAACTGGTGTAACTCCGACAATTCTAATTTGTGATACACTAGAATAGGCTCTCCAAACATTGATTTAATTAGTGCATCTCCGACAATTATAATTTGTGACACGCTCATTTATAAAACTACTACTATAACATATCAAAGATCAATCTCAGCATACTCATCCTTCAGACACTCAAGTGTTTGAGCCTCTTTGTTACCCAACATACTTAGGCATACAAGATTATGAACCGTGCAATTGTCTTGTAAAAGTTATCATTTGAGTATTAAAGACAAGTGGCACTCACATATTATTCAGTACACTTAGAGCCTGCTTAGATATTCCTACAGGAATCGTGCCTGTTGGCTCGACCAGCCTGCCTCTTCTAAGGGCCTGTCCAAGCTCCAGCCTAACTCCCAGCCAATGGGCTTGTTGGCCTGCACGAAGAGGGAAAAAGAAAGACCCATACAGGTCCTTTTTCTTCCCACAGAATTTGTGCCAGGAGGTTTAGGTTGATGTGAGCAATGCTTAAATGGGCAGCCTAATCCACGAATCCAGCAAAAAATTCAGCCCAATCTTGCCGAATTACCCAAACAGGCCCTTAGTGTTTTGAGAGACCATACATAGATGACGAATGGCGAGGGCCACCTATACCATAAATGATACTGAGCTTCCTAAGTGGGCACCCAGAGATAATGCAGCTCAAAAGTAATAACTTAAAAAATAATAGAGTAGAGAATCTAATAGAAACAATTATACTCTGCCAAAATGAAACATATCAAATAAAATGTAGTAAATTGATTGAACTATCAACTTAGAAAAACCCAATACATAATAACAATGATTTTCTCCATGCTCAAACATGAACCAAAATGTTAGGGTGAGCATGTGGGTAGCCTTAAGGACGTAGCACTGGAAGTAAAAGACAGCGAATAGACAACAAAAGCGAGGCTAAAATTTATCAAGATTGAAATAGGAACAAGAACAATGGATAACAAATTAAATGTAGCTAATTAAGCAAACCCCTTGGATGCTCCTGCATCGCTTAACTAGGCAGGCTATCTAGACAGCCAAGGCAACCAACTTCAAAACAGTGATTACCTCTACCTCTCTCTAACTTGACTTGATATAACTTACTCATTCTCTTAATTTTCTGTGTAATACATGAATATAGCCACATTTTTCAGACATAGGAATCATCTGGCAATTAACTCTGATCGGCATGCCCCATACATTTCCCCCTAAACTACTAAGACTACAATCATCTTCTACATGATCTAGTTTATCCATTTTAGACCTAAGGAATTCATATCCCTATCCAACAAAATCTCATCTATATTTCCAAATCACAGCCAGCCTATCCTCATCAAATCAATAAATGGCTCGTAATTAAATTACACACACCATCATCTCCCAAATATCAAAGGTGAGTTCATTTTTGACATTTTATTTAATTTGTTTCATATTTACCATGAGAAAAAGATGCTCACCATTTTCCTTAATCAGAGACGGAACGGTAAGATGAGGAGCCGAGTGAGGTGCCAGCCCTACTAATTAGTACACGTCAAGGCAAGTGTATCTTCCATGGTATTCCATCACATGCCATTGCCAAGCATGCACATCATGTGGTATTTTATTCTAAACCTATCCATTAATGCCTAAAATTTGCATTAACAAATGAGAAAAACTCACCTAATATTTATTTTATTTACACTGTAACCTTGATTATAGAGCACACATTAGAAAAGGATGTGCAGTAAAATGGTTCTGAATCTAAAATGGTTCGTATCAAATTTCCTTGAGATTATTATACAATATAGATGCATTACAAGAGCAGATGAAAATGCAAGTACAATAACACTAAGTGTTGCAGAGTTAAACAGTACTATGTGTGTATGCTCTACTGGTCTTCCTTTCATAGAATATTTTGTTGGAGTTCAACTATTGTAGCTTTGTACTGTGACATAAACATAGCATGTATTGTGACACCAACGTGGCATTTCAATCAGCTTTGTAGATTCTAAGTTGCCATTTATTACTATCAAAATATTGAAACGGCTTGCTATGATTCTTAAGAAAAATAAAATGCTTTCAAAATCCACACATCATTCAGATTTATTGAGCACCTTCCCTCCTCTTTTTAAAACCTTCAACACAAACACAAGCCTGCCTCATTTTTGGTTGGGTCTTTCTTGTGCCTTAGCACACCGTCTGATCAGTTCTCCTACACTTTAAGGTTATGCCTGCTTAAGGGACATAGTGGATTAAGACGTGAAGTAGCCCCTTCATTAGGCCAAACAACCATTTGCACCCCAAGTTAGGCAAGAGATAAATAGAGCTTTGCACAGAAGATTTGAACATTGTTAGTGTGCAGCACATCTAAAGTAAGATAAACTCACTCGGCCAGAAAGGTGAAATGTGGTTATTCTAATTCATCCTAGAATTTTGCTCCAAAATTATTCTAGTTAACCCAGTTAACTAGTTTATCCATCCTGAAACTGAATAAAATCTAATTGATAATTCTTGATTTCTCATAGTATTTATATTTCTGAACTTGTTCTAAGTTTCCTCATTCTCCCCACAGCCACCATAGCATTGAAGCCTTAAAATACCTCTGATCATTTTGAATAATGGTTTTGTGGTTCATCAACAGAAAAATTATGTACGATCACAACCACCATAGACAAATGTCAGTTATGAAGAATTTCAACAACCTGACATTTGCATGATTCAATATAACCAATTTCAGCTAGAAAAGAGACATATTATGTTACAATTTACACCACATAATTCACTAGCTAGAATTGGTATTAGTATAAATGACAAAGACAACTGAATTAATTCGGACAAAACAAGCATTTTTTTGAAAAGGGTAATTAATTAGTTAGTTAAGCCCATAGAATCCTAACCCAAAATAGCTTAGTAATATAAGGAAATGTATAGGAAACATGAACAATTGTTTTCTTGGATCAACGACCTAACATTTGTCCGGCTCAACTCTAGCTAATTTCAGCTAGCAAAGAGACCTGTTACATTTACATCATACCATTTGCCAGCAAGAATTGGCAACAGTCCAACTGGCAACAGAACTGAATAAATTCACACAAAGCAAGAATTTTGTAGTGAGCAAGTTCAGCCCATCGAATCCTAACCAAAAATAGCTTGGCAATAAAGGGAAATGGATAAGAACCACAAATAATTGTTTTATTAGATAAACAAATACAAGCATATTTTTGGCCGCTTATCCTCTGTCCAACTAAAGGAAAGCACGCAACTAAGTGAATGCTTGTACAAAAGAGCAACAAACCACATTGGAAAAGAATTTGCAAAGACTAAAAACTACCCAACTAAAGATATGCTAAGATCTGAAGAAAGATTACAACTAAGAATGGTACTAGCAAGGTTCGCTGTACCGACCATACCGATGTACCGATGGGCACCGGTACTGGTACCATACCGAACCAAACCGGTACTGTACCAGTTCAGCTGGTTCGGGCCACAAGCCAAAAAAAAATTGAGGTCGGTACGGGCTGGTACGGGCTGCGAATAGTCGGAACCGAAAAATATAGTTGTACCGTACCGGTTCCATCCGGTACCGATACGTACCGGCCCGTACAGACTAGTACGGCAGACCATGAATGGTAGTGTTATGTTGAAAATTGAAACTATAGTATTAGTATTCACAGGATTTTATACCAATAGCCAAAAGCGATGAATAACAAACAGATTCAAGAATCCTATGGAAACAAATATGCAGCTGAACTCTATATAGCACTTGCAACCATGTACAACAAGGAGAATAGCAAATCAACAATCCGCATCAATGAAATTGTAAGAATATATGAACTGGGAAGATGACTTGTCAACTAGATAGATCTTTAAATGAATTATAACTCCAATACTGATAGGTGGTATTGCAGGTGACTCTATCATGCAGATATAGAATGCATTGGTTAACTATAATATAGCATGTTTAACAAATTTAAATAAAGTAACCGTTTGAATTCAAGTTGATGACATGACATACACTGCTGACTTTGGGAAAATATATGGCCCCATACAACATGACTTATGTGTGATACAAAAACTATTAATTAAGATAGATGAAAGGTATTAATTAAGATAGAAATAATGCATAAAATATAACCAACATGACTTCTCATTTTTATTTGAAGTTTGTAATATAGATACTACTCTGCATTGGTTCCCACAACAGGATATTTCCTAAAATGAATGGGAACACTATCTTTATACAACTGTCAGCATATTCCAATGGGACATATTGCTGAATCTTCTAACTGGAAGGGAAAAAAAAGATTCATATACCTGCACTAGGAATAGGATGGGAGGTGATCATGAGGTTATTTTGATGGCATGGTATAAAGGTCATATATGTTTATATGACAAAGTTATCAAAAAGTAAAAAGATATAATTATCGCTTGCATGGTGCCAACCAAAACCTTTAGTAGCAGACTTTCATCATCTTAAAATAGAATGCCCAAGCAAATATTTGTAAAAGAACAGAATTGAAGCGAAGATAAATGGTTAAAATAATTAAAGAACTGAAAAGATTTGTTGATGATCAAGAAGCATGAATTGTGACATGTCAGAAGTAGAGTTTGGCCTATCAAAGAATCCATGATCTGTCATGTAAGTTGGACAAATTATAATTACAATTGTACTGAAACAATCTTATGCGCATAAAAGTTCCATCCAAATATTTGCTGGCATTTGCCCATGCAAGAGGCAGTTTTTTCTCCTTCAATAACCTCCTTTGTAGCCCTCCTTCAAAGACATATGAGGATAGCACAAGATACTCCTACACCCTTCTGCTCTCAAACTAAAACTAAAGTTATTCCTGATTTTCAACTTAACAGAGTTTCTACTGCTCGTTTTCTTGACCATCAAATCAAGCTCCTCTTTTTATTTGATTATTGAAGTTCAAGATTGAACATGCCCCAAGTTTATAATTGACTTCCGCAAGTTCATAATTTTGACTCCTTTGGTCCTGTAATGGGTCCATAACTGAAAGAACATATTCTCAGACCAAATGATCTGACTAGAGTAGAGCTAATTTTTCGGTAGTCACATATCAAATCAAGGTGATATTATCCAATGCAAAGCCCAATTGGATTATGGAAATTCAGAGAAGCTTTTAGCCATATTACCATGTTAAAAGATATCCAGGATAAGCCTTTCCTAACCATTTGTTTTGCACGTGAAACTAATGCTAGTACAATTTATTTTTCTAAAGACTTTGCAAAACCCATTTCGTAACAATTATAGTCTCCCTATTTCTAGAGAAAGGTTAGCACCTCTTTCTATTGTGATGTTCATCTTATCAAGCACATAGCCATATCTTCATGTGACACAAGAGTAAATAAGGAAATATATGCAGGCATTGCTTCTAATGGTTACTCCTCCTTTGGAATAATTCATAGCTCTTTGGGGCAGCATCTGTTTGGTGTATATCATGCGAATTCAGGAGATGGGCGGTTCAGCGTTAAATCCTTCAGGACATTTGAATAATACTATAACCTAAGTGTTGATTAGAGTTTTAGCGATAAAATTCGTTAATACTAGTCTTCTTAACTTATTGTCAATAAGAAAATCAACACTTTCTCCGCCATATTATTTTTGGAGGAGAGAAAATCTCTGGTTTATGAAAATTTTTCGTAAATCTACTAGCCCAACTTAAAGTATAAACATCTCCATAATTATTTCCATAAGATACATCACCACTACATTGCATGTAAGTGTTGTCTAGTACTTAACACAAGCATGTGGCAACATTTTGATAGTCCATTTAGCGATTGTGCAGCCTCAAGCACCATTGTGGCCAATCTCAAGCCCCGATGAGCAAGGTGAAGGGTTGACATCCGGTAGACGGCTAGTCATAAAAATATGCCAAAAATTATGAAATAGATCCTAATTTGCTATGCATGAATGTTAAGATGTTACCACGTGCCATAACCAAAGCCAATTACTGTGTGAAGCAGGCAAGGGGTTAGATCATTGCCCATAAGCAATCCACAACAAGGTGACCCAGTTACAGTGACGAATAAACAACGATTGATTAGATCATTATCCATAAATGATCTGCTACAATGCAACCTAGTTGGAGTGACAATGAACAAGGATTGGCTACAACATCACTTGGTTGCATCAACAAATGACCAAGGATTATTTTGGATTAGAGTTTCTTCTAATAGTAATATAGTACAATGACAGCAAATCTAAGTAGCAAGGAGATAAAAGGAATTGCATTATGTATAGAAGGTAACTATATAGAAGAAGAGAATAGATATGCTATTTGGAATGTTGAAACCTTGACAGGAAAGAGTAAAGAACTAGTAGATAGAATGACACATAGGAAAATCAATATTGATTGCTTACAAGAAACTAAATGGAGAAGTAGTAAATCCAAGAATATAGAGAATGGTATAAAGTATAAACTATCATATACAGATAAGAATAAGTAGGAATTGTAGACAAGTAAATGAAAGATAAATGGTAGATATAAAACAGATACGTAATAGATTAGTAGCCATCAAATTAGTTTTAGATGAGGAGATTACTGACATAGTGCTTATGAGCCACAAATAAAATAAGGTAGTGGATTAAGCAACAATTTTAGGAAGAAATGAATGGATTGATGTGACATTCATGAAGGAGAAAGGATGGCTGTAGATGGTGACTTAAATGGACATGTAGGAAAGAGCAATATGGGACATGAAAGAGTGCATGAAGAATCTGGTTATGCAGATGGAAATTTAATAAGAGATCCAATTTTTGAGTTTGCACTAGCTTATGACCCAGCAATTGCAAATACATATTTTAAGAAAAGAAATGGCATTTAGTAACCTTTGAAAGTGGATTAAATTTGTCACAAATAGATTACTTTTTCATCAAGAGAAGAAAAAGATCAACATATAGGGATTATCAGGTGATATCAAGAGAGAGTTTAACCATACAACATAGATTACAAGTCTTAGATTTAAACACTAATTGCAAAAAAGAAAAGAAAAAATTAAGAACAATTCAAAGATAAGATTATGAATTTTAAAAATAAATACTAAAGATTAACATGAGAAAAATTACTGAAATGCTATATCTTTTAGGAATAAATTACTAAAGGAAAGAAATCAAAACTTAAGAACTGAGCTAAATTAAAAGTTGAATCAAAAGGTCAATTTTATTAATAGGGTAGCTAAAGATGTTCTAAGAGAGCCAAAAAGCATATACAAATAAAGAAACTTGATGGTAGAATAATGGGACACAAGAGGCAATCAGAATAAAACAGTTTTGGTTTAAACAATCAGAAAAAACAAATAACGGTGAGGAGTTTATAAGATATAGGAAGGCCAAAAAAATGGGTAAACTAAATATTGCATCTGATAACTTATATAATAGATTGGGTTCAAAAGAATATGAGAACGAAATTTATAAAATAACTAAAACTAGAGAGAGAAGATCTAAAGACATTGTTCAAGATAGATGCATTAAAAGTGAGAATAGTATGATATTATTGAAAGACGACACAACTTCAAAAAGATGGAGATGTTATTATTAAAAATTGTAAAATTAGGATTCTACTAAAGAACTTTTCATTTAAGAAGTGAAATTACGGAGAAAAAGTTTCTATCCATATAATTCATAAAAGTGAAGTGCATATAGCTTCGAAAAGAATATAAAAAGATAAGACATTAGGGCCTAATGAAATACCCATTAAGGCTTAGAAAATCATAGAAGATACTGAATTAAAGTGGCCTACTAGCTTATTTAATAAAATCTTAGAAACCAAGAAATTGCCAAATGATTGGAGGAGAAATATCATAGCACCTATCTATAAGAGTAAAGGTGACGTACAAAATTATTTTAATTATCTAGGAATTAAGCTTATAAGTCACCTTATGAAATTATGGCAAAGGGTAAAAAGATTAAGAAAAATAACAAATATTTCAGCTAAGCATTTTCTATTTATGCTTGAAAGATTAACAATAGAGACTATCTTTTTACTTAGACAATTGATCAAAAAAATATCGAGGACAAGGCTATCTTTTTACTTAGACAATTAATCAAAAAAATATCGAGAAAAAGGAGAAGTCTACGCATAATCTTCGTTGGCTTAGAAAAAAATTATGGTAGGGTACTAAGAAAAATAATTTGATGGGCCTTACAAAAGAAGGTGTACACAAATGGTATATTGAAATAATTGAGAACTTGCATGCTGGGTATTAACAAGTTAGAAGTTGGTGCAGTATAAACCAGTGTAATTCTAGTTACTATAGTCTTGCATCAAGGATCAGCAGTAAGCCATATATTTTTCACTAATTATAGATTAACTTACTACTAATATGCAGGAAGATGTCCTACAATGTATTTTTATTTGTGATTGATAGTTTTGAACGATAAAAGGATTGTACAAAAAAAAACGATAAAAGGAGAACTAGACTAAGTACAGAATTGGACTTAAGAAGGAAAATTTTAAAGGACAAGGACTTAAAGATTAGTGGAACAAAAATAGAGTATATGGAATCTAAATTTAGTGAGAACGAAAATGAAGATATGATACCAATTAAGATTGATGACCAAAGAGATACCAAAAGTGACTGTTTTTGTTATTTAGGATCTATTGCATAATATAATAGGGATATAGGTAAAGATACATATATTAAAATTAAAGCCAGTTGAACACAGTGAAAAAGTACATCTACAATATTATATAATACATGCATATCCTAGAGATTTAAAGAAAAATTTTATAGAACAACTGTATGACCTGCCATATCATATGGCTTAGAGTGTTGAGCAATAAGAAAATTCATGGAAACAAGTTAAGCATAGTGGAAATAAGAATGTTAAGATGGATATATCATAAAAATAGAAAAGATAAACTAAGAAATGAATATATTCAAAGAGCTCTAGAAGTTGTATAAATTAAAGACAAAGTAATGAAAAAACGATTAAGATGAAATGGACATGTACGGCGATGTTGAAGACTGTAAGAAAAAAGGAGGAGGGGAAGACCTAAGATAACATGGACAAAGAAACTTAGAATAGCATCAAAGATGGACCTAAAAAGAAATACTTAGCGAATGAGGATCCAAAAAAATGACCCCAAATAGTTGGAAAATGCCTTGATAGTTATGGTTATCATTATAGTTCATGTGTAGCCTCAAGCTGCAGCCTATCAATTCTTAATGTAACCAAAGCATATAATATCTTCATACAATCTTGTCAGATATTGAGCAAACAGCCTGATAACAACCAAGTTCAAGTTATGATGCATATATAGAGTATAATTAGCATCTATAATTCATGCTCAGAATTCTGCATTTCCAACATAAAAGATCTTCATGAAAATGACCATTGAGCTTACAAGTTCATAAAATGCAAAAGGGATGATAGTTTGGACACTTGGTTGTCCTTTGGCGCTAATCACATACTTCTTCCATATACTATGGAGTGACCTAATCTACCGGTGCCAAAAAAAAATTAAATTTCATAGCACAGGAATCACATGAATCTTAATATACAGAAAGTACGCAGTATTCAGACACAGGACCGGCTCAAGCCTTAGGCGACTGAGCCGGTCATCTAAGGCCCCCAACCCAAGAAGGCCCCGCTCTGCCATCGCTGCACAGTTTTTTTTTTTTGCTTAACGTTGCACAGCTTTCACATCCAAAAGCTAACAGGACAGTGAGCTAACGCCTGGCTACGCCGCTACAGTGCATCCCCGTCTCCCCGACGACAGATAGGCGACGACCCTGGGCAATAGCTACGACAATTGACAAGCAACGAACATTTCCTCCCACCTTGTCTCCCCCTTCTCTGTCGGTGCTTTTTTTTTGCTGAATCTTCTTGGCAAACTCGGCTTCTTTAGTTCTCCTCTCCCCCCAGTGCTTCTTTAGTTCTTCGGCCCTTCCCTAGTCCCCTTCTCTGCCGGCAAGCTCAACCGTCGACGGCTTGAGGTTTCTCAAATCTTCAGTTCTTAGGCCGCCCCTGCTTCGAAGCCCGGATCTCCTCTCTAGCTCTTCTCGTCGTCCTCGGCTCCTCCGACCTCCAGACTCCAGCCTCCTCGGCTCCGCTCTAAAATCCACCATCCTCCAGCTCCAAGAAGGCAAGAACCCGGCAAGTGGCGAGCCGCCAGCTGGATCTCCTCTCCAGCTCTTGGGCCTCCCCTGCTCCAAAGTCTGGATCTCCTCTCCAGGTCTTGGGCCGCCCATGCTCCGGAGTCCAGATCTCCTCTCCAGCTTTCCTCGCCGTCCTCGGCTCCTCCAACCTCCGGGCTCCGCCGCTCCGGCCTCCTTGGCTCCGCTCTAAAGTCCACCGTCCTCCATTAGCAGCCCAGGCAGTGGTGAGAATCTATAATCTAGATGTATGTATGGCTGGAGGTATATGTTTGTTTAACTTTTAATCTAGGTCCGAAGATTATTTGGTTACATATCTCAAGCTACCGAAAGTGACTCTCTATTTTTCTTTTTCTTTTTTTTTTTTGAGGAGAAGCAAATCAAAGGTGACTTGAAAAAGAAAATGTTTTTTTAAATAAAAGAGAGAGATATAGGAGCGAATTCAAGATCCTTGGGTCACACACTGTTCTATCAATTTAAAGTTTAGTGATGAAGTAAATGATTTTTAACAAAGTTGATCAGGGATTCTGATGATTCAGTTTAGTGTGAACTGAGAATTTTGCAGTGCAGTAGTTTGATTTGGTTCAACCAGGAAAGAGAGGTTTCATTAGAGGTCCATTAGAAATCATAAGGTTGAGTCAAACATAGACTTTGGGAGAAGTTGATAGATTTTAGATGCTTTTTAGCTAGGTCTGAATCAATTAAGAAATTGTTTTGAGGATGTTTAAGATTCAAAGTTAAATCTGGTATGCGCCACCGACGGAAGCGAGCAACTTTCTGTAAATCTAGTTTGCTCTCAATTTTCTGAGAAAAAGAAAAAGAAAGTTCGACACTTTAAATTCTTATTTCGACAAATTCAACATCTACATTCTACCTTGCCTATATGCATATTTTGTTGAACAATTTCCTATCTGAATTTTTGTCAAGTTCTACCTTGCCATACGCCTTTTTCCACTATAATTAATTAAAATTGGATCCGCCATGTTTGGTGAGCTGCAGTTCATAAACTCAAGAAGTTGTTAACTGAAGCAGCAGAAGCACACTAATAAAGCTACGATTTCCCTTAACCTTTTTACCTTTTTTTACTGTCATCCTTTCACTCCCATTAAAGAAGGCCACCTCTAGGGCGAGCGAGCGCGCGCATGAACACCACCTTTCCGAAAGCCTCCGGCCATACACTGCATTATCCCTAAAAGATCCTTCACAAATTAGAGTTGTTTAATCTATTCATATAGTTCCTAAGGGATTTTTCTCCTCCATATTGAATTTCTAAGTTGTTATACATTTTTCTGAATATCCGAAGAATTCTTTTAGCTTCTGAGCTGGTTTGTTCATTAATCTTTTGGTCCAATTGATTTTGATTTAGTCAAGTTAGAGACACTACAATTGATTTTTTTTTTGGTCCCATTGTAGGTTGGTTGTAACTTCGGCGATTGAAAATAGTATTTTAATGAATCTTAAGTATAAAAGTGTAGTTAATAATTTTGCATCTCAAAAAGCTAGACGAATTATTTTTAAATAAAATTAAAAAGTATTTTACACTTATTAAAAAATTTTCATCATTTAAATTAAAAAAAAGGCCTCTCCTAGTGAGTTCACCTTAGGCCTCCAAATGTATTGACCGCCCTTGTTCAGACATCAACAAGTTTAAGCCAACTGACTGTAGAGTCGGCTACCCAACAAGAAACTCTGCTACATAAGAAGCTACTTGGTATCTCCATCATATAATCCACGGTAGCTCATGCAATATATCCACGATAACATAAATCATAAAAGGCTGCATCAGACAACGAGCCATGAATTTACAAATCTTAGCAAGCATGTATTATTCAACCACACAAACAAAGCTCAGAAAGATGCACGAAAACGAACAATTAACGAATATAATAAATTTCTCCTTTTTTTGAAATATATAATGGAAACACGAATTTAAAGATACAAAAAGTACATACCTTCGGTTGTGTCCCACGCGACTCCTCCAACGAAGATTTTTCTATCACACAAGAAAAAACAAGGGTCATCTTCAGTTTCCCCAAAACCCTGCAGCGGCATTTGATTGGGCCAACACGTGAACCCAACCAACCGCTAACCTTATATCCAGAAACACCAAAATCTAATACAAGCTCAAACATTTAATCCAAGAAATCTACAAGAAACCCTAGGGCTTCGCTACTAACCCTGAAGAAGAGGAACTGCTATCCGGCTGCTTTATCTCCTCACCAGCACTATCTACCATCTCTATCCCCCTTCCAGGAGACTCTGCTCCTCCTTCCTCCCCCCGTCCTTCCTCTACTTCCCCTTCTCCATCTCTGCCTCCCTCTTCTTGTTCCTCGACCTCCTCCTCCACCTCCTCCACCTCTTGTTCTACCTCCTCCTCTACCTCATCCACGCCGCTAACGGCGATCGGCATCTCCTCCACGACCTCCATGGGCCTCTTTTCTCTCCCTACCAGACCTGCAAAGGAGAAAAGGTTATTCCGCTAAAGCCAAGCGTCGATCTAAAGCCTCAGGAGATCAAAACCCTAGAGAAATCGATGCCCAATCAAAATACCTTCCCCTTCACTGCCTAGGGTTTATACCGCGATTTGGAGATGGAAGGTCTTCGAGGAGGGATTTCGATTCCTTTTCCCGGAGAGATTTCTCGGCGCGATGGGAGATAAAACCTAGCGGGCTGCAGGCGCCGCTCCTCGGCCAGACGACGAATACCAGCGATAGGGTAAACGGGCGGAGGCCCGCTGGTTTAAATGCGGTGGGGGCGTGTGCGGAAGTGGGGGAGGTTAATCTGTCCCAACGCCACTGTTTTAACTACAATGAGCCCGCACCGACCTAAGGATTTCACTGCGGCTCATCCAAATGAACCGGGGCTGCCTACGGTCAAAGAAACCACATTTTAAAAGATATTTCTTCAATTTTAAAAAATTTCAAACTAACCATTTAAATTTCTAAAATGTTTCAAACTATTCCTTAGCTCTCCAACCAGAGGACGGTATTAGTGCGTTGATCGCAAGAAATTCGAAGTGCTTTGAGATATATGCAGCAAATAGTCTTTAACTATAAGCTATATACTAAGAGTATTTTAAAATCTGTACAAGTGGATGAATTAAGGAGCTCAAAATATTTTCTGATATATACGATAGGTGTTCCTTAACTACGGGACATACACTAAGAATGCTCTGAAGTCTATGCACGTAGACAAATAAAGAGGTTTAGAGTGCGTTGAGATATATGCAGTGGGTGATCGTTAACTGTGGATAACTGTGGGTTATATACTAATTAAGGGCACTTTGAGATCCATATAGACCAATAAAGGAAAAGATTCGAGTGCTCCGAGATATGTGCAATAGGTGATCCTTAACTATATGCCATATACTAAGAATGCTTAGCGGTACGTGCAAGGAAATGAATGAATGAGCTTAGAGTGCTTTGAGACCTATGTGGTAGGTGATCCTTAACTATTGGCTATATACTAAGGATACATTGAGATCTGTATAATGGATAAATGAAAGGATTTGAAGTTCTTTAAGATTTCTGCGATGGGTGATCCTTGACTATGGACAGTATGGTAACAATACTTTGAAATCTATGCAGATGAATAAATGAAGGTGTTCGGAGTGTTTTGAAATATGCACAGTGGATGATCCTTAACTACATGCCATATACTACGAGTGTTTTGAGAGGTGTGTAGGCAGATGAATAAAAAAGTTCAAAGTATTTTGAGATTTGCATAGTGAGTGATCTTTAACTGTGGGCAATATACTAACAATACTCTAAGATTTGTGCAGACTGATAAATGAAAGTGTTTGGAGTGCTTTGAGATCTACGTACTGGGTAATTCTTAACTATAGATCATATACCGAGGATTTTTTGAAATCTATGCTAGAACTTCAACCCACAAACAATTGATACAAAGGCCATTTTGGTCACAATATAATTTTCTGCTATCATATGATGGTCACGCGACGCCACTTTGTTAAAAAAGATAAATGGAAGAATTGGTTTGGAATGGTTTGGAAACTTGAAGTATTAGTTTGAAATTTTTTAAAGTTGAGGGGGCATCTTTGAGAGTCATCCAAAGTTCAGAGGGTATCACTATAATTTTTCTAAGAGAGAGGGAGATTAGTAAATAGCACGCTGGGCATTTATATTGCCGCCGATCAACAAGCACAAAGCCACATTGTTTCCAAGTAAATAACTTCAATCTTCTCTTCCCATTCTCACATCCTGGCTTTGTATTGTATGCATGTTCTTTTAAATTGCAGCTATTCTTATTGCTATCACACAATCTCCCCCTAGAAGTTGCTTGATTTGCTACTTTTTTTTATTTTACAATCTCCAACATGTTAATAACTTGATGTCTCTAATGGCTTGTCAAATAAACCCCAAGTTAGAGTATTTTAACATTTTCGCCTTAACTTTTATATTAAAACTTTTACTCATGCAAAAAATAAGCAACTTTTTTCTGGCATATGTCACCTGAGTGAGCTAGAGCTCATGTTTCTTTGACCGCGATCTCAATTTAGAAAGCTCGAGTTAGTAAAGATTTGATTTTGGTGTGGCTCCATTGGTGTGCTCTTGCTCCGATTGTAACATTATGTATGGCATGATGAAAGATACATATGCAGCTAAAGAAATCTAAGGAGCTCCGAAGTTATCAAGAAGAAATTATGAAAAATAATATTGTACTTCTCGCTAATAAAAACAAGAAAAAAAGAATAGGGAATTCTTATGAAAGAGTCATCTATCCCTAATTTTGGATCACGAACCCAGATTTTTTTGTTCAGGAAATATCATATTCCAATACCAAGAATATACTTCCACGTATCCTCATTAATATGCACTCTTGCAAACCAGCTACACAGCAGTGCCATAAAACTTACTAACAAAACGTCAATGAACTATTAAAGATCTTTGAATCATTACTATTTTTTTATTGTTTCTCCTTCCATAAATTTATGTCAAAATAAAGTAACTTTAACCTACATAATTGTTTAGATGTTTTTTTTATTTACCATATATATATGCATATGGATGTATTTATATGTGCATGTGTGTGTGCGTATATAAATATAAATAAATATATATCAAGAGTGGTGAATTAGGATATGATTAATCAAATCTTGAAGTTGGATCCAGTGAAGTAGGAACAAAAGATGGATATCAATGAATTGACTGATAGGATATGATCTATTATTTATAAATTACCTACTTATAAAAATATCACATGGTTTGGAGACCTCTAACCTAGACATCAAATAATAAAAAATGAAGGGGTTCAATCAAGTGAAATTGTAAAATGAATATTGACAATTTAAGCCATTAAATATGATTTACTATCTCTAAACTACTTAAATATAAAAAATCATGCGGTTTGGATGTTCCAACCCATGCATCAAGTGGTTGAAATAGAAATACATATTTTGACCACTTGATGTATAGATTGGGAGTCTCTAAATCATTTAATTTTTGATTTGCACACAATCTAAGAGATAGTCGATTACAACCAAGGCTCAAGTCATCAGTATCATAATACATTTTTTAGATTTTACTTGATCAAATGACTCGAAATCTAGTCGTTCATATCCTTATTTTCCTCTACGTATCTTGAAAGGAAAATTACTCACAAACTATTGTTTATTACAAGCGGCTTTAAAGCCAAGGTTCACATACAGACACATCCTCACAAAATAAAAAGCTCATTGCAAGGTCAATTAAACTCAAATGAAACTTTAGACAAGGGGCATCCCTCGAACATTCCTCTCTAAAAAGGAACTTTTATGCTGCCTTGTTAATCTTTTCCTTATATCATCGCTCACCCATCTCACGGCCATCATTTAGTTTCCTAACGACCACCTTTGCCATGTTGCTGCCATCATTTTCATCCTCTTCGTCACCTCTTCTTCACTTCCATGGAGTTTTAGCTCTTTTACTTCTTGTCATGAATGCCAGAGAGAAAAGAACCTAATCTTCTATATCTATGCTGTAATTGTCCTAGAAAATGTGAAGAGGAGGGATAAAGGAAAGATGCCCATTTCCCTTTCAGCCATGTACCGGTTTCCGAGGTTATTGGTGGTACTGGAGGAGAGGAATGTTGACGCAAAAAAGAGACGGAGGAAAATATACTCGACTTCATATGAGAAAAATGATGGTGTGTCGGCTGTGGGAGCAGAGATGAGGGCAGTATGGAAAGGCATTAATCATAGCCTCAAACTTTGATTGAACATCCTTTATTTTCTTTCTCAAAGTAATGTGGGTAAAGCACTTCAACTCCGGTTGGATGAGGGCATGTATTGCAAACTTGATGTGGAAGTGGTGCTCATCCAAAATGGACAATACAATCTCCACATGTTTTTTGGATTGCTCCATGGGTCGGAAAGGGACCAAAATATCATCAAAGAAAACAAAATTTGTCAAGGCTGAGATACCTCATTTGTTGCAGCTTGAATGATGGACAATCTTTGCAAGGTATGCAAAGGGGGCTCTGCTTCCTCTTCTAATATGCGAGACGGGTGTTAGAGGCCGAGCACATTTGATTAGTGGGATTCAGCCATTGTAATTGATTGGATTCGGCGGATGGAGCCGATAAGAGGTGACAACTCTCTGTTGCATGACATCTGAAGGATAGGAGGTGGCTGCAGGCCTTTTCAGGCTATACATATATATCATGAGGGAAGCATGATCATGAATTGGGTTCTTTTTTTTAGCCGCACAGCATTCTAGCGAGGTCTTTTGGGACAGATCAGGCGTAACAGAATTTTTGGCCCATGCGGAGGCGTTATCAGCGCGACGCTCTAACTAGCTCTGCTAATGGGCCGCGTCTACGAATCTATGTTCGAAAACTTGAACTCTTTTGAGTTTCTTTCTCCCCCGTCAAATCAAAAAGAAGGGGGGAAGTCCTCCGTCACGCAGCTCTGATCTACGTAACCCTAGCTGTCCTCCTCGTCCTCCTCTCCCTCGCCCCCAGCTGCCCTCACCGCCCCCACCATCGCTTCAAGCTCCGCTCCTCCTTCTCGTTTTCCGCTCCGCTCGGCGCCTACGGCCGCGGGATCCCCTTCCATCCCATCAGCGCCGACATCGAGCGCCGCCAGGAGGACCGCGAGTGGGAGCGGGCCCACTTCTTCCCCCACCGCGGTGGTGGCGATTCCGCCCCGGCCATGGAGGCCCAGCCCGTGTGGGAGGACTTCGTCGATGCTGAGGACAACATTGACGACGAGGACCGTTTCAATGTCAGCCATCTCATCATCGATCTTTTGCCCAAGATCGACATTGGGCCTGCCGACAGCTTCGGGAGCTCCGACGAGCTCACTGAGTGGAACCTCAGGCAGGCGGAGAGGGAGGTGATGCACCGGACGGAACGGGACATGGAGCTCCACGACAAGAACCGCTACGGCTTCATCTCCTTCCACGAATGAAAGCCCCCAAGCTGGGCCCACCGGTTCGATGGTCAGTATAATCCGATCCCTAGATTCGTTTATCTGGAATTGAAAAATGTATGCATTCCAAGAGATTTATTTTTGTATGATGAAGTTGACAAACTATCCTATTAAATTTCTTGGCAGAAATTTGGTATCATCAAAATTGGAACATCTTGGAAGGGGTTTCTGTTGGATGGATGTCCTTACATTGGTGAACAACCACAATATCAACTTTATCAAACTTCATGCTCTCAAGTTAATTCATCAATTATGTTGGTATTCCTCTTTTCATTTTTAAAATTTACCAAAATTCTGTGCTGATCAAGGTTTTTATCGAACGTCGTCAACTGCCGTAGACGAATATGATGGGATGAAGATGGTTGGCCGGAGGGATGCACACTGGAGAGATGACACTCGTAAGTTGGACAAGCAGAGAGAGGTAGTGGATTGAGGGAAGAACGCACCGCTGCGAATGAAGACAATAATACTGAGACAATGTGAGGAGGATGAGGCTGTCGACGGACAACGAAGAGACGACGAGTTGCAGGCTAGGAAAGATGAACGGAGGTGGCGGAGTGAGACAGATGTGTGGTGTAGTGCAGGGGAAGGTGGAGTTTGATAAACTGGAAGCAGGAAAGTCGGAAAGAGGGTTAGAGATTGAAAAATTATGAAGGGCATAATTGTCCTCCAAGATCGCGCTTTAACTTATAACCTCTATGGACTAGTTTTATACAGTGAGGGAAAACATCTTGAGACTTTCTAGTTTTTCTTTAAGAAAAAAGTTGTAAATAATAAAACTAAGTGCTTCTTAGATTTTCAAAATTCTAGTTACATGAAGTAAATCAAATATAAATCTTTCCATTTAATTTGTCATTAGGATTTATGTAGCCTTTAGCTCTTGTATTTGTGAATCATATGCAGTTATTCACTTTATTGGTTAGACCAGTCTTAGTGTTTTATAAAATTTTGTTGAGAAGAAGCGAAGAGAACTTATTATGGCAATGTGCTATTAAAAAATCAACACTTTAACATGCTAAAAGATCCTGAATACTATTCTAAATTTGAATTACTAATTTGTCGTAATGACTATGGTTTCATAGCACATTAATATATTTGAATCATACAGGCATAAGTCTACTTGGTTCTATGATGAGTGATACTAAAATGGCAAATAAATCCTACTTAGAAAAGGAAAACATACAGATAACATAGAACTTGTCCATAGGGGTTATTAGTTAAAGCACGGTCCCTGGAGGATAATTATGTCCTCCATAATTTTTTAATCCCTAACCCTCTTTTCAACTTCTTCGTTTCTAGTTCGTCAAACTTTACGTTCCCCTGCACTACACCATGTATTCGTCTCACACCGCCACCTCCATCCATCTTTCTAGCCTGCAACTCGTTGTCTCTCTGGTGTCCGTCGACAGCGAGGTCCTCATCCTCCTCACATCGTCCTAGCTAACTGCTGCCACTGTCTTCATCTATAGCGGTGCGTTCTCCCCTCAATCCACTACCTCTCTCTGCCTGTCCGATATGCGAGTGCCGTCTTTTTAGCATGTGTCCTGGGCCAACCACCTTCGTCTCATTGTATTCGTCCGTAGCAGTTGTTGACGCTTGATAAAAAGAAGGTAAAAGCCTTGATCAACACTGAATTTTTGTGGATTTTGAAAACGAAAAGAGGTATACAAACATAATTGATTAATTAACTTGAGAGCATGAAGTTTGATATGGTATGCTTAATTTCGGTTTCATGATATTATGGTTGTGATGATTGTATCTCCATAACCTCACCTCAGCCCTTAGTCATCATTATCCTTTTAATGATCTCACATGGTAAAGATTGTAGTTGCCTGTTGGAATAAGTCCGATACGGTCAAGAAAATTTCCTTTTGGTACCTTTAGAGGGATTTCAGAGAGACATGTTGAGTGCAAAATAATGATGAAGTAAATGACAAAAACTTTATGTCTTCTTTAACTTTCTAGGGATAAATTGAGTGGCTTCTCGTCAAAGTTCTTAAACACCTCTATTAATCTTTAACGCATCATATCTCTCTCTTCTGGGAAGTAATGCCAAGTTTTTCTTCCGTTGCTTGCTTTTTAAGGATTGAACCAAATTCACTCCATGTAGGATGAGATTCCTTAATGCTGGACCAACTAGGTGCAGCTTATTCATATACTGCCACCATTTATTTGTAATTTTTAGCATGAGAATCACACAGTGATGCAATGACCTGCGCTCTAATCCCATCTAGTGCAGGTTTGGTGGGGAATTGGATTGCAAAGATGATGAAAACACAAGGCATTGTAAGAAAGGAATAAGATACTATGTATAAGAAGAGTTGTAAAAAGAATTTATTTCATTAAATCCAGCATACAGGATTTTTTTAAAAAAAAAAACCCAGAAAATTCATTATTAGTGCTACATATAGATGTCACGTTTGCATTGTTATAAAACTGCAGACCTAAAACCATGATTTTATCCTCAAAGATTTGTAGTATAAATATGAGTCCTTATATATAATTCAACTGAAATTACGTTCCAATTATTCAAGCTTGCTAATGTTAAGAACTTTACTACAATAACAAGTTAACCACCTTTGAACTTAGGATATCCTAGTCAGACTAAGGCATGAAACTTTAGTCACTTGACTACTTAGTCAACAGACTTTGTTCTATGTCTTTGAATCCAGAGAGATACTATCTGCTAAAAGTTGTTAACATCTTCAGAGCTATAATTTTGCTTCAACATAGGCCTGAAACAAATTTCTGGATGAATTTGTGGAGGCAACTGGCTCATTTATTAGTTGTCCACTTTTCTACGAGTAGGCAAAGCAAAGAGGTCAGTTTCTCCATCATTCACTATTTCTATCCACAATGATCGTTGCTTCCATACATCTACTCTGTCAACGACAGACTAATGCTTCCACAAGCTTTTAGCATATATTAGGCAAAGCCTTTGTCTGTGGTCCAGGACAAGTTTATCAAGAAATAGGAAGTGTTACAAGCTAGGCCTATTGGGTCCCTATATATTGTTTTATTGCATATAAGTTCTTTGTAACTGTTCTTATGTGCTGGTTATTTTACAAGTGCTGTATATGCAACTATGGCGTATTAGAAGGTGTAGCCTTGGGCCATTGGTCTTGTTAGTGGATTTATCATGCACAAAAAATTTCCTGATAATTGCTTAAGTTACAACTTCATAGTTTTATAACTTGAGATATAAGTAGTTTAGCACTCTTACAGCATGAGCATCATTTATGATAGGATTGCTAACTGGATTTAAGTTTTTTTTCAAGGGAAAGAGATAAAGACAGAGATGGAAAGCTTAATTTTCCAGAATATTTTAATGGGTTATTTTATTTACTTCGAAATTATGATGAAGTATACAATCCTACAGATCAGTCCGATACTTCAGTGGAGGCACCAGCTAAGAAATTATTCTCACAGGTTGACGAAGAGAATGATGGGTATGGGTCAACAGATCTGTATTTGCTATCTTAAATAGGGTATCAAACTTATTTGGTACATTCAAGCTTGATTTCTTTTTCAGATTGTTGTTGGAAGATGAACTACTACCTGTAATTGGTAATCTTCACCCTATTGGAACGTTACTATGCAAAGCAACAAGCTGATTATGTTCTGACACATGTAGTGGTTGACCAAGTATATATATATATATATTTAATTGTTATATTTTACTCCATGCTTACAGATAGCAAGTACCAGTGATTGTCTTTGATAGCATGTATGTTAACTCCAAGGCACAAACAAGGATCTTTTTTTTTTAATTAGCAAAAAAAAAAAGGAAAAAGGTCAAAATTGTTCTGATTTCCATGGCAATGTTATTTCTAGTGCTAGAGATCAACTACCACTATTGTAGAGAAACAATTGCCAAGATGTGAAAATTTCTTCATAGTTCATTTAATTCTATGACATGTTTGCCTAAGTCCAAGGCCTATGATGCTAATAGTGACAATGCAACATCAATTGTTCTGATTCTTCTGTCATCATATGCTGTTATAAATGGCAGTCTATAAGAACTTGTACATAATATAGCTAATTTTTCTTCTTTGTCCATCTAAATTGCCCCAGCTTTGGATCTGAAGAGCTAGAAGACTATTATACTTTTCAAAATTTGTTTTCCTTATCTTCCTCAACTTTTGTCATGATGTATGATTCTAGTTTTGTCTGTTTTGTTAAAATTCGTCAAGTCTACCTGATTGACAGTGTGATTTTAGAGGATTGCAAGGCCAGACACTCAGTGGCTAAATTTCAAAAGTACAATTATTGGTCTAGGCGTGAGCTTAGTCGTACACCTCTATGTCAAGGTATTATGTAGCCATTAGAAGTATGACATTATGTTTGGTTCGCACAAGGAGGGTTGGAATGGAAGTATGACACTTTTGGCCCCAGTCTAATGTTTGCTTTGTGCAACAAGTGATGAATCATGATTCCTTCAAATAAAGAAATTGGAATTTAATTCCACTGTTAAATGTGAGGAATGATCATTCCCATAGGAACAAAAATGAATGAAATTTGCGAACTAGTTATTGATACTTATCTTAAAAAATTGGAAAATATATATTCGGTACGAATCAGTAAGTGGGATTTATGAGTAAAATGCAAATGAATTGAATCTTTATCTTATTAGGTGAACTATTACAATGTAAAATAGTGGCTATTATCAAGATTTACATTACTGAATCGAACCGCCTGGTTTGGTCGGTACTGTACCATACTTGCCATGAACTAAGATGGCGTGTGGTCTTGGTATAGGTTTGTGCCCGAACCGGTGCGAACCGGTTCTTACTCGGCAAAACTGCCTAGAACTACTCGATTTGTAGTGGCTCAGCCTAGTAAGGATACCGAACCCAATTTGGCATCTCAATTATTGAGGGAGAAAGGGCTGGACGCCCTCTTCTCCTTTTGCTTCAAGGTAGAGGGGAGATAGGAGAAAGGAGAGGAGAAAAAGGAGAGACTGGAAGGATGGGATCTTTTCTCACAAAACCCTATTTTCCACTCAAAACTAAATAAAGGAACCTTAAAAACTTTGAAAACCCCAAAAAATTTGGTGTACTAGTATGATACGATACTGGTACCATATTTTTACTAGTCTCCTACTGGTATGCAATCCAGCACCAAGATTGCAAACATGGCTATTGTAACATTACAATTGCTGATACTTACATGATCCATGAGTTTTTTGGCGAACAACAGGATCTGTGAGTTTATTATATGTACACATATTAAGTTATTTTTGCTCGTTAATGAAGGGTCGCATTATGCTTCCTCTTCCTAAAAGTATTTTTTTGCAAATGAAAATCTAAAGGACTTCCAAGTTTGACAGTTCAACTTGGAGTGAAGATGGGGTATGTTTGTTAATCTTGCACATGACATACAATTTCATATTTCACATCTCCACTTGGGTATTTGCTGTTTGGAATTCATTTCTTTAAAAGAAAACAAAATTGTGTGAAATAATATCTTGTTTTGCTTAAAAAATCCACAATTTAATGTTGCCTCGATCATTCTATGGCATTCCTGGACTAGGTTCAACACAATCATCTAATTTATTTTCTGAAAACATAATCAATGTAGCACATCCTGCAAAAGATTTCCAAACGGAAATCCTAGTGTTTTCCTGTGTCTTGTTGACATCCTCATCATTGCTAGTTATAGGACAAGCATCACTACTGTCCCAACCATGTCACTTCAAATATTTGTTATAAGTATTTTTTTTCCTGGAGATTTGAAGTCTTTTGTAACCATTTGGACTCATTCTATGTTGATGCATAAGTACTCCTAAGGTGGTCCGGAAAAGATTCTTCTAGAGATGATAAACTTCCAGTACTGCAACCTGTCTCTTGTAGAGGGTCGTATTCTTCTCTAACCTCTTTTTTACCTTACATATTTCTGATATTTTGAACCCAAGTTTCACTTGCCCAGTCCTAAACATTTGTATAATTTTGGCTAGATTCTTTATGATCCCTAACAACCTCTTCTTCAATTGGAACATTTTTTGATACATCAAGAAACAGTAATGTTGGGTTTCTTGCAAGTCAGTTTCTGCAAGTTATGTCACTGCTGTGTGTATAGAGTTATCCCATCATGCGCTGTCTACTCTTGTACTGTATTTTCTTGTCTTCTCCCACTTCTTTAGTGTTCTTCAACAAAGTTTATCTGTAAGAGCTAGTGCTTAAGGCAATTATAACTTGTAAGGAACAATCACTCAGCTTTATCATCTTCATATATGCGATCGAGTTTCTGTCTTCTTTTTACTTTGTTTCATAGTAATGCTGTAAATATCTTTACGATCTGATATTTATATGAGAGCCAAACAAAAGGAATTGGATCATTTCTATCATTAACCAAAAGAGCAGGCTATGTATCAGTTGGATTTGATCCCATGAACAAGTTGTAGATCTCCTGATCAAGTGCTCCTCTTCACACAATCAGCTTCTCATACCGAATTGTTTGGTAAATAATTAGGTCTATTCAGGCAGAATATAGTGAAAGGAAATAGAACAAGTTGTCTTGGTCCTTGCTCAGCTTCCTTCAAGATTTGATTTGCAAGCACTGCATGTTTTCCCTCTTTCAAAATTCGGCAGCTGTGGATCTCTCATTCTTCCTACTGCTTCTCGCTGTTCTTTCTTTCAGGGGATTCTTGAAATCAATGCAGCACTTGAATTTGCCATAATCTGACATTTCTAGATTGTACTAGTATAGGTCAGCATCATTCTTCTGTTACAACTAGCATGCCTTATGGTTGCTGTTAGCATTTGAGAAGATCAACTGTAGGGCAATTGTTTTTTTTTTTTAATGGATTGCTGGATCAGGAACCGAGTTTTATTTTCCTAGAATTAATTATGTTTTTCACTTCCTCAGTTATGAAATATTAGACATGTGATTTGAATGGAGATGGGCAAGTATTTTTTTCACTCTCATCTATTGGTTTTCCACGTTAATAAGGTTTTTGTTGCTGAGGTAGGAATACCATCTCATTTGTAGACTAGCAAGAATTTGTAAGGCAAGCTCAGTATTGTGATTTTTGTAATTCATAATTGCACTATTATGTGGAGCAGTACATCTAGTATATGCAAGCTCCTTTAAATAATCCAGAATTACCTTTCTTTAAGCTTCGCATTTTATTCCAAATGTCTTTCATAGATTAAGTAATGCTCCTAAGCTCTTTTTTAGTGATTCAGTAATAATTGGCAACTCCGCAGGCAGATAGAAATATAGATGGACGCTTAAGTTTGAGAGAAATGATTGATAGCCCCTATGTATTGTACAGCGTTTTTTAGTGAGGAAGATGAGGATGGATTTCACGGCGAATTACGGTATTCTCTTCAGGTATGTGGTGGACATAATGGTCTTCGTACAATGTGCTTTGCATTTGATTTACTCTGTTTGTTAATCTATCTATTTTTTACTGGTTGGATGACTCTGGAAAAAATTTAATGATTCATCTTCTTTTGCATGAATTTGTATCATACGAGTAGTCAAGAAGTGGTTTTTTTTTTTCCCTTTGCATCAGAATTAAGCTTTATACTATTCCATTTCTATGTGAGTCCCTTGTATATCTTCTGTTATTTAGGATAAGAAACCCATATAATTCTTAACCATCTGATAATTTATATTCATGAGGAACATCTTTCTTTATAACAGGTCTGGATCTAAGCTAACCCTTGAGCTTAGCAGCACCGGACTGTGATACCTGGGTTTTCCATGATTTGCTGCAAGCGCGATTCTTTTCAGTTTCAATTTATTTTGTGCTGGAAGATCGACCTGTTCCACATCTAAGTGCATAATGTACAATACAATAGCCAAGGATATGTATTACACTGTAATCTTCTTTCTCAAATCTATTTGCCAGATTTGATTGCTTCTTCTTTTCCATGATTTTGGACTTGCAGATATGCTTCTTGATGCTAGTATCTGATGTACAGAAATTTTCTCGTGCAACTCTAGACTAAGTTCTTTGCTGAACAGAACTTGATTCAAGTTGAAGTATCTCTCATCTTCGGATGTAGCATATGGTGAGTATTTATTTCTCCACAGCATTTCTTAGATCACTTCTAAATCAGACTTGCGGCATGGTTTTTTTTTTTTTATAACCCAGTTCCCTAATAAATGATTCATTTCTTGAGTCATCTCAATGGAGTCGAATCTCTTTTGTCACCCCTGACTGTCTTTAACTTATGCTGCCAGTCTCTTTCAGATATAGGTTTGGAATACTGATCTATGCAAATTTTGGAGTATTTATTGCTTTTGTTGGTGAATAGGTTGTCGTGTCTGGGTATTTTCTGGCCGTCGAAGAGCGACAAGAAGTACAAGCACTGGAGAACAAGAAGGTGCCAACAAATGAAGCAAAATTAACACCTGCAAACACTGGTCTTTCTGGGTCACAGCAGGAACCAGGACAAAAGGTCAGAGCAGCTTCAGCACAAACTAGTCGGCCCGATGACTGCATGTAAGTTCTTAGGATTCGACACATACAAACTGACATATTGTTTAATTTATTTGGATTCTCTTGGCGGTTCCAGTTTGACCATTAATGCTCTAACCCAAAATCATGCTTTTAAATAACGGTGCCATTGTAACGGCTATTGAGATCATTAATGTGAAAAAAACATAACAGCTGAGACTTTTATAGTAGCAACTATTTTCACTTGCAGTTTCTTTTAAATAAAATAATAGTTTTTTTAGATTTCAAAATTTTCTCTCAAAATTTCCTTAAAAATAATTCAGGGTCCCTTATTTTATTTATAAAAAAGAAAGAAAAAATAATAACGTTATTTTTTGTTATTATCTATTTTTATGTTATAGTATCTTTATGAAACCCGTCATTTTAGTGATTATTTAATATTAAATTTTTGTAAAGTTGTCTCTTGAGATTAAAAAAATGACTGTATAGCAATTTTGATGGGACTGTTATAGCGGGTAACTTGTCATTTATTGTAGTGACCGAAACCTCCCGTGAGTGGGGAAGTCGTAGGGCTGGCATATTTGTTATCATGGGAGAGCTTTTCCTTTTTTTTTTTTGGGGTACATAAAGAGCTTTTCCCTTTGATTCCCAATGCTTTTAAACTGATCATCTGTAGATGTACCCAAAAAAAAAAAAAAATCTGATCATCTGTAGTCCTTTCCTTGTTTCCTTTTACTATTTTTTTTAAGGAAAAGGTTTGAAATTTATGTTCTTTTTTTTTTCCCTTCTTTTTGCTTTTTTACATAAAGGAGCATATGGGATATGGGACAGCGACATTTGGCCAGGAGTTTTGCCTATTAAACAAAAAAATAGAATTACCCTCTCAGTCCTTTTTTTTCTTTTAAGAAAATGTATATCCTATATTGAAGCACGATCTTGCTCACGAGTTGGTGTATGACCTGAGATTGTAGCCATAACATCCAGTCATAAAAATTCTATTAATTATTTTGAGCAGTTATCAATTCTTCTCATCTTTTTATTGCTTCCCCTAGCATTGGGGTTGGTTAATTATGGAACGGTTATATAATTATTCTCAATTTTCCACTTAGCCAAATGATCCACCGAATTGCTCTCAAAAAAATGGGCCAATTCAAAACTGTTCAATTATTCATGAATTATACATGAATTTCATGATTTATTCACAAGTTATTCATGATTATTTTAAGAAACTTTTATATGTTATAAATTAGTAATACCACATATTCTTATCATTTGTTATGATTTCCCTTCCTATCCTATTTTTTTAACAAATAAGTTTAAACATATTTTATAAGCTCTTTTTTTTTTGTTCTACATTTTTTTTTCTTATTATTGGCTATATAAACTCTTTTCAAACATCTAAAGAATTTGCTAAGATTTTTTTTTCTAGTTCCGAATTGTTACCTGCAGCCGAATTGCCTCGGTTGCTGAACTTGTGACTATGTTCATATGGTTCTTTCCTTAGCTATGATTTTTTTAATATTTTTAATTAAGAAATATTGCTTGCAATAATTTGACTTAAAATTTGTTTTCATTTCATGTTCGCTTTGAAAATATTCATCAATTGGCTGGACCGGAGAATTAGCCAAATTCTGTTGAGAACCTGGCCTACGTGCTTACTTCATAGTCAAGGAAGATGACAGTCACTTATGCCATTTTTGAAGCTAATGTCACTATCTATTACTATGTGCAAGCTAATAATTAAGTCTAGCACTATTATTTATAGAGTTAAAAGCTTTTCAAAGTATGAGGCAACTTGTTAGGGAAATATAGAATGATGGATGAGTAGGCTTGGATGCTTTCAATAATGCTAGCATCTATTTCTCGAAAATAATGCTAGCATTTAACTCGTGTGGTGCATATGGAAGAAAGTGGAGTTTGGTGGAACCTTCTTTCACCGAGGACGGTAGCATCGTAACCACCATTATGCTATCAGGCACCATAACTCCGGATGCTACTTGTAGGGCTAGGGCATCCCTGTGATTTCACTTGCCCTGCTTCTCATAAGGGGCATGGATCCTCTACGGTGCGCAGGCCGCACCACAGAATGCGGTGCATCTATGGATGGCCGACATCAGGAGATTGATGACCATTAAATAAAGTTGCCCATAAATGTGTATATGGCATGCATTGTTTGATGGCCATCAATTTTCAGATGGTGGCTATCCAAGGATGCCGAGGGGGCATCCTTCTTCTCATAAGGGGCATGGATCCTCTGCGGTGCGCAGGCCGCACCACAGAATGCGGTGCATCCATGGATGGCCGACATCAGGCGATTGATGACCATTAAATAAAGTTGCCCATAAATGTGTATATGGCATGCATTGTTTGATGGCCGTCAATTTTCAGATGGTGGCTATCCAAGGATGCCGAGGGGGTCCCCGTTGTCTCATAACCTCTTCATAACCTCTCCCGAAAGGTTAAAACAATTGTCATGGATCATTGCTGTTTGCCTTCCACCTTTCTAATTCGAATTTGACGTCCCATCTACCAGCTTATTTATATCGATGCTACAATAATGTATTCAAATCAACTGGGACAACATTCCACATGCTCATATCATTGAGACGCTACGCAGGGGTTCTCCATGGACCATTACATCTACTATTCCTATAGTTGATGCAGGAAAGGAGAAGCTGTTTGCCTCCAGTGAACAGTTGTGCGAATTCAAATAAGAGCAGAGCCATACTGTAGATGCCCAGAGAAGTCACTTGTAAACGGGGCGCCGGGAGAGTTGGAACTTGGGACATAGCAAGCTCAGCGCCGATACCTGACCACTCAGCTCAAGGCCACTCTGTACTGCACTCGGTCCAAGACAGTTCTACCGTGTTCTTAGGTACTATTATTGGAAGATTAGCTTGGTGAACTTGGGCTGGTCTAAGTTTCAACTTAGCTGGCTAGGGTTATTTAGCCTTAAGCCATGATTAGCGTACTGTGTACATACAAAATAAGATGTGTTCATTTAACATTTTGATCAAATGTATTTAATTAGTGTTTTTCTTTTCTTGACCAAAATGGTCAGAAAGACGACCACAGGCTTCATTGGAGATAAAACAGGTATACAATGGAAATTTGAAGAAAATCAGAACAAACACATAGAGGTCTTTGTGTTGAGTAATGCTTATTTTGAAAAAAATGCCATGCATCCTCACATAGCTTGTGTAGTACTTAATGTGCCATGTGATAATTGCACGATCTTCCATCATTCAGATTTTTTCCAAAGATGCATCATCTAAGAATCAAATCTAAAAACTCTTCTCGTTAAGCAGCAGTACGCGACCCGCTTATTACAAACCAAGACAAAAAGATAAATGAAATGACCGGTTGTTTGCATGCACCCGCGCCAATGTTGCAATATCCTATGAAGTCCACTGTGAATTAACAACATATAATTCTAGATAGACAAATCTACTGTCAAATGGTCCATAACTTTTTCTTCTTTTAAGTATAATGAATATTGGATTATGTCTACTAGCTCAATGGAGGACCAATTTAACTATGGAGCAACACGCATGACTGCTTTTTTTTATAAAAAAAATTCTCCATATTTGTCTGTGCTTTTTTATGATTGGATTGGTTTATTATGAGGCCGATAAATTTGGTCCAACTAATAGTTCCTACGGTACGGAGGGCTGATCAAAAGTTTGATGTTTTGGATTTTTTTTTTTTGTTATTTGAAGAAGAATGATGCATGCCCTAGGGCCAAATAAGAGGAACCAATCCAGCTGGCTGGGGGAGGGTCGGATTTGCGCATGGGAATGCGGGTACAAGGGAAAGGGTGGTGGGTCGGGCGGGTTGAGCTTCTTGACTGCCATCCCGTACACATGCCTCGAGGCCATCTCCGCCATGCTCCCTCGTAACCCAGAGAAAAAGTATAAGGCTGCTCACGCGATGATGGGTGAATACGGAGAAAGCAGGAGAAACGGCACCACATGTCATGTTGATGGACCCAACTCATGAACTCAATCAGCTCGCCAGGCCAGCCCCTCTTGCCAAACCCCACCTCAGCCTTTGGTCACGCCTTCCTTCCAACTTTGGCTTCCTACTGGTTAGTATGGAAGAGAGAGAAACGGGGGGGGCGTCGTTACAGTGATTGGAAACCTACCATGATGAGTCCATATCAAAAACTTAATTTTAACTTCGCATGATATTGGATGTACCTTTGATTTTTCATCCATAGCATGTCACGGGAGGAGAAAAAAAGGGAGCACAAACACACGTGAATAGGAGCATAACTGGTGTATGGTGTTTTTTGGGAGGAGGTGAAACAGGGCGAGCGCAAAACCCAGGGAATCCAAGGCCTCGTTCTCCTCCGAGACGAGGAGATGCGCATTTTTCACGCCTAAACTGAAAAATATCTAGCTCATATTATTTTGGAGAGATTTTTATATATAGAGAGAAGCAGTTTGAGATCATATGAGATCCATTCTATGGACGACCATAAGAGGTATTTCCTTTGAATTGCTAGATATTTTATTTTCAGATGCTCGTGGATGTATTTATTCTACATTGATTTAATGATTGTGGTTTACCAAAAAAAGAAAATATCTAGCATTTCGGAAATTTCCATCTCTTTTTGCAGCCATCTGAAAAATTAAGAAACAACTATTGCTTTAAGTCCGTATGATGCTTAGTTTAATATTATAGTGTGCTTCTGGCTTTTTATGCTAATGTGCTCTCATGACCAACTGCATGATTTAGAATGTCTTGATTGTGGGACAACATCAAATTGGATGATTCGATATATATGAAGTGGAGTCCACTTGATGTCAATTACATATATATCTGGATTATTCCATCCGAGGGACCGCATGAATCTGGCATTTGCCCCACAGCAGTGACGGGCCGGGAAATGGAACACAGTATAGCTTAAAAACATAAATATGTATTTTCTAGTGTTTACTTGCCCGCATGGTATTCATTCGTATAAGCACACACACATATATATATTTATATATGTATGTATGTATATGTATATGTATGTATGTATGTATACAACAAACACACACTCACATAAGTGTAGGTGTGCACTACATGCATCGTTGGACAACACCAAAGGGTCAATAAAACGAAAAAAAAATAGGCCACACTCCGAATTCTATTAGCTTGCTTGTGTATCAGTGTTTTGGTGTTGATTTGGTGTAGATATATGGCCGCTAGTTCTTATTTAGAGAGTTTGTTCTCCAGGTCAAATGCACTCTATCTCCCATATACACGCATAGAAAATATCTTAGAGATGGCACCATCAAAGTATATATGAAAACTGCACCTCTTCCAACTGGAAATACATGCCAACCAGATGAGCTAAGATTGATTACAGGTCACACAACCTTCTTCCAAGAAAATTACCAATCTACTCTGTGAAAAGGCTGTGGTTGGACCACTAATCACACTTCAGATGAATAGGTCCACTTAGGAATTTTTTTTCTCGGCCCTTCTCTATCATTTATTTGCCCCATCCATGTTTGACTTGAGGTTGAATGGTCTGGGGACAAAATAATCAGCAATAATTGGCTACAAAATAACTGTATGGAATTTAAGAAGAAATTTACCTTTTGCAAAAAAAAAAAAAAAAAAAAAACAGTATGGGCAATATTTTAAGAAAAAGAATTTTAGGCTAGTCCACAACTAGAGCGGATCATAGGCTAGACTTGGGCATAGAAAATGTCAAATTTTAAATAGGCTCAACCTGAAACCCAACTAAAAATGAATGTAGTTTAGACCTGTGGCCCGATCCATGTTCAACTCTATCCACAGTCCGAACTGTATAGGCAAGCTCATTGAATTCAAGTCCAAACCTTAGAACTATAACAAGGCTAGTTTGTCACCTATTTGGCTTTTTAATTCTATTATGAGATCCAAACTTTGCAATGCCAACCATGTGCGAGGTCTTGCATTTCATTTCAAATTAGAATCTACAATACTTATTTCCTTACTTTCAGGAGAGATTAAAGAAGGGTGCCTCTTACCGTAGAAAATATATATAAGTAAAAAAGAAAAGAAACTAAACTGAATGACTATGTCCGTTTATAGTGCATCTCATGTCCAATACACATGCCAACCCTTAGGCCTTAGTATATATATACATATATTTGGGTGAATAACTCAATCAAAAAACAGTGGTCACATTTGCTGGTGAGTTGAAAGGGTGGACACAGTGGTTGAAATAATTCGGCTCTGAAAGCTAAAAATGCGTCTCTTGGGCGATACAGAGAGCAGTGGCAGCTGGGTTCCAGAGCTTCACGTGTCGCAACATTCTTGGCAGAAGAAAGGAGGCAAAGAAAAGATCGTTGGTGTGCTTCCGTACGCTTGCTGGGGTTAATTTTCCTTTATTCCCATTGCCTCGTGTCTCGAGGGCCAGACTGCCGAGCCTTTTGTTTTCAGTCCCAGCCTTTTGCCCACCCGTGCCCTCACAGTCCCAACCAAATGCCCTCCCTGTCAAACCTAATTGGATCGGCTGGACCACCTAAAATACGCAACAGCCTAATTCGGCTTACACTTGCCTGACTCAGTTTTGGTTTGCACCTGTCCAAGTTTAGGTCAATCCTAAGTTTGTGATGCTTGTTGAGGTGCAGAACTCTAAGACCTTGTGTTAAGTGTAAGTTCCTTTGACAACAATTCATCTTTAACGACGACTGCAGAGTCACAGACATGTCCATGTTTCGAAACCTGGAGGAATCTGATATCCTTGAGTGTCCAACACATTGCAATATGGTCATAACACATGCACTTTTTAAATTATTAATTACTTCTCCTCGAAGGCTTTGGCTCGTTTATGCGTACTACTTTCCAACCCTTGTATACTTAATTTGCGCCACTTGCTCCTTATTTTTCTGCCCTGATTTTATACTGTTTGGCTTTTCATAAGATGACATCACAAAATTCTCTTCTATATAGCATGGCTTCAAGATGTCGCACCACAACGATCTTGTATCATCGACATATGTTCGCACATCTAACCTACATCTCCCCTCAATAACAAAGAAATCTCTATGGCTAATTAATTAGGAAATGGAACTTGGAGAGTTATCTTGAAACACTGATCAATCAATGCCTCCGTTACCTTTAATCACAATAAAGCAAATTTGTCATGGTAGGAAATATTTTTTTTTTTTTGGATCACAAGTCATGTATAACTTCTGACTTCCGGCAGGCAATCTATAAATTAAAAGGTATATTGTAACCAAACCGAGACATGTGAATGCATCGTACACATTTTTTATGACTATGAAAATGTGCAACATATGAATACATCATATTTATTGATTTGTCAAATTGCAATCAACTTATTAAACTGACATGCATAATTTCACCCTCTAATTTGTTCATTTCCTTCGTTTAATATTAGTACATATCGTCTAGCATGACCTAAAAGTGGAGACCAAATGTCGTGGTGCTTTATAGATCTCACACTATAGAGATGCCCCACATGAGGTGAAAGATATAGAGTGCGCTAAGAGCAATGCACATAAAGATGCTGCTTTCCAATGGTTCTTATCTTGACATGTAAAATTCATTTTTACACTACATATGTTCTTTTAGGGAGAAAAGAAGTCGTCAGATAGACAATTGTGCATTGTTAGGACAAGTACCAAGCATGTACAAATGCATGCATGAGAACAATGCATGGACCTCTTTCTTGTTGAATATCTTTTTTAATTCACATATATACTGACATTCTTCTCTTTCTTTCCTTTTTTTTTTTTAAAAAAAAAATATACTTCTCTATGAGTAAATTATCACAAAAGATACAACTTTATGACAAAATGAGAATGTGCCTAGTTTTAATTAAGAGTTCAAGTAGCATGTGTCAAAGGATAAATAATATTAACTTTTTTGGTAAGCATACTCAAAATTTAACTTTATCACATTAATTATGCAACGAGAATCACTTTGTTAATATATTAGCTTTCTAGCACATATAAGGTTCAAGATAGTGTGTCAAAGTATTCCAGATACAAATAATATAGGCTATGACCAAGCTGACACTGTTGTTAAATCAATTTATGCTACCGTCAACTAGCCTTTAAGCTAGTTTGACTTATATTAGAGTAAAAGTTCGAAACATTTTATGCTAAGACAAATTTAAAGATATACCTTTCTTATTTGATCGGGGAGAAGAAAAGTTTTCCATAACCTTCTCGACTATAATATCTTAGAATAGGATAGCAGAAAACAGGAAAACTATTAAAGTAGGATCGTACATTTTATTTATTTTTATTAATTAAATAATAGAATGATTACAATCTCTCTATTTATAATTCTACGGTCCAAGACTTAAAATCGCGCTCAAATTTCCTATCTAATTAAAAGTGACTGCAACTTTTCTATAATCGTTTTAATTAGTAGAGGAGTAATCATGAAAAGCCAAAATCTCTTGCACGAGATCTCGACTCCTATATTAGGTTTATCTCCAGCTGCGCGTCATCCAATTCTTCTGAGACTAAGTTATGCTCGATCAGAATTTTTATAAAAAAAAAAACTTTCACTTTTTTAGGTCCATTTTAAGGCCCAAACATCACGTTATATCCCGGCGTTGTATGCACATAATCTTTTAGGGGATCGATGCACCCTCATAGCACTCGTTGAGAGCTTGATCATTTTGGTATTTGGAATGCCAAAAATAGACACTAGATGGGAAAGTTCTGGTCCATGGAAGTTGGGGTTGGTGAGATTGGGTGCTGGTTGTAATGATTCATGCTCTAGAACCCAAACCAAAGTGATCTACAGCGAGGTTAATGATTCTCTTGGATCATTTTCTGTCCTCCCATGTAAATAATTAAGCTGAAGCTTATGATATACCCCTATTTCATAATCCCATCATTGTTGAGTGATTTCTTCTTCTCTTGATTTTTATCAGATTATAAAGCGAATGGCAGCAAGAATAGAAATATCGGTCCAGAATCAGGGGAGGGAGGCCTCCGCTTGAATGTTTTGTTTACTTTAAGATAATAAAACTAACAGGCAGCTTTATTTTGACTAACAAAAGAAGTTGAGAATGGTCAACCATAGGTAATCTAGGTCTCCTCTAGCTGTCGAACTTTTTTTTTCTTTATAAAAAAAAAGACAATCTAATTATCAAACTTACAAATCAGAAATCTATATTTCTAGTTAACTAGGCTGCCTACGTTGACCAGAAGGTGATCTCAAACCTAACACGTCCCTATTGCAGGAAGCCTACATGTACGTATAAAATACAGTCCATGGCCTGTGCTACTGTAAAAATTCATAGGTTCAATCTTACTATTAGCGAGCGTTTCTTTTGCAAACCATCCTCTTATGTCAACGGCTACTTGGACCTCCACAGCCTACACCTCAATGCCTTCTCTCTCTCTTTTTGGCTCTCCTTTCAGATACCCCACGGTTAAGAGACAAAAGTAGAGTCCGAGAGGAGTGTGTGTGGGGAGAGAGAGAGAGAGAGAGAGGAGACGGGATGAGGGCGTGCAGTCCTGCGCTAAACCTCGTGATTGCTGCTGCCTCGGCATCAACTACGCCACCACCGCGACCCACGCACAGGCGTGTCAAAAGCTAAAAATGGGCAAGAACAGTGCCTGAGAGTGTGAAAGATTCTCCCATCTCTTACCCCATACTTGAAAGGCTTTTGTGCTCTTCTCCTCTCTCACCTCCCCCTCTCTTTCCATCTACATATGTCTGCATGTGTGTCTGCTTACTGTCTCGACCGATAAAGCGCTCTTGTCTTTATCACCGGGCCGTTGACAATATAAAAACAAAGGCAGCACAGAAGGATCAAGTCCCACAAGCTCAGAGGCTTGCTAATTAATTTCTCTTGCACCCTTCACTACCATATAAAACAAGTAATTTGTGACCAACTTACTCCTCTCCCTCTCTCTCTCTCTCTCTCTCTCAACTCTCTGGATGACATTTGTTTATCACATCTAACGCACTAGTTTCTTACATGAAGTGGGTCAGTTCTCATGCTAGCGCATGAAGCGAGTGTAGGTTTGCCCGTACTTTGAGGGTCTCCTTCCCAGATTTGACCACCTCACAGAGCAGCATGGAAGGGGCATAGCTGCATTTCCTTGGCTTCCAGCTTTCTTTCTTGGTGCACGTACGTGGCAAGCTAAGGCTGTCTTATATAGCTTAAAAAAACGATAGAAGTCATCTATGATTAATGTGAATACAATTGATGTTGCCAACGAGCAGCGACACCAGCAAAATCCCAAACGTAGTTCCACTTATCCTGAAACTATCTACTTTTCGGAAAGCACAACTTTAGGTAGCCTAAGCAAGCCTCAGTTGCTGCAGTTCAAAGGAAAGACTGGCCAGATTCTTATAACCTAACTACATTCCTTTTTTTCCTGAAAAATTAGCAACGAACTCTAACTACATTCTGAAAAAGATAATTAACAACTCCATGCGGTTCAAATTGTACGTAAGAGCTACCTAAAAATTTATAAATAAAGTTATGATGTTTTTCTCTTCTAAATATTTGATTTTTTATGCTGGATTAGGAGTTGGTTCTTACCTGCCGATCTGACAACATACTGAACTGCCAAGCATGTGATTGAACCATGTCTAGAGATATATGGATACTGGCGCAGCTCATCATTCTTTACACATGCTCAGTATGTCACAAGACTTGGACGACATGACCTACATGGAGAAAGAAGGGCATCCAACAATCACCTCTCTAATCATTGACTTCTTTTCATCCTGAAAACACTTTTTTCCATGATCATCATCAAAAGCATATCCTGGTGATCCAATTAAATGCCCTCTCTTCAGGTTACATTGCAGGCCTTTCAATTTCTTTGCTTTTCTCAAATGATAGGAGACAAAACTTAAAGAACAAGAAACGAGCACAATAAGTAATTAAATACAAGAAAAATGTAACTTTGATAGTACAATAATTGACCCATTCTTTTTCCTCACAAAAAAAAAGACCTACTCCATATATATCTACAATTTCAGTTTTTTTATTTATTTGATGATATGCAACCTTAAGGAGATTTGAAACTCTCATAAAACTAATGGGACACCGTACCACGATACAGTTTTTGTGGGTGTGGTGTGGTTCCCGTCTTTTAACCTTTTCAACAGCAAAATTAAAAAAATTGAAGAGCGTAATCTATGGATACCCACCATAAAAGAAGCAAAAAAAAAGAAGATGTTACCCTACTGACTATAATTTTTATCGACAACTAATTCTAAGAGCAAACAGTAAGGTCTAATATTTCCGGACAACATTATAGTCAACTCTATTTCAGTTCGAATTAAAACTTTGATTATTCTATACTGATTACAAGGAGGATCTACCTTCAATGTAGGAGCACATGAGAAGGATTATTACAAGAACAAATATAAGAACATTCATCCAACAATAAATCTGGAATGCCATATCAACCTCAACTTATAAGTGAATCCTAGAGGAGAAATAGAGATGTGGGACAAGCTTTAAATTCCTCCCTTGGCAGAAAGAGAAAAGATAAGAACTAGGTAAAGAATAGTTACTATGGGGTCTTTTCCTCGAGATTCTGAAAATTGGAGCCCATCCATGATCAGTTTCCGTGGAGTAGCTAACCATGCCATGGTTTCTTATTTTGTTGAGACTGCTCGTAGGAGGAGGAACTCATGCAAGGGTCGAACCCAGCCATATTGAGGATATCCCTGTGGGAAAAGGCTCTCAGACCCAAAAAGTCTCTAGTCAACCCATCATTTCCGCCACCAGCGCCAGCACTTCTTCCTTCCTCATTCCTTCCATGCCTTCTTGCAATGCTTTCCATTGTAGTGTTCTCCTCCCTCTTGGCTCCCAGCATTACCCCAAAGGGCTCCTCAAAAGGCCCACCAAAGCCAGCAGGTGAGGGGAGGGAATTCATCATCATGTCTTGGAGAAGGGGAGGTGCCGACCCATGCCCGAAACCACCACCACCGCCTCCAGCCATCTCTTGGTGGGAGGTTAAGCCAAGACCAAAGCCAGTACCAGTAGTATTGGCAACAGTAGCGTTGGTAGTGTGAGTTACCATCTGACCATGATGTGGAGGTCTGCTCATGGTTGCACCCATCTGGGCTGCCTTTTGTAGCAATGCTGTGGCTGACATGTGAGAAGAGGCGGCAGTCGAGGGCCCTTGGTAATGAGGGGGAAAAGGTGGAGGAGGGGGAGCTGGGTTTTCATGCGAGTACTGCTGTTCTAGTCTTGTGGAGTGGATAGAGGAAGGGAGGTCAAATTGGTTCAGAGAAGCGGGGCCCTGGCTAGCCAACCATGGTGGGATATCTGCTCTCATGCCGAGGTGTTGTTCTCTTTTCAGCGAGAATTCTTGTAGCCCATGACTGCCTATGATGTTAGTGTTGGCTGCTGTGGTTCTCATCAGGTGAGTGAACTGGGCTTGGAGGGCATTGTGTGGAAGTGGAGAGGGGGCATGGGATGATGCGGGCTGAGAGAATAGCAGCGGGTGGTTGTCAGCCAGAGGGTTTGCTGTCATGACCCTTGCACTCTCTTCTGCCAATGCATCACAGAAGGCTCTGTGGGTGATAAAGCTATCCCTCCTGCAATCAAGAGAAATAACCAACGAGAAAAAACAAAGAACAGGCATCACAAAGGGCAGCCATCATTTAAAAAAGCTCACGCAACTCCAAAGAGAAACCAAGGTGTGGAAAGAAGGAGTGAAATGAAAAACAGATCGAAGTGAAAAAATATTATGCCTTCTGTCTCTGGGTTGCTGAATCCATGGGGACATTTTGCTGAAATCTTTCCATTTTCGTGCTATCCTCATGACCAAAACCCAAGAGAAGTGGCAATGACTACCACAGGTAGCCTGCTAGCTGGCACTTTTGGACCTAACTTTAATGCTTGATGGGTTTAATGCAGTGATTCTTCCAATGAAGTTTAATTTCAAGTACTCCTTTTCCAGTGCCACCTTTTTGTTTCATATCTAGAGAATTACTATTGTCAAATGTAACTAGTTGGGTAATTAGTTTAGTTCTTTTGCTACCTTGAGAAGAGGGTACCACAGTCGCATCTGTATTCCCTTGTGCCACAGATCTTGGCGTGGGCCTTCCAATCAGATTGAACAGCATACTTCTTGGAGCACTTGTCACACTTCCACTTCTTCTCCCCGTGTTTCCTGCTGAAGTGTTTCTTGATCCCAGTAAGGTCCCCAAGAGCCCTAGAGGGATCATGGTGCACACATGTCACCTCTGGGCAGATGTACACCTTCTTCTTCACCTCCTTGCTGCTTCTCTGCTTCAGCTTCCATGGAAGGTTATGACCCCTCCTGTGGAGCTGCAGGTTCTGATCCCTCTGAAACCCTTTGTTGCAGATCTCACACACAAACCTGTTGGTAGCCATCAGGGTCTTGGGGGACAGTGCTATCACCTCAGCATCTGGGTCTGATATCCAACTCCCAGAAAAGAAAAAAAAAAAAAAACCAAGAAAATGAAAAAGTCCAGCATAGATTTAATGATTGGATTAAAACAAAAACATGACAGATAACATTAATTTGAGATAATGGAATTATAGGCTAACTGTAAGACCTGGGTTTCCTGGGAGGTTCCTCTTCTTCTTCACTGGAGCTGGGTTTGGGGAGGCAAAGGAGGACTGCTGGTTGGAAGAGACACTGGCTTCCCCAGAGGCTGAAGTTAGATTGGACATGTTCTCCTCCACCAGCTGGTGCTGCTGAATTATGAGCCCTTTCATCATCTGTCTACTGTTGAGTGGAGAATCCTTAAATAATTAGGAAAGGGAAAGATATATAGGCTAGGGTTGATGAATAGCTCAAGTACTCTAAGGCAGATCTATTTGTTTCCCCTCATCTGATAAAAGGAAACCCTGTGGATTCCAAAGTTGCAAAAAGGAGCATCATCATTTACCGATCTGACATGCATCCCTGAGGGATATCCCATGTTCCACATAAAATACACATATAATTTATCAAGGTAAAGAAGGGAGAACTCTAGGATGATGATATTATTTCCATCAGATTTTTAAAAGGAGATCTTCAAACCACAATTCCAGCAAACAAATATCAAAACAAAGAGGGGGAAGAAGAAGACTTTAAGACGCTAGCAAACGGAACTGCACCAAAACATTCCATCAGCTCTGAAAATAGAGGAAAAGAAATGAAGACCTCATTCCATGACGCAAAAACTCCATATGCTTTTCCACCTTAAGCGAAGACCACATGAAACTTGCACCAAAGTGCGAGCAAATGAACAAATCAAACAAAACCAATTTTACCCGAAGACCAGAACCCTGAGATTACAACCAGAAGACCGGCTAGGAGGACATAATTACTGCTACCCAAAAATTCCAAATAAGATGAACAAAAGAGAGCAAACCAAAAGAAAAGATAGTAGAGAAAGGAAAGGAATTGAGAAGAATTTTACCCCAGAGAGAGAGAGAGAGAGAGAGAGAGGTCTATGCTGATGAGGGAGGAAAGCAAATATGCAGCCCTCCACCCATTCAATGCTCACATCCTACACCCTACTCTGACGTCGCACTTTCTGTCTTTTCCTTTGTTCCCTACGCATATCTAGAAATTCCTTCACCTCCCCCTCTCTATAATATAATCTCTGGTACACTGTACAACACTTGTTCTCTTTCCTACCATCATAAATATCTTATATCAGCTGTTACTATTGCCGGGCACAGTACCATTGGGAGAATAATACTGCAAGTCACTCGTACAGTGTTACTGGCGGGCTTGCACGTGCCATCATGCAGTGTTGACACACAGAATTAGGTGATGCAGAGGTCACCACAAAATCCATTCTCTGTGGTGGACTAGCTTCCTTTGCGGCTTGGGTTGTTGGTTTTGGCATCTGCGTACATGTACGAGCTTTTAGGCGGCTATTAGATTAATGAAAAGAGCTTTTGTCTTAAAAGGAGAAAAGTGGGATAAAAGGCAGGAGAATGATGGGATCTTCATATACTTCTCATTAGGAATGGATTGGGAGTCGTGGTAAAAGCAAGGCCCCAGTTTTTTACGTTTACACTAAGAATGATTGGGTCATTGATTGAACTCACAACTGGCATGCTCATGTCATCTCTTTTTTTTATTATTAAATTAAATCAATTTATTGTTTTCTAAGTAATACAAGAAAAGAAATCTCGAGAGCTCTTTGGACCAGTTTTATAATGCCTTGGAGTGGTGAGTAGTTTGAGTTTTTATAGCACAGACCCACCTCCCTCGTTGGGTACTGTATGAAATAAAAGAAATTTTGTATTTTCTCATTTTTTTTTAATATTGAAAATAGAGAACTTATTGCATTTGTGGCATTTTTAAATTTGAAAACAATAAAGAGCATTTTTTTTCTACACGGCCGAGCACCTCGATGACACTCTGCAGACTTCTGTTCCTATTTTATTTTTGATATTTTCTTTTCATTTTAATAAAAGATAACATTTTTTTTTATTAAGTTGTCTCATAATTATTTCTATTGAATTGAAGGAGTAATGTCTAAGAAAGGAAGAAGTTAATGCGTACATGCATCCGTTGAGCTTGTATTGTTTTTATAGGCCAAGAAAATGGCCCCTATTTGGGCTTAACGTGGCAGGTTGTTGAGCCGTCAACATGAGGACCCTCTTGACTTGTAGCTGTGGGTTGTTGTTCCCTAGTTTTACCTTGGAAGACTGCAGATGTGGAAGTCCACGCTCAATCTCAAGTAGATCACCCTCCCGAGAGCTCTTGACTCTTCTCATGGCTTTGCACACCACACAAAATCTTTGGTTTCCTATACGGATAAGTTTGCTCCTCATCTCGGCCTTCATCAACGCATGGCTCCAACGGTCTAACACCATAACGCCTTATCATTCTTGGCGGAAAATGAGCCTTACACATTCCCCTCTATTTTTGACGGGAATTTTGTTTCATTGAGTTGATCCTTTTTTTTTAAAGTTTTACAGTCTGCAATCATTTCTAATACTTATATAATATTATTTATTATTTAGGATTTTTTTTATGTATATTCTTCTAAAAATTCAAATTTGCGTGAATACCATCAAAATTTAAATTTATTTCTGCACCTTCATAAAATATTATTTTTACACAAATGCTCCTAATATTATCGGTTCTTCTAGCACTATTAATAAAAATCATATTTATTTTAAAATAAAATAAAATAAAATTTTGAAATTATTTTTTTGTGCCTCCATCGCGATCGCCTTATAAATATTTTCTTTTGGACATCTATCCAGTAAGGGTATTTCAGTCAATTTAATTTAAAACCGTTAATTTTTTGACGGCGTTAGATGACGTCAGTACATATGCAAAAATATGGATTAAAAAAGGATAGATTAGGAAAACAAGTATTTTATGTTTTACGAGGGTATACATGCGAATATCAATTTTGGAAGGATATTCATGCAAAATTTGATATTTAGCGGGTATTTATGAAAAAAAATCCTATTATTTAACTATTGTTAATGTAATGATGACTCAGGTGATATTATTTAGATATATATAGTGTTTTTTTTTTCTTGGGTGCGTGTGTGGGTGTGGATGGGGAGTGGCTTTAGTTTGACATCATAATCCACCCTTACATGTCCAAATCAAGTGAGAGGGTTCATGAATTGGTGTTGCAGGGTGGGTGCACCAAGTATTGCTTATTAATACCATCAATAAGCACACAAAACATCAATGGAACAAAATGAATCCAGTAGGTAAGCAACCTTCAAGAGATTTGTGGATTTCTTCGGGCTTTGTTTCCTTACAATCCAAGGAACGAACAGATTATTTTATGCTTTCTTTTGTCATTTTCTATCCCTTTCTTCGGTCTACGCAACTATTCACTCGTCTCCAAATGGGTGCGTGCAGACAGATATGCCCTCCGAGCTCATCAGAGGCCATTTTAAAGCTGAAGGCATTTTTTAATTCCTTAGAGGAGGATTTTAAATGGGGAATGTCTTGTAGTCCTCACAGGTCTCCTCAGAATGCTGCAAACCGATGCGGGAAACAAAGGCTTTGCTGGAATCCGACGCCCAAATCTTCAACTTGGAGCATTGGTTGCTTCGTTGGTGATGCGAAGAACATAATAATACAAGTAAAAAAATTCTCTTGAACGTGGATGTTTGTCGTCTATAAAACCGGCTGCAGATGTTTGCCACTTTGTCGTACTACTTAGAAATAATAGAAAAGTAAAAAATATTATATACATAAGATTCTAATATACATACATATATATATATATATTACACACACATATTATATAAAATATATGTTTATAATTATATTCAATATGCCATATCAGTAAAAATATTCTCCCAATTTCTTAGAATATTTTTTTTTTGTTATTGAATCTTGCTGTTGAACTCGCAATCTTGCATCTGTTGCTTACCATTGATGGCAACAATCCAAACTTGGTAGATCGTTGCCACAAGACTCCATGTGAACTCTTTAATAGTTTATCTAATATGACTATTCATTTGAAACATCATTATTTCTCTCTCTCTCTCTCTTTTTTTAAAGAAAAAAAAAAAAGAGCCTTGTATTGCCCCTACTAAACTATGGCTTACTATTTTCCATCGAGAGCATGCTTTAACTTTCTCCCAGCCGCTTACTTCATTCCGAAGATACACAAAACGAAATGATCATATGTCCTCTAAATAATTTCAAAATAATCATTATATCTTCTTGTATTTTTCTCGTGATTTTTTTTTGAGAAATATTTATATTTTCCTATTGCAAAGCTTGTACTATTTTGAGCGTCCACAGAACTATGAGCACGAATGAAGCTTGCATGGTTAAGATTAAATTAATGGATGATGATGATGATTCATAAGATACTATACATTGCTGATCATGAGTCGAATTTAGATATAAAAATTATTAAATTTTATATAAATTCAGTCCAAATTTCAATTAAAAAATAAATACAGTCATCAACCCTAATGGTATGCGTAGAGCGTACCATGTATAACGGGAACTCTGCAGTCTTCTTGAATGCAACCTTCTCTATGACATAAGAAAGCATGAGCACCATCCATGTGAAGACTACGCATGATGTTCTTCTGGGGCTCGATGAAAGCGAGATTGCATCAATCCAACTTTACCCCGGCTTCCCTCCTTTACAAATTGTACGCAGATGCTCCGTCGCACTTGCGTAACACGTGCCCCACCGCCTTAGCCTTGCCGGGCGAGAGATAGGCATGACAGCTCACCATTTCCGTCCTCGCTCGTGAAAGGAAGCTCCCAATCCCGGGAATCCCGAGGCGAAGCAAACCCTCCTCTCCTCCTCCTCCTCCTCGTCACAGGCGGCCTCAAGCCCACGCGAAGCGTATCGAGAAATAATAATACTTTCTGACCGGACAATGCAGGTTCCAACAGTACGAAGCGCAAAAGGCAGGAGTCATTTTTGGAACGTCCTCATGCTCCTCCACTGGCACGCGTCAGTACTATTCACCGGAGCTCCATTACTAGTATTATGATTTTTTTTTCCTTCTCTTATCCTAGGAGCCCCACCCCTGATTTTCTCAAAATAAATTTCGGCCGCAATATCAGAGGGCGGCAGCAGATGCGGCGGAGATTTTGTGATCAGAGACCAGGACTTCAGACTGATTGCATTTGGAGGACGGTGCATTTTTTATGAGTCTATCCTAATGGCGGAGCTGCGTGCGGTATGGAAGGGCCTCGTCCATGCCAGAGTATATCTGGATACTCGGCGGATCTTTCTTGAGGGCAACTCGGTTACAATAATGGACTGGATTTGGAGCAGACATGCCAAGATAGATTTTCACCTCTAGTCTGTGATATTTGCTATTTTGTGGAGAAGTTTGATTCTTTTCGAGTTTTGCATGTGCTTCGGGAGGCGAATAGTGCGGCGGACTGGGTCGTCTTCTCTACAGCATACTACTCTGGAGCAGTCTCATAGGAGGTCTTGAAGCACGTATCGTTGGTACTAGAGTATGTTCTGCACTGTGACTATTCTGAATGTACTCACGGCCGAATGTAGTGAAACACTGTTACATCAAAAAAAAAAAAAAAAAAGAAAAGAAAAGAAAAGAAAGAAAGAAGAAAAGCCGCTCTTGCTTCTGTATTTATTGTTGCTTCGCTTAAAAGGGGAAAAGAAGGGGAGAAAAGCCAGGGTTTGTTGAGCCATAATGGCCAGGCCCAGTTATTGTTGTTGTCGCAGCACCATGAGATCCGGTCGGACCAAATGTACCATCCCTAACCTGCTTGAAGCCTTGCTTGTGGCCAATGGAAGTGGCTTGATCTGAGCGACGAAATGACAGGCAACCGAAGCAATTTTGGTGGCACAATGGATGTCAGAAGATAGCTTTTTTCGGTGAGATGATAACGGGTGGCCAAGGCAGTCCCAACATTGCATCCCATTCATCATGTTCTAAACCTACCATATAGGTTGATCACGTGGCACGGCCGCATAAACTTTGAAGCGGTGCTCTAAAGATCATCTAAGACCTAAGATGAACAAATTTTCAATAAGTTCAGAAATTTAAATTAATAGTCATTAGCTAAATAATTCAACTAAATAAATCTACGATAATCTAATAATCAAACTTATTTAATTACAAAATTTTCTAACGCTCCATATAGATAAAATAAGAAGCTTTACAATCTAGTAAGAATCCCCCACACTCACAACAATATAGATAAAATAATTTTTAAAATAAAGGTTAGTTATAAATCATATCAAAATGGAGGCAAAAATCATAAATTCTCATACTGACTATTCAGCATAGCTCAAATAAATCCATATAGATATGCACATACAATTATAAGCCATCAAATATATATCTTATTCAAAAAAATATATCAAATATATCATCAATTTAAAATTTTTGTTTAGCAGAGGTTTCATATATCTTATCTTCTATTACTATCCAAATTTTTTATCAATAATTATCTTTCCAATTTGGACTATCTATGGTCACGCTTCAGCCTATGATTGGCAATTCATAATATCCACGCTTCAACCCGTAAGGGCAAATCATAATTTTTATACTTCGGTTTATAGTGGCAAACTAAAGTATCACGATTCAACCATAATTGCCAATCCTTAATTCCCATGCTTCGACTTATGGCTGTAAATCAAAGTGTTGCAATTCGGCCCGTAACTAGCAATCCATAACATGAGTAGTCCAAATTCTTTTACTTGGCAAACAAATTATTCAATTTCATCTAAACTAGAGAAAATATTAATTCTTATTATATTTCTTTCTAAATTCTAAAACAACCAGCATCATATTTCAAACAAGCAAAATCATATTCCAGAAAACCAAAATCATCAATATTTAATATGTTATAACAATAAAGAAATATGTATTTATATATTCATATCAGGAATCAATATGCAATCATGCATCAAATGATGCAAAATCCAAATTCATAGACACGTATTGCAAAATACATATTATTCACAAAGATGATTGGGTACAGAAATTCTTACCTCTATCAAAGATAAATACAGACATAAAAGTACCGACTCATATCTCGACCTACGAACTAGGGTGTGGAGTATACTCAACACTTCTTACCAAGATGGTTGCTTTCCTACAAGATCAAGTTCGAACATTAAAACCATAAAAGAGATAATCAATAACCTGATATCCTCTACTGGGTCACTAGGGCCTGCTAGTAAGTCTCCTGAATCCCCTCAAATCAACTAGAGAGATGAAGAGAAGGAGGAGAGAGGAAACGAGTGGTGAGGCTCTCTTTCTTTCTCAACATAAAGGAAGGAAAAGGAGAGTTCTAAGGATGGCTCACCACTCTGGAGGGTTTACATGGATGACTTGTGACACAGTGCCGACTCCGTTATCTGATTTTTTATTTTCTGATTTTGTTGGCCATATCCACATGCGTAAAGTGTGAGCCACCGCTATACCAAAAAAAAAAAATAGAGGAGCCCGCGACGACAGTAGTTGCAGCAGCAACCCGCAACAACAATAAAATCTTAGCCACTCCCAACAATGGCGATCGGTCCAGCAAGATAAAAGAAACAAAAAGCAAGGAAAACCCTACTTGCCGGCCAATGTGAGTGATATTGATAGCCCAAAAATCGAAAAAAGAAAGGGAAACAAGATCTAGACAATACCTTGACTCTGGTGAAATCTCGTGACCAGATCAACGGAAAATTCCGAAAAAAATCCTCTTTGGAAGAGTTTGATTCGCCACTTTAATTAAGGGATCTTTGAAGATAGATGCTAGAAAGGAGATAGGGGGTTGTTTATAGACAAAAGAGAGGGTGTAAAGAAGAAAAATATGACCCTAGAATCCTCTGATAGGATCGGGAAAGAAGATGGATCGTTTTAACCAAAAAAAAAAAGAAAAAGAAGAAGATGGACCGAGTCCACTTCCCCCAACAGACTGCACGAGGATTTCTTTTTCTTTCCTCCCCCCGCCTCGTACGTCCATCAACTTCAGACACATACCGTGGATCATGTGTTTTCTTTGTTTCTATGTGGACTTTGTCCCTCGTTTTATCACGGCTTATACGAGAGCATTATTCTCCAAGTACAACCTCAGATGCCAAACATTTACTCATGCAACATCAAACTGGTAGAAGAAGGCTCCCCTATCTGAAAATTCATTTGACCAGCAGAAATCTGAAAAAAATTCAGGAAAACTTGTTTGGGAAAAATGAATTCTCTGCAACAAAATTGATCTCATTCTACCGGGCGCAGCCACTTCAAACAAAACCTGGACCCTATCTAATATATGCAGGTTATTGCGAGTGCGAATCAAAGTCAGCCTAATTGATTAATAACCCAACAGCTGCAAAAAGGAGGTATACAACATTAGTCTATGGCGAGTTAGTAGTGCATCATAACAGTGGGCTTTAACTTTGGCCTAATGATATTTATTTGGTAAAACAAGATATATGTCGTTTATTACACAAGCTGGACGATCTGTCCAGTGGACATTTGGCTCATCCACACGCGGCCCCAAACAAATATATATATATATATAAACACAAAACAAAACACAATTGAAAGACCATCAGAGGAATGAATGGATGGAACCATTAAAGAGAAAAAATATCCTTGCAGATCAAGTCATTACGATGAATACCACATCTAATAATTAGTGTTTGTCAAAAGTTGAATTGGGGCAGAGCATTAATCTTGAATGCGCTGATCCAACACAGAATAACATACAAAAAATGCGTGCAGGTTGGCCTGCTGACATCACTGATATAATTTATCCACAAACTTTGTAGGGCAATGAGGAATGATTTGCTTCCATCCTTCTTGGTTTCGCTAGAACAAAGACTTGCAGATAAAAAGGGAAATCGTAACTTTGATACACAAGATGGTTCCTCTGTAACCCATATATTTCATGATGCACAATATTCTGCTATAACTACCAAACGGTGGCATGCGTAACATTCACTAAAAAGTAGATTCTGTGCAAAATTTCAGAGGAATAAACAGCCAACTTTACTCAAATCAGTCAAAAGAGTTACAGAGAAGCAGAGGAATTACAACCTTAATATACAAGATATTTCTGACAACCCATAATTTTTTTTCATGCACTCTATATTTTGTTATAATTTTCAAGTGGTGACAAGCATAACATTCCCTGAAAGGTAGACTCCATACAGAATTTTAGAGCTATAAGCAGTCAGCTTTAGTCGATCACATAACTATAAATTTTATAGAAATTATATAGTTTTAGATCACAAGCTTGAATGGTTTGGCCACCTGTAGATTTCTGAATCGTGCAAAAACTAATTTGCTGCAGACTAGTCTGAAACTCCAGAGTTATTATATCTTAACAAGTACCATGGTTCTTCCAGGCTGACATTGTAATAACTGTTGAGAAAGAAGAACTAGCATGTGGAGGATATCGCAGCTAGGTTGAAGCTGAGACCATTTGTTCCAATCAATGCAATAAAATCTGCAGGTACCTCATTGGGGGATCATTAGATACATACTTCCTAGTCAACAATAAAAACCTTACAACTTGTGTTTATCCTTCCAAATAGGCTATTTCTATTACCAATACAGAGAAACTATACCTTAGAAGTTCCATAGCAGGATTTAGTATCTAAGTTGCATAAGATGGCAGCAGGGTTTCCAAAGGATGCATGAATAAATCGGTTATCTAATATTCATTCAGAAAGGAAAAGAGAAAATTAGATACTTAACAAAGATCACAAGGAATGACACTTAAAAAAGGAGACCCCAAGGAACAAACTTTGGTTCCTTAATTACACCCAATTGTCATCAAGGGAAGCGACAAAGCAGAATCGGTGTGAACATGAACATATGCAAAATTTAGGTGCTGATTAACTCATCATTAATTTGTTCAATGTTAAATAAAACCCAATAATTATCCCTGTCTAATGTCAATATCAAGAAATCCAAACAACAATAGTTGTGCATGGTGTAATCGGTGGTTGGAGTTGACGGCCAGGACTATGTTTCTGAGTGGCAATATTCTTTGTCCAGGTGCAGAACTTGGTATCCCAAGCTTAAACAACCACAAAATACAACTATAAAGGAAAAGATCTTAGAGATCGAGGCCTTTATACTATTAGGTGCTGATGCTGTGGGTGAACCTGGAGGGCATGGACAATCTTAAGGCAGAAGAAGATATGAAGAGAAATAAGAGAAATAAAAATAGGGGAAGCAAAATAGAGGAAAACAACCCAACAAATTCAGCATCTCGATATTAAAACTTACCTGTTCACATGCTAGATTATCCAAACCGATGCCAACAACTAATCTTCACCAGCATCTAAGTAAAGAACTCCTAATACAGCTAAAAACACCCAAAAACCAGAATAAATTTGTCGCACAATTAATTATAGATTTCAACCACTTTTAGACCCCTTAAATATTTGATTTCAGCAGAGAAAAATTGAAGACCACTGAAATCAGATATTCATGCATACAGCTACACCTTGTAGAAGCTAGCAGGTTCCTTTCAGATGTGCAAGTTTTGAACATTTGATCTGGTAGACATCCCATCTATGCCATGTAATGAATGTTTTAATGGTTGGATCTCACAATTATCTCTATTGATCTTAGCACAGTAAGTCTTGAGGAAAAAAGAGGCTACATTTTTCTATGGTATAGTGACATGATACAAAGTTGAAAAACATGGGGAAAGGATCATTTAGATGGCATTGAAATGGAAAAGGCAACCCAAAATAATAATAAGATGCCTCCAGTGAATTCCTTGCCAATATCAGTGAGAATACAAAGAATGGAGTGGAAACAACATCTATGGTGGTCCAACAACAAGGGATCAGAATTAGCAACGCTTGCCCATACATGTGAGTGGAAGTCCATTTACCATTAACGTCGAATACCGTTAAAATCAAATATATACTGATTGCTCGGTATGCAAAGATAACATCACCAAGAGGTCAAGGCACTGAAGTTGACCAACTTGCAAAAGGTAAACAATCTATCTCCAAACAAATGAAATCAATGTTTGCCTTGCAATACCTGCATTTCTTTCATGCAAACGCAGCAAGAAGGTTTGGTGCCAATTGGTGCAACAAGCTCAAAGGACTGAAATTTCAAGATTCGCTGAGTCATCTATGTCAGAATTACGTATAACATATCAGACCCATCTCATGACTATGACATTTCCCCAACTAAGCATCAGAATGCTATCTATCACTCTGCCATCCATCCTTCTTCGTTTGGCTCTGATACCAGTACGGGCAATTATTATGTTATCCTTTAGAATGATGTTTAATAATAAAAAATTAATCTTCCTTAGAATTAACTGATTGCAAACGGCATAATAAAAGTCAAGTGTTTGTCTAAAGTGTCAGATGCTTAAACTCTGCATACCAGGACTTGTCATTACCAGAACTTTGCAAGAGTTGATTTATGGGTTCTTACTATGGCAGTTAAATAAAATTTTGGCAACAGGGAGATACATCCTATCAGTTCACAAAGTTAAAAGTTCATGATAAGAATCAGCATCTTATATTAAATGTCCTTCAAGTTCCAACTGGTGCTAGTATTTTTTTTGCAATAGCAAAGCATGCTGAGAGATGTTTTCATATTCTGGAAACAGTAATTATTATTTTATCAAAACACACAGATGAAATCATTATCTTCTCAATACGACGTACACCAGATTCAGAAAGAAAGAAAGAAAGAAAGAGGTCAAAAGAATATTTGTGTCTACTAATACAAAGTTCCAAACACAAGATATAAACTATCATTGCTTATATAGCCAGGTGACCATGCATTGTAATCATGCATGCAAGGTCTGTTTAAATATATGGAACAAATACCTTCCTATCATTCTACTTGAAGAATTACATGGAACAGATGAAAGATTTATAACCACAAAGATTCCTCTACCCATCAATATTCTTCAACATATATAGAACTATAAAAAATTCCAATGCCCTACTAATGTATAGTTGATGCTCCCATCAAGAAACGAGAATCCTTCCATACACATAACAGACAACCTCTTTGGGCAGATACAATAAAAGAAATAGCATAAAAAAATTTCTGAAAGTGAACCGAACCATAAAATAAGTGGCAACAGAAACACATAGGTTTCTTAAATCCATGCTGTTCCACATTCTGTTTAGTCAATGTCTAAGTGTGTGATCCTCACTAAAACAGCCAGGGGGGGGGGGGGGGGGGGGGGGGGAGGGCTAGTGGGGTAAAACAACAAATATATATGAGGACAGCTCCCAAGAACTACTGGAGAAGGGGGATAGAGTCTATGAGTGAGGGGCATGCATGCTAACAGATTGCGATAACAGAACATCGCGGACATTAGCTCGGCAATGATAGTACATTCGACTCCATCACAGCAATATAAGCTGAATGGGCCTTGAATGGAAAGCAAAATTATGATGATCAAACTCTATAATACAAATAAGCAAATTCCATAGGAAAGATCCATTGGTGCTCCCAATCTTGTCACTTTTTTTCCTCCCTTCCAGTAGATTACGTCTGCCACCAGCTATCCTCTGATGGTGACCAGGACCATTGTCCTCAAGTGACTAACCTAAAAATGAACCTCTAAAGAAGGCCAACATAACTCTGTATGGATCAGGTTCTTATTTCTCTCACCACTACATAGCTGGATTACCTCTGTCAGCATTGCTAAAACCACTGGTAAGTAAACTTTCAACTTCAACTTACTATCCAATTGCGGTCAGAGTCATTATATTCCTGACCACTGTTGACTCACATTACAATATGTGTGTATCCTGATAACTGCTGGATGACGTTCCAATATTTCCTTCTGTACATGCTACATCTAAAGGTCCCTTGGCATGGAACCAAGCACCAAGTCCGATCAATTAGCTCTATGACGGCCATGCAGTGTGCATCACATTGGGAAAGCCTCCAGCAGCATCACAGTTAGAGGCCTAGATAGGACTTGATTCCATGGTCCCCTCTCAACAGAAGAGATGTATCAAGCACCTGAGCTCAAGCCCAGATCACAATCCAGTTGCAAGACTCTGTTGATTGGAGGCATTTGCTTTAAAGACTTCTAACCAATCAATTTGCTAAGGTGTACGGACTAGCAAGCCGTTACTGTGACAAAAGGGCACCCATTTAACACCAGTGTCCAATTTGGGCTCCTCCAAGAAATTTTAACACAAAGGAAGAGTGATTTAGTAAGAAGTAAAAAGCAACAACACACTATATAGCCAACAGCCATGAAACAAAACTGTACGTATGCACACATCTCAACTATTTGCATAAGTCTTCAACTCAATACAAATATAAATATTGTACAAAGGCCAGCTTTCTATATTGGGGGGGGGGGGGGGGGGACTATTGAACCTCCCATATGAAAATTGCTTAGAAATTGAATTGATGAAAAGAAAAGGTAAGAATTAAGGCTAAGCCAAAAAACTATTAGAGGCAGAAAAGTAAAAAAAAAAAAAAGGAAGAAAGAAAAAGAACCCACCAATAGGCTCTGACATGTTATGACGCCATTTGAATGCTGAATGTTGATGATTTCTTCTGCAACTTCCCCTTCAGATGCCTGATCTTGGCATCCACCCTTGCAGTAAAACCAATCTTAGTTTCTTGCCTCGCTTTCGACCGCTCCCTCTTCCACATACGCTGGTCCTCCAAATCCTTCTTATAGTATTTGATCTCTTGGATCACATGGTGATCCAGAGGATTTAATGCCCTCTGGAAGGAGATGTGGGCCAGATAGGGGATATTGCAGGAAGCAGTAACTAGAAGTGTTACAACCCAATACAAAGGGGCTGGTCCAAGGGCTTCCAGGAGTATCTGATAGGCATTTCCAGAGATCAATGGTGAAGACATTCCATAGGCAACCAGGAAGACGTACCATGTGGCAATGCTGCCCCACACGAACAGGTGCTGGATCCACGTGAAGTGGCTCATTGTTAGGGCAATCTGCATGTTGACAGCCCATATGATGCAGGTGAACATGGTGGTCCCAACAGCGGCCATGTCAGCAGTCTGGCCCCCTGCACGGAATGCCTGATCGTAGAAAATGTTGATGTTCAGGAAGAATATAATGAGGGATGAGTAGAGACCATTGCCCATCCACCCGAATATCCTATACCAATCGAAGAAAAGGTTCTTCGGTCCTTGCTGGTACAATGCTGGGAACTGCAGAGGGAAGGGTTCAATTTATGTTATCAAATCAATTTAAGTTCATAATCAAGTGCACAGCAATAAATTCAAACCCAATGTTAAAAAGAATGCAGCTATTTATGTTGAAGAGGGGACAGATTGATGCACAGTTTGTGATAGGCAACAAGCATTTGTTTACTTCAGAAATGTATGGAGCCTCATGACTGAAAGCTAATTATTGCAAGTATTGCTTTTGTAGGAAAACCAAAGACTGTAATGAGCATACCTGTAAGCAGACTTCAGAAGAAACATCCTGCTCAAATACTCCCAAGGATATAACCGGCAATGATGTGAGAATGACATTGAATAGTAGCATATACCAGTCATCATACACCGATTGCCCGGAGAAGCCGGTATATGCCTCGAAGTAGAAAAGAGTGAGGCCAAAGGCTATATTCTTGTAGAAGAAATAACAGATCTGCACCCCAAAGAATCAGTAATTAAAATACACACAATATTCATGACAGCTTACTACAGCAAGTGCTCAAGACATTAATGAATGTGTTGTACCATCTGGGCAATCCTCTTATAACACCAATGCCCATGGACTACAAGAAGCCGCTCTAGAAACCGAAACTGGGCAATGGAAAAATCGCTAGCCATTACAGCCTGCACAAGGTCAAATTGCTAAGAATTAACTACACAGTTGTTTCAACCAGGTGACTTGGGCATCTTCTGAAATAGTTACAAGCCTAGATACCAGATGTTTAAGTATGATTCAAATATCAAGCATCCATCGCATATTGTTACCAACCTGCATTCCTTCCACCCCACTGATACCAACACCAATATCAGCCTCTTGAATCATGCCAACATCGTTTGCACCATCACCAATTGCCAAAGTAGTTTTGCCTGTACCTTCTTTCACCAACCGAGTCACCTAAAGCAAGAAATACAACGTGATTGACTGAATTGTGTAACTTAGCATCTCATGCAGGTGAGAAACAACAATACTGATCCAATACAATGGAAACTACCAGTGCTTTCTGCTTCGGGGAGACCCGGCAGCATATGACAGAAGCACAACCAACTGCCAAACTCAAGAACTGATTCTTCATATCATCCTCCAAAGCATGTGACAAAGTTTTTCCATCAATGATTAAAGCAAATGCTGCATGAGGATCCCTTTCGAGCTTGACCATTTGGGTGGCATTAGTGATTTGCATCAAAATATTCTCTTTTGCAGCCTGATCGATCATCAAACATAAACCAAAGCCTACCATGAAATCCAATTCCAGCACAGAACAAAATCAAGGACAGTTTTTGAAGATACATGACAGAAAGATATACCTTTTTAGCATCCCGAGTTACCAAATCGCTGTTCATTGTGGATATACAGATCTGTTTCATGCCTTGCCTAAGTAAACTGCAAGCAAATCTGCCAATACAAATGGAGTTTTACTAGATATTCAATAAAGAAAACAGGAAGCAGATTCATTTCAATGCTCGTGATAGCCTTCTAGTGCAAAGTGAACGATTTGAGAGGCATACCCTATGTTGATGGCAGTTTCCATCTTATCACCTGTCAGAACCCAGATCTTAAGACCAGCTTGTGCCAATTTATCTATGCACTGTGGGACCTGTACAGGAGGATGAAATGGTCAAAAGACTGAAAGAAGCTCCTATTCAATGGTAAAAGAATGCTGCAATTGCTTACTCCTTTCTGTAATTTGTCCTCCACAGCAGTAGCACCAACAAGAAATAAATCTCTTTCAATCATATCAGAAACTCGCTCCAGTTGGGCTTCTCTATCAGGCCCTATAGTAGTTTTTGCTTTAATAAACTCAGTGTTCCAAGCAGAATACTCGGATTCCTCAAGCACCCTGTATGCTAGCGCCAATGTCCGCAAACCTGCTTCTCCATACTCATTTAGATGCTTGCTAGTATCATTTTCATACATTCTTCCATTTTTTGACAGTCTTTCAAAAATGACGCTGCTTGGTTCATGAAACAAATACTGTCTTTAGGCATAAAGGCAATGGAAGATGAAACAAAATTGATCACTTACGAATTAATATATGAGATGATTTAAGAAAATCAATGGACAAACAACATCTAATCCAAACTCCAAATGCGTTGATCAACAAGTATTGCAGCCAATGATAAGAATAATATTAGATCATACCTGTCTGCACCTTTACACAGAAGATTAATCTGCCCACTCTCGTCCCGTACAATTACTGACATTCTCTTCCTTTTGCTGTTGAATTCCAATAGATTGAGAATCTTGAACTCCCTATTAAATTTAAAGGAAAAAAAGGAAAAAACTCACAGGTTAAGATGGGAAGACTCTAAAAGAGAGAGAAAGAAAAGCAGCAAGAATGCAATAAAAATTGCTCTATGTTATGACCTTTCCACAGGGTTCTCAGAAGAGGAATATCTCTCCCGGACAAATACACTTGATTGAGTCCTCTTACAGAACTCAAATCCAAATTCCCTGGCTGTGACAAGAAATGCCCCTTCATCTGGCGATTCCGCTTCATAGGTAAAACCACCAGTTTCCTCATTTAGCTCAGGAATTGCCGTGTGACAGAGCGCGAGTATCCTGAAGAACAGAAGAATGGTACCTGCATTGGGCTCTTTTGTCCAATTACCATGCATGAGACGATCATCTGCAAAACTGAAACCCTTAATTCTAGGCTTTTGTGGCTTTTCAACTGTACAATTTATCCCACTTTCCAATTCAATTTCTGAAGATCCAAAACCACCTCCACTATCCTCCCAGAAATCCTGACTGCTGCTAAGCTGCTCTGGAGCATTGGAAGCTTCTGAGGCCATCTGCTTTGCTGCAGCCATTTCCACTTCACTAGAACCCACACCATATGAAACTCCTGCAATGGAACACTTTAAGAAATCCATCTGATTGCAGGTCAAAGTGCCAGTTTTATCTGATAAAATTGTATCAACTTGCCCAAGCTCCTCATTTAAATTTGAGGTCCGTGCTTGTGCTGGAATTCCTGTCTCCTCATCATACATGTGAAGGTCTTGGTTAATGAACATGGCTTGCAAGACCTTGACAACTTCAATTGATACATAGAGCGAAATGGGTATTAAATATCCATATAAAATAAGGGCCGTAACAAGATGGAAGATTCCAGCTAATGTAGCCTTTGATGGGTCATACAAGTTCGTGGTATTCTGCGGTTGCAAGTACCACCATTTTGGCATCCCAAACTTGGTCTTCACTGCAAACCCGATTGAGCTGATCAGCGAAATCAGTACAAGAAGTGTAAAGAGTATGTAAATGATCTTATCCATTTTCTTTTCAATTTTGCTTCTTTTAGATGGTGATTTTGTTGCGTTCTGCATAACTTTGCTGTCATGACCAGTGAAAATGACAACTCCGTAGACATAGCTAGTGTTCCTAAGCTTTGAATCTCTAAGAAGAATCTGAGTTGGATCAAGAGGGTAGACCTGCCGCTCGTATTCAAAATTACCCACAAAAGTGTAGAGATTAGGATTTGGATCTTCGCACCGTATGACGGCCCCAAAATCCTTGAAAGCCTCATCATCATCCAAGGGCAGAGTTACCTCCAAACATCTCTTGACCTTTAAATTTGTCTCCCCGTCCAAATTCATAGTCTCAACATAGCATATCCCATCTTCGTAGCTAGATGACAACAAAAGCAAGTCAGCAGGGAAGAACTGGTCCTTCTCAACTTTGACAACATCTCCAACCCGAATCTTCTGCCAGTGCTTGTAACCAAACCGCCCGTCCCCCTTGTGGATACTGACCTTCCGGCTATTAACTTCCATGTCCTGCATGAACCTTCGCCAGTCTTCCAATGCCTCTTTTGCCATACTGAGCCCGACAACAAAAGCCAGAGGGGCAATCATGCTCACAGCGGAGAAGGGGGTGACAGGGGTGAGGGAGAGGATGGCAGCAAGGAGGAAGTACAGGTTGGCGACTCGCCGGAACTGCTCAAAGATGGCTTTTGGAAGGAAGGTGATGACGTTGTACCTGGTGGTCGAGATGTAGTTGGTAGGGTACTTGAGAGGTTTCTTGCGGTGGACTCGGGGTTGGTTGCAGTAGACAATACGAGAGCAACCTTGGAGAGAATAGGAAGCCTCATTGTCCAATGGACCAGAGGGACGGACGCAAGAGAAAGAGTAGAGCTTGCTCCACCGGAGCCGCTCTCTTAACCTCCCCGTCCGTGCCATCCTCTCCTTGTTAGGGTTTCTTCACCTCAAATTGAATAAATCATTCCCAACATCCAATCCCTCAAAGGCTTCAGCTCCAACTAGAATGAATCGCCTTCCCTTTTGCACCGATCAAGAACGGATATTAAAATCTCGGATTGAGAAAAACTCCACGAATTATCTACAAAATATATACAGTTATGGAATTAACTCAACTGCGAGCTGCGTTGGACTCATGTAATGGAGATTCCAGCAGATGAACGCCAGATTTATCAACTAAGTCTTTCTTCAAACAAGGATGAATTCTAAAACCCATTACTAATTTCTTGACTCTCATCACAAAAAAAAAAAAAAAAAAAAAAAACTAAGCTCGAATCCTAAATCTTGACCCCAAGAAAATATACCAAAAGACAACTTCAAAAATAGAAAACAAAAATCAGCCGCATTACTTCCGGATCTTTAGAATAGACTAAAACGCCATACATGCAATTTTAAAAAAAAAATTAAAACGAATCCCAGATAACTACAGTCGTTACCTTTAGCCATTAAAACCCCCAACAAAAGAGACAAAATCGGGAAAAAATCCAAAAAAAAAAAATCAAGAACCGAACCTACTACACAAGAACGAGAAGCATACATATAGAAAAGAAGATTCAGCTCGAAGAAATAGAAGAGAAAACCTACCTGGAATCACGCCAAAAAGATCAACTCGACCAAGCAGATTCGAAACATCGACCTCGACGGTCGCTCGCACGGGCACTCGCGGTGGGGTGTAGCGAAGCGAGGCTGCGGCTCGCTTTCTTTCTTCGTTCGAACAAAGCCCAGGAAGTTCCGGCCCTCGCCGGTCTGTTTTTTTTTTAATTATTTTCTTTATAGAACCCTATTTAACCACTCCTTGCTTTCTTTACTCTAACTCCCATTAGATGAGAAATTATGTTCGCAGGAAAAAAAAAAAGAACGGAATACTCTTTAACGGTGAGCTGGAACGCAGAGCCGACCTTCTCCAGTCTTGGCGGGACCCACAGCTCCCTTCAGAGTTCTCCGGCGCGGCACGTCTCGATCCTGCGTCGGTCCAACAGCAGTTCGGTGTTTGGCCACAAGCAGGCGATCAGATCCCGCGTGGTGATTCCCACCAACCGTGAGACGTGGCAGCCGGTGAGCGGCCCAGCTGTGCCCCGCCGGGCAACAGCTAAGTCTTTATTTTTGGTGCATAATTACCGGGGAGCGCAAGAGTTACGCCCTTGTCGCCGGTGGCGGCGACGGAGGATTCCACCGACGCGGAGGCGAAGCAAGGGGGGGTGGATCCGGACGCAGAGGCGGGAGAGCATTTTAGGGAACAGCAAAAACCCCGCGGTCTATGCATTAATTTATTTCCCGATTTAATTTAAAACGCTTGGCGATTGGAGATAGCCGTAAATATATTTGGGTTCCATTGGGGTTGGTGGCCGGTCCACGTCAGGTGCCATGGTGGTGCAATGGCCATGTTTGATGAGGAAATATAAAGATTAATAGAAATTAAGAATGGCGTCCGGGAGGGGGCACAAGAATCCTATGACATGAGAAGTAGTTAGGATTGGAAGGTAGGCTTTTCTTTTCATGATCGTAAGGGTGTTAAGTGAGGGGATTGATTAACTAATACTCATGATGAGTTAAGTGAGGGGATTGATTAACTAATACTCATGATGAATGAAAAATGTCACACAAGTGATTGCATTATAAAGTTTTTTTACAACTTAGTGACATATGCTTGGTGGCAGCGATAAATCCTTTAAGATATATTGTCATTTATGTTTTTCAAGATGATCGCTCGTCTTTCATGTTTGACATGAATTATGTGGATAAAGTGTATTTCATCCATCCAAATTTAATGCTTCGATGTCGAATGAGAACTCTAGAAATGTAAGAGGGGACAATTCCTGCATCAATTTTCTGTAATTTTTTATTTTTCTAATGCAGCACCATGCTGATTTTCCTATTTGTATTTCATATCATCCATGCATATAATATTTTAGGATACTAATTGTAAAGATAGATTGTTTATCTCATGTTACATTTATCTCGAATAAAAAGTGAGACACAAATTACTTTTGGTAGGTGTCTCTCTTTGAGCTGCAAATGAACATGGATAAATTTTAAACTTTTTGCATCCCACCTTGCATTTGAACCAAGCTTAAACTTTTCCTTTATTGATTGTCCAAGTTTTGCTCACAAAACCACTTGTACAAACCTATTCTACAACCAAGTATACCACTTATGTCATAAATATATGTCAAAGGTCGACATTGGCATAGCTTCTTCGCTAGTGCATGAATATAAACATTATATATTGCATGGTATGGTCGTTGGTGCTTCCTTATCATAACAAAAAAAAAAAGTTATTAATGCATCAGAGCTGAGCTGCTAAGCACCTAATGCCATTGTATATGAAGCAACAAACATTGCACTAATACATGGTCATTTTTATTTCCTTTTATTTGACATATATTATCTACTTTAAATCGAATCCTAGATTTCCTTCTCACATGAATCAAAAATAATATATATCAATATCTGATGCTAAGGACTCTCTTGTAAAAACCCAGACATGTGGTTTACGTTGCAGTCAGCATATGACCAAGTCATTAATGAAATGCCAGACTTTCTTGTTAACATTTTGTGGGAGTTCACCCTCCATCTGTTTTGTAGCATATGACCAAATCATTAATGAAATGCTGGACTTTCATGTTAGCATATGACCAAGTCACTATCGTTATCATTTTGTGAAAACCTAATAGATTACACCCTCCATCCATTTTGTGGGAGATGGAAATATTCTAATTCCAACTTGCAAGAGATTGCATGGCAGCCTGGCTAGGTTTTCAATGATGCATTTATTAATTCATTTTTCCATAGCAAGTAGGAAGGGTATTCCAAACTTGTGAGTAGGACTCCAAATGGATCGGTTCGACCCGTGACCCGACTCGCGTAAGACCCGACCCAAATTTTAGGATCTGCGGGGCCGGATCGGGTCCTAAATTTGGACCCCTTCTATTTGTTGATTTGGGTCGGGTCCACCCAATCTTGACCCGGACCCGGACCTGACCCGATCCATTTTTTTGCTTAATGTTATTTATTATTATATAATGAAACTTTGAATATAAATATACATAGATTTGGACTTGGACTTGACCCGATCCAACCCGAATGATCTGTCGGGTCAAAATTTGTAGGCATGGACCCAACCTGACCCGACCCGACCTTCAACCGGGTCGGATCTGGGTCCAAAATTAGAATCCGAACAAGAAATCGGATCGGATCGGGGTTACTCAGGACCCGACCCGATCCATTTGCAGCCCTACTTGTGAGAGCCTCCTTCTTGAATTGGGGACTAAAACACATCTGCCCCATGATGGAGACATACCAACTTAGCTCCATAGTCTCACCTTCTTTTTCCAATATAGATATGATTAAAAGGTGTCTGGAATGGTATCATGATGACGTATCGTGTGCAGCCAATCAGCCTTGCCCCTTGTATTACTTATGCTTAGAAAAGCCATGCCATATAAAGATTTTCCAATGCCTGGTTTGAATCAATTTTCTTTGCATGAGTTCAAAAAGTGAGTTAAAGTTGTAAGACTTGTGCTTCAATATCTATAGTAAAGCCTGCCAAAATAAGTTCCTTTTAGAGGGCCTGCAGCCATGCAAGGGATTTAGCCTGCAACATATCACATGGGTATTTTGGAATTTGGGAAGCTATCTACACAAATGTGATGAAGAGACGCAACTTCTTAAACAACCTAGTGGACAATTGAACTACCCAGTTATGGCGGTTGTCTCTTCTCTGGTATTAGTTTTGATCTACGTTTATAATGACATGCGTGTTTTTATTTATTTTTTTTTTGGCAAAAAAACAGAGCACAAAGTTGATACTGGAATCCATTAATTCAAGGCCAGAATAGCTTTCTAGGTTATGTTATAAACAATTGATGCCACAAACCAACATGCTTGAAATGTACGTCATCATGGATCAAAAGATAAAGATATTGAAGAAAGATTTAGCTAATAGTTTTTTGGGAAGATAAATAATTACACGGACTTTACTAGCTCAATTAGAACGTTGGAGAGATTCCTTCTTTGTTTCCAACAACTCTCCATCTTCCTTATTGGTTTCCAACTGCTCTATATCTTCCGTATTAGTTTTCATAATTCTGCATCTTCAACAATACTTGACAGATTGGTGGTTTTATTTTTTAGAAGAAATTGCATGATTGATGATAATTGCATTATTGATGGTTTCCTAACATATATATATATATATATATATCTCCAGCTTTTGTTGCAAGGCTCGAAGTTCGGAAAATGATGGTGGCAGAAATAATAAAAAAGGGGATAGATCTTGTGCTAACAACAAGGTTGATGATAAACTCAAGGATGATAAAGTCTTTTTAATGATAACTTTCTTTGTCCAGGTAGATGTGGGATTACTTTTATCGTGACCGGTTCTTGAACCTATCTACCCTTGAATTAAAAAAATGCCAACGACCATATCCTCGGGCAGGAGGAGACGTAATAGGCTGCATGTGGTATGGGAATTAGATTCATCGCTTTATAAAATGAGAAATGCTCGTCAGACTCCATCAACGCATCCCTCCGCGTATGATGCCAAGCTAATCTGGTGAAGTAGGCCCTATCTAACCTTAACACAGAACTGGCGTTAATCTTGTGTCCATATAACATTATTCTTTAGAATAGAGGAAGTAATTCTTTGTCAATATCGTTATAAGGCTGCCAAGTCATGGATAGGATAAGAAAGAGCCCAAGTATAACCATGAACCAACATGCACAAAAACGAGCAAAAAGAAATAGAAAGAAAAAAAGAAGCAATCTATATTAATTGTAAAATACATGATAGAGGACGTAAAATTAAAAATCCATTTTATGGGCCATGATCTACGTATCATGAGACAAGAGTAAATTTAAATTTATGAGATTTGGATGATTAGATCATAATATCACTAAAACCATCTATTTCGATACCTACTTGATGATTAAGTTAAAAGAGCACCTTGGATTTTAACTTTGGTTGGTCCGTCGTAGGTTTTGAATTATCGGCTTAATTTTCAAGAAGTTAAACATAAAAATGCATGAGTCCTATTTTTGTTCTTCATGGTTTAGCATAAGAAAAGTAGTGGGCGGAGAATGGTTGATGAATCAGAGCTAGCTCCCTTGCCGGTTAATCATTCCATTATGACGTGACTTCCACAACTTGCCTCTAGAGTCAGAGTCGTCCATGCCTGCCTTCTTTCCGCGTCTCCAAATTGAAACGTTCAGGACGATATATAAAGTAGGGAACAAGCTTTAGCAGGGAAACAGAAACAAATACTTGGTCATGATGGGGTCCCAACTAGGTTTTAGTCTAGATTGCTTGAAAGGGATGTCTTTCCCACCTTCACGAACTCGGATTCGTTGTGGACAGAACATCATTACGGGCTTGTTCCAGGTTGGGGGATATCATGATTGTGGGATACCCTTCAAGACAGTGGCAATAATTCAAGCCCGGTAAAAAATTGGACAATGACCAGGGAAAGGCTTCCTACGAAGTACCAACTCTTTTGTGAACACCTTGCACTTACATTCCACATTTCTACGTTCTATTTGTTCGATTTGCCAGCTTGATTGAGAAGATACTAATCACCTTCTACATCAATGCATGAAAGCTAAGCAAACTCGGCAATCGCCTCCAATGGAGCCCAGGGAGCTTGTGCTGGCCTGGGAGATGGCTTTGCTTGCTTGCGAAAATTCGGGCCGCTTACTAACTTGGGTTCTACGGCAGGCCCCTAAGGATGGTTTGTGAAGCCCAATATTGATGGTTACTCCCCAGTGAAGAGCCCAATAAAATGAAGAAGCTGATAGAGTTGGGAATCAAGAGTAGATGATGCTTTATGCTTCCACATAAGTTGCCTAAGCAATCTCTATTATTGCTTATCTATAAATTTAATAAATTGTATCACAGGAAAAGAACATCGGAGCAAAAGTATAATTTAGAAAACAATGAAATAAAACTGAATAATGTTTTCCCTAGACATGGTGAAATATGTGCCACCTTCTGTTAGGCAAACTTCTTTAGTTTCTTGAGAAACATGGTACTGCTGCCTTCCAGGTTGCTACCATATTTTACTTTGTGGGCTAAGTGCATGAGTTGAGAATAGGTCATGTCAAAATAAAAGTATGTCAGAAAGAAATTGTATTTCAAGAAAATAATGACATAAATTTTGAACAGTGCTTTCCTTTGGAGGAAAAGGATTCATGTAGCTGGCCTAACTAGTTTGGGATTAAGGCTTAATTGGGTTGAGTTAAGTTTTCCTCAGAAATGATGAAAAGTGTGCCATCTTCTCTAGATACGATAAACATAGTAGCAGCACTACCTTCTGGATTTGAATCATAACTTCTTGTCGGCTAATCAAAGTTCTTCAGAGTTCCCTGCTGTGAGGAAACACTTGCTCAGGGAAGAAGAAAGAAGGCTATGTGGCACTTCTTCAGGCTCTCACCCTGTTGCTGCTGCCATCTGCAGTCAATTTTGATTCCTCTCAGTAGTTTTAATGCACCTTTTCTGTTATTTCTGATCTCTACTTCTTGTATCTTTTGCTTTGCTAATTTTCATTAACAAAGTTGGGGGAAGGTTTTCCTTCCTCCATTACACCAAAACAAGACAAAATTAGGGAAGGCAACAAAGGTGTTATTGTCAATTTTACTTATTATTTGTTTATGGTTTATCATTTTCCGGCCGCCTTGTCTTCTGGGCAAAGGTGGCCTCCTCTAGTCGCTCATTTGCTGACTACAGTCTTCTAAAACATTGCCCATCATACCCCATACAGAGATAATAAAAAGCTAGCCTAATTATAAGATTGATAATTAGAAGGCAGATTCATGTTTGTTCCACAGAAGCTACAGCACACAATCAAGAAAACTATCTTCATCATCTAAACAAGCTAATGAGAATCACAAATAGAAGTGCGCAAAAGAAAAGGGAAATCTCAAGAGCATACCTATGCTCTCTTTCAAAGGTTAGTTTCATGACCAAGTCAATAATGTTTTTTGCATTGGCTATTTTTGCATCATCTGCTTCTTACCAAACCCAGTTCTTCATTTAGTTCCAAATTGGTTTCACTTAATAGAGAACACTTAACTTCAGCATACCCGGCCCTAGTTTCAGCATTTTGCGACCTTTCCTTTAGATCCTCAATGGTATGTTCCATACTGCCAGGTGCAGCATATAACAAATTTCTGCTGCTTCTTAATTGCTTCAGCGGATGCTTTTACATGTTCCAACTGTGTATCTGAGTCCTTGAGCTTCCTCTGTAGAAAGATTGCAATTTCTGATCCACTATTTCTAAGCAAATCTAGCTGCTCATTAAGTTCCCTGTTAGTTTTAGTTGATTGTGTACAACTAGACTCCAGACTTTCAGCCTTGATTTCTGTTTTCAAGTGACTTACCTTGAGACCATCAATTACATTCTCCAGCTGAGTGAGTTCGGAATGTAACACGCACTGCTGCTCCTGACTATCTTTGAGAGAGGACTTTGCCACCGGCAATTGGATATCGGATTCACTTTACTGCTTCTCAAGTGCTCTTACCTTTTCCCTCGAGTCAAGATCTCAGAACCGCCAAGCACTCATTTATCATCAGCTTCTTTGAGGCTTATTTCTAGATCATTTTCTTGTAACACAAGGATGTTATCACATTCTGCACAACTAGTTTTCAGGTTCCCCAAAGCACTTTCTCCAGCTGATTACTTCATTTCACATTCTCGATGTACCGATAAATTTAGGTTTGGCGGGACAATCTGGAGTTTTGCTATTAATTCTTTTGAAATGCCTCGAAGGAGCTCTGCAGCATTTTGTGCCTCACACATTTTCTCCAAAATTAGTTCTATCAGTTCTTCCATTAAGTAAGATTCCCATTCTGGCATTGTGCAGCCTTAATTAGAGGTCCTCTTCAGTAGATATTGAATCTGACAGCTTCCTTTCAAGATCCATCTCCCTGGCCAAAGATTTCTCCAGCATCTGTGGAGCATGTCTTTGCTGAACCACTGTCTGGAGTTTCCACTTGCTATTCATGGAACAGAATGGTCATTTTGACTGCCTTCATCTCTGCCGGTCTCCGTCCGACAGCACGCATTAAACTAGAAATTAACACCATCTTCAATCTTGGCATAAACATAGCTCAAAAGGAGATGATTTTGACTTAACAGGTTTTTCATCACGAGTGAAAGCTAAGATTCTTTCTTTCAAACTTGGCTGATTGCATTGTAATGTCTGCAATTAGATCTTGCAACTGCTTTAAGGACTCTGGAGCATCATGCAACTTCGCTTCTATTTCTACTGAAGATTCTCATCATGAGAAAGCTTCCGGTAGGCATCCACGATTTCCATCTGGAGCGAAGTCATAAAGTTGTCAGCTTCTTAAATTGACCTCTGCGCTCAGAACTCCAGACATGGCGTCAAACACAAAGGCCTTCCCAATGAACTCATTCGAGATGTCCTCCTCATACTCTGTGATCAGAGCTTCAAAATCACTCGCTCTGCTTGTCACTTGCATTAAAAGTATCTCCAACAAGTTCAGTAATTTTTCGGAAGAACATGCGAGGTCAAGTTCTACTCTCGTTAAAACCTCCATGGCAGTTCCTTGGAGAAAATTGCCAGTATATAAATATAAAATCCGGAACTTTATCAACTAAAATTAGAATCGTCTGAACCGATTTTTGTGTCGAATAATAATTCTGACGAGAAAACACCAACATAAAACGATCCCCAATCAAAGAGATCGGCAGAAAATCGTTCGAACCATACCTCCGTGTCATTATTATTATCGCTAAGATCGATGGATGGATGGATCGTGAGAAAGAGAAGAACCCTAAACTAGAACCCAATTGAGATTTATTTATTTTTTTTAAGAAGAAGAAGAAAAAGAGAGATGCTTTTTTTGCGTGAAGGGATCTTATTCCATCTCCGGTATGGAATCGCAGCCGGGTTCGGGTTGTATCTTCCGCACGAAGGGGTGATTGACCTTTTTCTCGCGATGCCAATCGTTGGATCGTATAAAAGCCGCTTTAAGAGCTGTGCAGCAGACAGAAGGAGAGGTTGAAGTGATTTGGAAGATTTTTTTTTTTTTTTTTACACAACGGCTACAAGTGTGAATGCTGCCAATAAAATCAAAAAACAGTAGTTCACTAAAAGGCTCTGATAAAAAGTCTTGATTTTTTCATATAAAGTTATTGATGTGATGAGCAGTAAAGGAAGCAATCCAGTCAGCCGCATTATTTATCTTTTTATAGACATTCGTGGCTATATACAAACCACACTCCTCCAAAATTCTACAGCTGTCGAGGCGTGATCCAACATTCTTTTCGCGAAAGAAGATTGACCATGCTTTCACGGAAAAGTTACAACCCGAACCCATCTCAGCCGTTTGTAACTAAATTACTCGGTATGGGATGTCTTGTACCTCTTCTCTTTATTGTATTCCGGCGGAACTTTCTACTGTAGGAGCAAAAGATTTGTTCGTATAAACTTTTCTATATATCAACATGCCTCTATCTTTGCTACGCATATCAGATGGCTGGTTCTCTTGCTCGCGTACGACATAAACTATGTATTAATCATGATGGGACATCTAAAATTATAATTTAAGTATATACAAGTGCCGAGAAATTCTTATATGTAGAGATTTTTTTTGTTAAAATAAATTAGGGAGTAATTTATTATATATAATGAGTAATTCATAAAAATAATTTACGACTAGTCCATGTGAGCTAAAAGCTGCCGCATTGGCCGCCAATCAATTCAAAGCTAAGTTAAATAACTTAAGTTCAAAACTTTCATTATCTATATATAATCTAGCTCTTATTATATCTATAGTCCTTGCATTAACACGGGATACCATTATTCTCTATTCTCCAAATATCTTTGAAGAAAGTTTAATTAATAAATAAATCTCCTTTTATGGGAAAGAAAGTTCTTCATACAGTTGGCTATTCTAGAAAACTTGAAGTTCGCTGTAATCTTCACCACCACTTTTAGTTAATCTTTCTACAAAGGAGATACTTGGGGCTGACGAATAATATATTTGCAAATGTCATATTTAGATGGACGAACATCACTAGTTTATAGGAATGGCAAAGCCATGAAAATTTGAGTGAGAGGACCAAACGGATCAATTAAACTATGTAATGAATTACATCTTGCCAATATATGCAAATTTTGGTTCTACAAATTTAAGCAATCAATCTAACTAAAAGGTCCAAAAGCAACTCATATTATAAAACAAGCTCTTGATTGCAATCCAACAGTTCTTTCACTATCTATCCATCCATGGATCTCTATACTCGCTCATATTTGAATAATTGAACTATTTTTTGGAGAAAAAAAGGCCATAGCCATCCACCTTTTAGCTATATCATTTGCTTAATGAGTCGATGCTATTGCTCCCTGCCCTTGAATCTAACATATGTTTTTTTATTATTATTTTATTTTATTTTAATGACAACCACCATAGGTTGGCCGAACGCATTTGAGTATATGAATGAAAATACCATATAACAATTTAAAAATGCAATAGAAGCCATGTTATGATGAAAGCCTAGTCAAAGTTTTTTTGATGAAGCATAGTAAGCCTAGTCGAAGTTACTTGTAATATTGCATCCAAATAAGAGGAGCATGCACATACATTCATCTTATGAATTTCTCCAAAATTAGTAGCATCATGAGATTCTCACCCATATGCACCGAAAGTTAAATTATTTGGTATCTATATCATGTCAGATAAGCTTCTATTCATTGCTTGGATTCTATCATCCTTCCCTTAATTCCCTTATATATTATTTATATTTATATGCCCTTATGGGGTATTAGAAATTGTTTCGTGTGGCCTTCAGAACCCAATATTCCAACGAGGCAATTTAAACTAGGGGCTCATGTTATGCACCTCATCCACATTGTCTTGTTGGAGGAACGAGACTCGATGCATTTCAAGAAGCACTTGAATTATTGCATTTACATTATTACTATAGAAAATATTAGACACCAGTAAAAGAGTCGGGGGACATCTTATTTATGTAATGGAAATATTTTCTATAAGCTTCTCAAGCCTACAATTGTAAAGAGACCACGAAGGCATTGGAAATTGAAAAAAAATATAGTGGCATGGAAACAGTCCTATATTAACCAAGACAGATGCTTTTGACCACACAACCAAGACATCTGGATGAAATTGTAGAAGAATTATTGAAGAATTGATGGAAAAAGTTGTTCCAGAGGAATTTGGAAATCAATGGAGTTATTTGAATCTATAGGCCCATAATTTTTTTCTTTAAGGGGTGTGGGTGGAGAGAAAGATTCATTGTTTGTTATAAAATTGGGTCAAACAGTTGTTCATCTTGTGTATACGTACATGCATACACAAACACAAACATCTATGTCATCTTGAAAACTTCATTTACTTTTCTAGATAATGCCTAGTTGAACTGTATCCTAACTAATAAGCATTCCTCTCTCAATAAAGGGGGTCTGATGGTGGCACTCCATCTATATTTTTTCGAAAAAAATATAAACATTTACTTTTCTTTATAGTGCATCCATCAAAAACCTTATCTTTTTGGCCTTCTCCAATATAACTATCTTTGATTGGTCCACATTGTTGCGGCTAGCACTATCTAGCCAACTAGCAAGCACTAATCCTCTATTATTGGCTTATCACCAAATACACATTGGACGGACTAGAATGTTTATCAGTCACTCATGTAGCTAGCTGTTAAATTTGTTACTGACATCACAAGAATCAAGTTTTCAATTCACATAACGACAACTAAAAATATAATTAAAAACTCATATGTTGAACTAAAATAGATGAAGACAAATGAGAGTAATTGTCAAGGTTGCTTGAGCATAACTTAAGCTGCAATTAAGAGTCCCAAATGTTACTTGTTGGCGACCAAAAAGACTGCTATTGGAGCTGTAGGCTTCCATCAGGAAAATATCTTAGAAGCAAGCTTGCAAGACGTCACTAATGTCAGCGTTTCCAAAGATCAGACAAAGAATTTTAGCAAAAAAAAAAAAAGATCAGACAAAGAAAGGGCCAATATTGGCAATTACCTTTCGGTGCCATGGTACACAATCTCCCTGTCAGAGACAAAGGGAAATGATACCTTACCTTCCACATAGGAAACATCGCGCCGGAATAGGCGACAATCTCTCATTTCACCCCAGCCACAATGTCATCATTCCTCTCTCCTTTGGGGAACAATAAAAGGCACTCTCTTCCCAATCAATACAGCATCCATCTAATCAGATGAACACAACCAAATGCCGAGCAAGAAAAAAAAACATTGGCCTGACGATTGAACTGCATTTGAATCAAGTTTTTGTGAAGAAAAAAAAAAACATCGATGCCATTTAGCTTATAATAAGTGAGCTTGATAAGCAAAGTTGAAGAGCGTCTTATAATAATGATCAAATACTTCGAATTGAAAAGTAAAAGTATCCAGTCAAATTAACGTGGGCGTGTCGTCAGCCAAATTAAAAGAGCGATCGAAACTCGTTCTTTCCGCAACGACATGACATGACGTTTCCTCCATTATATTTCCATCCATCCATCCAATCTAATTTAATAGTTTATCCGCTTTAAAATATTCATCAAGTCGCAGTAAAAACAAAAAGAGCAAAACCGTAAAAAACTGGTAATAATTGCAGCCAGACATTAAAGTACTTCTTTTTTTACTACTTACTCTTTTTTTTTTTTGACGACCCCTTTGTTTTCCCTTTTTACCCTTCCACCCTTCCCTGATATGGTTTATTTACAAACGCCAACGGGGACTTCCCCAACCTCCGACTCGATCTTTCCAACCCGGCTTTTTTTAAAAAAAGAAAAGAGTTACAGATCCACAGACGTGCTGAGAAATTACAATTTTATTCTCGAGAGGTCGTGGGAATTTACCACTTCTAGCCCCAGAGAGCTCCCACCTCCCGGAGCCTGGGGACGAGGAGGCCGCTGAGGTGGAGCCCTATCAGGCCCTTCAGGCCTCCGACCGGAGAGCCGCCGATGAAGAGCGCCGGCAGGCCCACGGCGGCCGCGGAGGCCGCCGCCGCCGTCTCCTCCGCCTCCTCCAATTCGATCACCGTAGGGTGGACCCCGACCGTGGCGAGGAGGTGCTTCATGACGTGGCACATGCAGCACCCCTGGCGGCTGAAGATCAACACCGGGTTCTCCAGTATCAGCCGCTCGATCCGCTCCTCCGGCGGCTCAGCCCCATCGATCGACAGCGCCGCCCCACTCTTCTTCCCCCCAGCCCCTGCCGCCGCCGCCGCTGACGTCGCCGCCGCCGTAGCTGCCACCGCCACCACCTCGCCGCCTGCCAGAGGCCAGCAACTCACCCCCTGCATCGCCATCCGTTTTCCCCCAAAAAGATCGCCGAGATCCGTTACCGGGAGCAAGAGAGGCAAAGAGAGGAAGAAGGGGAGCGATCAAGAGGCAAGAGCAAGATCGACGGAAGCACAGGGACGGGAGAATTTATAAAATTTTTAAAGCGAGGAGGGGGTTCACATGGGTGTGAGGGGGTGACGTCACCTTGACGGTGACGGGAAACAGTGGGCCTGAGCTTGCCTCACGAGCCCCTGGGCGGGCCCGGGGCTGGCGTCATCTCCCACCACGCCGCACGGTCCGTCCGTCCAGTGTGCCCCTCCTTTTGACGCGTGGATGCAATTTGTCCGCTCGACGATCTGATCGGGCTCATGGGGTCCATGGATGATCGGCCAGTGGTGTACGTGGCATTCTCCAGCACCGTCGATGTCTATCAGAAAAGAGGGGGCGTTAGTGGACCGTCCATTTTGACTACCCAACATCAAGACGTGGCATAAACTAAACGCTGGCTGACGTGGGGGTGGGAAACGAGCTTAGCAGCTCGAGCTCTCGTCAAGCTTGATCGAGAGAGAGAGAGAGAGAGAGAACACTATTCAAACTGAGTTCAAAACGGAAAAAGCAAACTTGGACCGGTAACATAAGTTTGAAATTAATATCAAATCGAGTAAAAAAACAAAAAGACTTGACCCAGCAGAATTCGACTTGATTTGACTCCAAAGTACGTGAATATATGTATATACATGTATTTATGTATTATATGAGTTTACATGATATTATTGGATTTTAAATCCGGTAATCCTAGCATTAGAATCCCTTTAAACATGAATATTTATTTTTCAATTCACTAAATATTAATTCAAATTTAACCGAGTTCTATAGATCTTACTTAAATCAAGCTTTAATTCAAGCTTGAACCAAGTCTGGTATGAACTTGAATAAATTTTTAGTCTAATTTTGCATTTTCAATTTGATTAATTAGGTTATATTTATTTTTGGTTTAATTCCTAATTAAATTCGAACTGAACTTAAAATAATATCAAACAATCTCAACTTCAAAGCTAAAGTCCAGATCTTATGGCATGCTTGGTTGACACGTCCATCGAATCAACAGCAAGGCCGTACGAGTACCTTGTCATTGTTGTAAATATGAGCAGATGGGGAGGGTGCGATGGGGATTGAATTATGGACGGTCTTTCTTTAACGTCTAGGTCTTGGGGGTTGGATGAGGAGGTGGCCATGCTGACGAAGAGAGACATCTCTTGGTGTGGGAGAGGATAAGATGTGCCCGAAGCTTTCGGTGCAAACAAGGTAGGGGCAATGAGGGGGTCCCACGTGGACGTCGATGTCTTCTTCCGCCATGCACGAGCACTTGCCGTTGCTTGCGGGCAACGGATCCTGGTGGGGAGGGCGTTCACGTGGCATTCCAACCAAGGTGACAACAGTGCTTTCTTCCTTCCTTCCTTAATAAAAGGTTTGTAATAATAGAAGAGAGAGTCATCTTGGGTTCTTTTGAAGCTTTCGCGACGTATTGTGGTGCGGATGTTTTGTCTGCCATGTACCAAAAAGAGGGCTGCCTCCCTCCCAAATTGCGTATGAGATAAAAAAAAAGAAGCCAGACTCCATGAGCAAATTAGTGCATGCGAAGTAAAGCTAGGAACTGGCCCATCCCAATATACCATTTACTACTCACCGACGTTGACAACCATATGCAGCATCTTGGATTTGCCATTTTGTCTTCACTTGCGCAAATCTTGCCCTTCTGGAGCCAGATAAATGTTCTCCATCCAGCGACTGCTACGTGTTCCAGCTTCTATTTATATATGTTAATAAATCAAATACATGTATATATAATATATTATTTATTTATTTATTTGTAAAAGCTATTTGCTGTCTGATGATGCTAGATTAAAGTTACGCAGAATTTTTAGTGAGCCAGAAAGCACCATCTTGCTTTCTAAAAATTTGGATGGAATAGAAATATTTAGTAAAAAAAATTTGAAAGTTATTTTAGCTTTGTCAAAAGTTAAAACAGCTTTTTTGTAACAAGCTCCGAAATAAAAATTCTTCGAAAAAGCACTTTTAGTATGCGTCTAAAAACTATTTTGATTCAAATAATATTTTTCTTTTTAGATTAAAATATTTATAGTAAAATATTATAATTATAAAAAATATCTCTTTATATTATAGAAATATGCTGGAGTTCCAACAAAAAAAATAAAAAACCAAAAATTAGTTCCTAAAAATATTATATTAATAAAATATTAATATATAATAATAATATTCATAGTATTTTATATCTTTATTATTATATTCTATTATAAAATATAATATTATATTATGTTATCTCATAATACATTGATAGATTATGTTATATAATATTAAATTATGCTATATTATTATGTTATAGTATACGATATTATATTACTATATTATAATAATATTATATTATATTACAGTAATATTATATTATATTATATATTTATGTATCAATATATATACGATATTTTATAATATTTTGTTGCATAATATTATGCAATAATTTTTATAATTATTTTATCGTACTAAAAATATTATTATTTTTAAAATACATCAGCGGCTCACAAAGAGTGGAGGCCAAAACTTAGGAAGGAGTGGAAAGTGCAAGGTGGATGATCCGCACCTTCGGTCTACTGCCAGATGCCGCTCTTGATTCAGGGCACTCGTGTCACCATGGGACAGGTATAACTGCTGATCCTGCCTCCCTTTCGAGGTCCACGTGTCAGAAGATCCACGGTTTGCTGGCCGGGGACAGCGACCTGCACCCGTCGTTGACCCAGGAACTATTGGTGACGACAGCTAGCCGGAGGACCTGTGTCAGCGATGTCCGGCCTTGTCATCTCTCTCTGTCTGGGTCTGAGGTCGATCGCTTCATCTCCGGGACAACGCCACGACGACGAACCTTGTGACGAAATCGCTTCACACCTTTCGTCTTCTGGGAAAGAGACGTCGAATCTCCCGGCGGCGGGGACCACCATTAGCTGTCATTTTTCGCTAAATACGGAACATTCTGTGACTCTGCGTGATTCCTTTTGCTACCTTAATATATTCATCAACTCTTTTTTTTTTTTTTTTTTTGGTAAAAGATAGGAGAGGGGAGGGGGAACCCACCTGCGTAGCAGCCCTCATTGGGCTCATCTTCCAACATGAAATATTCGATCGTAAATTTTCGCGTACCCTTCTCAATCCGTGGAAAATTTTACCGGACTATCTACGTGTGAGTACGTCACCCCAAAACCACCTCAGTACAGATGGAACGAAAGCATATCCACACACAGCCATTCAAATATGAGACATGCGGTCCTCTAATTTAATCGACGTCTACGTATTTCGAATCTGGACAACTCAGATGGAGCCCAAGCCTCGTTGCCACCAGATTACTACTTTGGTGGCGTTATGACTCGGCTCGGAAACTTATATTGATCAACTTTTACTCTGGTAGTCTCTCCTCCCATCCATGCCGTGATGACCGGGTCACACGTACCGGTACTGCAATGCCGTCGCACGAGCTGGGATCTTCGCATAAGAGGCACGTTCTTTTTTTTAATTAAAAAAAAATTCGTGGCCTGATTAAAGTGCGCACTGGCTCGATACCAAGGCCCAGCCCCCTACGTTGACCCTAATTGCTCACGTTAATCATCTTGCTCCAATTATATATAGGAATGATATTAATTGGATTTCTGTAACCATGTCGTACAGTTTTATTCTTCCATAATAAGCAAATCTATGGGGCAAAATATGTTTGGATTTGGATGCATAAAATACTTGCCCTTAATAGGCAAAGATGAAATTACATTAATTAAATGAATGGTTATTCTATCATATTTGAATCTTTTATAATGGAGAAGCAGAGCCTTTGTTTTGGTTGGATGGGCAAATGTAAGAGAACTACTGCTACGTGTCTAATGTATCCTAATCCACGAGGATTACTAAATTTGTTGCAGATCACTTTGGCCGCCTGGTATGGGATGGACAGCATTTGAGTGCAAAATCCATGACTGGTGAGGCCAACTCACGCATAAACTTTCAAAGGATATAGCTTTCAAACCTTTCACTTTGAGAGTTACTAGTAATTTCGAAATGATGATGGAAGATGTTCATCTACTAATACTGAAGTGGCATGCATAGGCATCAAAACTGGTGCAATATCAAGCAAACATTGTTTTTTTTGAATGGACGATTAGGATTTCATCTATAATCGAAGCTTTTAATTATCATCCATTACCTCTAAATTGTTTACGCATACGAAATCATGTAATTTAGAGACATCTTTATCTAATTTCTTAATATTTGATGCATAAGCTAGAAACCTCCTTATTACATGATTTTCATTGTATAATAATTTAAAAATAATAGATCATATCTAATAACTTGAATCAACGATGTGAGATGCTTATCATCTAATTTGAAAATGATATAATTTTAAAAAAATTATACCAAATATAATTTGAATCTCACCCATATTTATTATATATAGATAAATAAACTAATTAGAACATTATAATAACCTATTTTATCCAGAACAAACATATCATTCTTTTTTTTTTTGGTACATAATAGAAGAAGGAATAAGAAACCTCACCCGCGTAGCAGTCTCCATTGGGCCCCCCAAACAGATCATTCTTTGCCGATCGTACCTGGCACTCGAAATAGTGCAACTTGTTTTCTCCACCAAGGATGATTTTGTTGTGTACCATTGTATAATGACGTCTAGGTGCTCAAGTTGATGGTGCCCATGACCTAACTAGCACTTTTCCTTGATCATTCGGAATATATGGACATCTGGTCCACAAGAGTTGCTAAAGGCAAGTAGTGAAGGAAGAGATGGAGGAACAGGAGGTTCAAATAATGATATGGAGAGATGATGTCAGATGGATCACCAAGTGATTCTACTTCTTGCCTGTTTATACGGTGGTTCTATTTCTTGTATTATTATATACTGAAAGCAAGTAGTGAAGGGAGAGATGGAGGAATAGGAGGGGCAAGAAATGATACGGAGAGATGATGTCAGATGGATCACCGAGTGCTTCTACTTTTTACTTGATGATATGATGGTAACACCTGACCATTTTAGGCCTTTGTTTTGGAAGGTTAAAAACTTATATATGAATCTATATTTTTCTAAAGAAATATTTTTTAGCAATATTTAGACAAAAAATAATTTATTATGTTTTTTTATGTATTAAAGAATGACTTTAAAATCTATTACTCATTTTTTTTTATCTGATAAGTTGCTAAGATCCATCCATATTTTTCATAATATTCTTTATTATAAAAATATTAATATATAAAACTATATTATATTATATTATATTATATTACATATAATATAGATATTATATGCTATATTATAATATATTAGATATAATATGATGTATTAATATATTATAATATACTATATAATAATAATAATATACTGTATTTTTTTAACATAATATAATAATGTTATTGTTATATTATATTATAATAATAATCTAATATACTATGATATCATCATAATATAATATAATACAATATATTAAATTATTTTTATATTACTTATTATTATATAATATAATAATATAATATATATTATTATATTATTATATTATAATTAGGGGTTAGGAGTATTTTGGGAATAATTTTTCTAGCGCATGAAAAAATGACTTATCATCATTTTAGATGGGCAAAACTTTCTCTATTTTATGTAAAAATAATTTATTTTTTAAAGAAGTATAACGATGCGAATAAGTAGTCAATAAAAAAATTGATTAATTTTTTTATAATATTCATCTACCAAATAACAGGCCCTTTTGGTTTTATTGGAAGAAACGCGGGCTACCGAGCCAAATATTAAAACTCACGCATATATATATATATATATATATATTATTTTTAAAAAAAAAATCTTTGGAACCGCTCCCTCCTTCCGTTTCTTTCCTTCTTCCCTGTTCCCTCTACCCTTTTCATCCAATACAAACCCAAAAATACAATTTTTTTCTTGAACTTCTTTTCTCTTCGTAGATGCCATGGAACTCGAGGCCGAGGTCGGAAGAGGACCGGAGTTGGTGTTTGGGCCTTCCTCTCCTTGTGCCTCCTCGGCCCCATCAGCGATGATGCTGGGTGCGACGACTCCCGTGGGGATTTCAGGGTCTCTTTCGAAGTAACCGAGAAGAACCCCATCTTAGTCTGTCGCATCAGCGGCGGGGAAAAAGGGTTTTACCGGAATTCAGAGAAGGGCGAGCTCCGAGCTGGGGACCGGTTCTCCTTATCCCTAAAGAACCCTTCTTTCTTCGTTCCTAGGAGGAGCGAAGGAATGGAGGAGGCGGCGGAGGTGGAGAAAAGGGTCTTGGATGCGGTGGAGATGAGGGAGAGGAGGACTCTAGAGAGGAGAAAGGAGAAGGAGAGGAGGGCGAGGGCGGAGGCGCCTGGAGGCGAAGGAGATGAAGAAGACGCTAACGGAGGACTGAAACTAGAGCTAGGCTCCTCTTGACGTTTTCTAGATCGACCCCGTGAGAGGTTAGATTGCTTATTTGCTCAAGTGTTTGGGTTTTTTTTTAATATTTTTTAAATTTGTTTTGTATCAATTAAAGCTCAAATTTTGTGTTTATCCCGCTGGTTCCCATCTGGTATCCGGCCTTATGAGTTCCAGGAGAATGCTTGTGATTAGCTAATTTGAATTCCATGATTCGAGTTTGGATTCTTGGCGAGAGGTCATGAATTCGATAATTACCCAAAGCAAAAGATTCGTCCCATTGGAGGTTGGAATTGGTTCCTTGAGGATCCAGGAGGGGATGGTGATGATGATGAACTTACCCATGAAGCAACTTGCCCAATGAGGAAAGTTAGGAGAATGCAGACGTGTGTTTAGTTTCATATCGGTTATTCGTTGGGTAGATCTTGGATAATTATGCAGGATAAAGAAAATCCAAATAATATCTTATGGCTAGCCTTTTTGGGTGAGGTCCTTAGTTGTTACGAATGGTATTACAGCGGACTCGGTTCGTAATTTATGTGGACTAGGAGGCACTGCAGCACAGATTCATTGAGGTTGACCACATGCTAATTGTGGTATTTGTGATTAGATTTGAATGAATGTGAACGTTTGACGAGGACGTCGGGACTTGAACGAAGGAAATATGTGAGCACGCATGCGGACGTGTGTTTAGTCCCACATCGATTATTCGTTAGGTAGATTTTGAGTATTTATATAAGATCAAAGAACCCAAATAATATCTTATGGCTAGTCATTTTGGGTGAGGTTCTGAGTTGTTACAGAGGCGGAGGCAGCAAAGACGAAAATTGGAACGGGGAGAGTAAGGAAGAGAAGGTATTGGTTGCAAAATTTGGAAGTTGTAAGAGACCTAACTACCATACCAGATCTAAAGATGCTGAAAAAGGTGCAGTGATGCTTTAGGTGGTAGGCATTAGGGGTGGCAAAATATGACCTGACCCGCCAACCCGACCCGTGTTCGACCCGCCATAAACAGGTTTGGGTTTGGCCTAAATAGGTTCGGGTCGTAAACAGGTTGACCCGTTTAACCTATTTATTAATTGGGTCGGGTACGGATTTTAGATATCTGACCCGCTTAACCCGTTTAACCCATTTAATATTTGTTGGATCAAATTTTCTGGCCCAAAAAAAGCCCGCACGCCGCTCGGCCCAATTTCACCGTGACCTCCTTTCTCCCTAGGGATTTTTCCGATTTTATTTCAATTTCACCCACAGTGTCCCTCTCCCGACTCCCGGTCTCCCCTCTCCTCCGCCCTCTTCGGATTCTTCACCTCCGCCCTCCCCTCGCCTCTCCTCCAGACCTCCGCCTCCGCCCTCTCCGGATTCTTCGCCTCCACCCTCCCCTCGCCTCTCCTCCGGACCTCCGCCTCCGCCCTCTCCTCCCCCTTGCCGACTACTTCCGTCTTCTCGTCAACGGCGACGACAGCAGGGACCCGAGCAAGCCCACGGACTGCGATGGAGGTAACAACGCAGCAACTCAAGGGTTTCGCGATCCGGGGGACAGTCTCCATCTACTCGGCGAGATCGATCTCGTAACTCTAGAGCCGAGGCTTGGAGGGATCGTCGGGGTTCCAGGCTTCTAGTGGTAGATGGAGAAGGTCCTCATCCGCTTCGGCTGGGCGGACGGGGGCTCGGATTGGGAGGAGTGGGCCTACGCCGGGACCAGCCGCGCTGCCGTGGACGAGGCGACAATGGGGAGCGGCGGACTGGTCGGGAGAAGGCAGCGGGCGGCGGCGATGGGGAGCGGCGGACGGGTCGGGAGAAGGCAGCGGGTGGCGGTGATGGGGAGCGGCGGATGGGTCGGGACTCGGGAGAAGCCAGCGGGCGGCGGCGATGGGGAACGGCAGATGGGTCGGGAGAAGCCGAGAAGGCAGCGGGTTAAAAAGGTCCTCTTTTATTTTAAGTATTTTATTTTTGGTTATTTACAGTAATATTTAGTTAAACGGATAAGCATAAACCAACCCGACCTGTTAAATCCACCTGTTTAATAAACAGGTTAAACGGGTCGGGTCGGGTGACCTGTTTATTAAACAGGTCGGATTCAGGTTGTAATTTTTGATCTGTTTAATAAACAGGTCAGGTTCAGATTTATACTTTTCTGACCTGTTTAACATCTGACCTGACCCGTTTATGCTTGACCCGACCCGATTGCCACCATAGTAGGCATCCTGCATTGCTGAAAGATGTCAAAGCTCAAAAAGATGAACATATTGAAGGGGATGAAGAAGATGAGACTTTAGGAGGTTTTATCATTGATAATGACGAGGAGGAGGAAGGAGACGAAGAAGAATCACTGGCAGAAGATTTGGAGGAACGGTACAAGTTCTTAGATTCTTTGCCTCGTGAAGTTTGAGTGGGTGAGTACTGAGCTAAGCAAGTTCTTAGATTCTTTTGTGTCACATATTATTGTGTAACCATGTTCTCAAATTAGGCAATCTTGCATTATTCATTTATAGTATGTATTACTAGAATTTAAGTGCTACATACTAGTTAGTGAACTGCAAGTACTTCAGATAATGTCATACATGGATCTTATAATCAAATGATTGCTGTATTTTCTTTTCAGGTTCTATTTCCTGGGGTGCCCAAACTATAAAATTCACCCTTTTGGTAGAAAACTTATGAATATATCATTTACCATGGCATTTGACCCATATAGACCGAGCTTGTTGAGTTAAAAAAAAAAGAAACCTCAAATTTTCATTTGTCACTTCTATACCAACCTAATTTTATTCTAGGATATCTTTATGACATCTGACAACATCCCTCTTGATCTGGTACTGTGGTTATGGGGGTTGGATAAGGCACTTACAGAGAGTTTGCAGCTGCATCAATTGAGAAATGGTGCAACTTGTTCGTCATATGGCCCCATCACATCTGCTACCTATGTACACTATGCTGTTGCCTTAAATTTAGTTTGATCCATCAACTTATAAGCATCATTCAGATTTCTCTGATCAAGGATTGAATAGTCTCATGGTAGGATTAGATATATAGACATGTTCATGTCCTTTAGTTTGTGGTTTTATAATGTGAAATTAGATCAATTTTTAATGACCAAGCCCTAGATTTGTTTTATAAGATTGAATAGATTGACATTTCGGTATACATGATGATAGGTGTATTTATTTGGTGAAATTGAATCCATTAACAGGCCTTGATTTTAGTTCATTTTCACTTAAATTTATGTGCTTGTGCATGCGTTAGTGTTAGAAACTTGGTTTAAATGCGAAACTCTGTTTATTCGAGTACACCTCCAATTACATTTTTTAAGATTGAATATTGGCATAAAGCCCAGCATCAACAACGCATTACTCCAGGACCTCACAAGTGAAGAAGAAACTCGAGTGGTGTAAGCAGGCTGAAAAAGGTAGACGCTTGGACCCAGCAGACTTCTCCTTCTGCTTTGTGTAGCCTTTTTGCTAGTGATGCAGCTCACTATGCTCATGCGAGAACAGTATGAGCAGCCGATTTACCAAGAAAACAAAAAGATAGATGCTCTTTCTCGTAGATGCCTCTTATGCTGAGTTCCTCTGCTTCAACTATGTCAGGCCTGTTTTCCCATGCAAGGGAACATAAGGAAAACCTTGGTCCCTGTTTCTCTCTTTCACCTCCTACATGGGGGAGGTCAAGAAGGCAGACCTTTGCAAATAAACTTTGTACATAAAACCTCAGGCTTCCTCCTGCTTTACATCAAAAGGATTGAATATTGGCATGTACATCTATATGCGATGATACTTATGCTTATTTTGTGGAACTGAATCCAAGTTTATAAGGAAACCTTCTTTTAAGTTCAACTATCTTAAATCCATATACATGTTCAGTAACTAGTGAATATGCAGGTCTTATAGATTAGACTGTTTTATTCTGTGCAAAATGAATCCAAATAGATAAGCAGGCCTATCTTGTTTGAATTCCTAGACTTATTCTATGTGCAAGTGGGTCTCATATTCAGAGCTCGAATTATTTTGTGAAACTCAATGTAGCTACATCAGTAGGCCTATTCTTTATTTCGTAGACTTGAATATATTCACATATGCAGTTCTTATGCTTACAGCTGGATTTATACTGTGAAATTGGGTATGAACTGCATGGTCAAAATTTGCTGGCTTTAGTGGAAGAATCGGATTCCCACTACGCATGCTGGTCTTCGTTTTACCTTTGCTTTTTTTTTTCGGAATATAAGAATATGTGCCAGTATGTGAGTTCTGGTTATTTGTTTTACATCTAACCTCAGAAGTATAGGCCTTGGCGGAACATATTTCTTTGGATTCAGGTGCCTTCATTACTTTGGGAGCACAATTATGCAGTTCTAAGCTTGCAAAATATGCCAATGAAATTGTGAGGATCCGTGCGGGCGTGTGTTTATTCTCACAAATAATCCAGGATCAAGGATCCTAATAATACCTTTCAACTAGCTATTTTGGATGAGATCCTGGGTTGTTGCAAATGGTATTAGAGCAGATCCGGCCGATAACCTATGTGGATTAAGAGACATTACAACACGGATCCATTGGGGCTGATCACGGACCGATCGTGGTGTTTGTGATTAGATTTGAATATATTTCAACCCTTAGCCTGATGAAGACGTCAGGACTTGAACGGGGAGAGTATGTGAGGATCCGTGCGGGCGTGTGTTTAGTTCCACATCGGTTATTCGCTGGGTAGATCTTGGGTACTTATACAGGATCAAAGAACCCAAGTAATACCTTCTGGCTAGCCATTTTGGATGAGATCCTGGGTTGTTACAAAAATAGTGGTTATCTACGACAACACCAGGACTATAAAGCATTTTAAGAGCAAATTAGGTAGACTGGTGTATTTAACAACAAATGCACTCATGTGGGTGTTGGTATTTATGTAATCTCTTCTATATTTTGTATCCACTGGGATGCTTACAATGTTTTATGTGCACAAATAAGAAAATATGTGAAGATATAGATGCAGATCGATAATCATATTCTGCAACTCTTCGAACTTCACAAGTAGAAGCTCTGTTTGTTTTCCAACTCTTGAGTGCTTTTATTCATTGCTTCCTCCAATTCGTTCTTGTAATGACCCCTTAGCAACCTTAACCTGATAATTAGATATAAAATAGTATGATGTGCATAACCAAGAAAAAACCTGCAACATATGATGTGCATAACAAAGGAAAAACCCACAAGACTGTTCATTTATGCACTGCATTGCTGTGATAAAAAATCTTAAAATTTAGTCCACTGCAAACCCAAGATGTTAATGAATTTGATGGCAAAAATGCTAAGATAATCCTACCTCAAAGTTTTGAACAATAGTAATATAAATTTGATGGTAAAAATGCTAAGATAATCCCAAACCATAATAACATGTTACAGTTGAAGTTCTAATTGTCTTTGAAGCCAGAAATGTGCTGTTGTTGTTCATTATTGTTATTTTGCATAAAAAGAAAATTGTAGTGAGAAATTCCTACATGTGTCAAACAATTGGCTTTAGTACCTTTCTCACATCATCATCCTTCGGAGGCAACTTTTCCTTTTAAATCTTGTTATTGAACACTTCATCTCTATCTACTTGAATCTCACCACCAATAATTCATAATCCTCTCTATGAAGCTTATCTACGGCAATATGGCATCTTTCATGCCACAATCCCTATTGGTTCAACAATCTCCATCCCTTAAAATGGGATCAGTTTATGAATAAGCAACCTTCTTAAGTAATAAAGTTAAAATATTTACAAAAAAAGAGAAAAAGAAGAGAAAAAGAGAAAGAGAGAAAATTGATTTTATTTTTCTATTCCAGCACATTCGATACATTTCAGAAGTTATATATATTCGTGTACAGACTCTATATAAGAAAAATAATATAAGCTGATATATGATCATGTTAATAAGAAAAATAATATTCGCTGATACAAAACTAACAAAATTATGCTAATAAAAAAAAATAATACTAACTGATACAGAATTATGATAATAAAAAATATTATAATTTGATACGTGATTTCTAAAATTATACTAACACAGCCAATCTCGCGGGGGCTCTGGAATCTATCTCGCCTCCCCGCATGCAAAACCCACGGATGTGGTCTCCACACGTGTCTGAATAAGGGTACGACATGTATGAAAGGAATGAATGTTCGTAGTACTGTCCCACTTAAAGGTCGCCACTTTTCTCCTCACCTGACAGCCACGTCATTGATTCCAATCGCTGGTGTTCCTCCGCACTTCACCTGCATCGTCCGGAAGCAGCGCCTGGTCATCGAAGATACCCGCGCTCAAACTTTCCACGGGTTTTCTGGTCATGCGATGTCCTGTTTGAAGACTTGAAGTCAATTCGAAGTCTTGAAGTCAATTCGAGATGGATTCCACAAACACTGCTTTAGAAGTCGGTTTATGGTTTCTTTGGTACAAAATTCAACACAATTTTCCTAGCCCTTTGGGGCACAATCAATTTTAAGATTTTTTCTAGTTATTATTGCAAATTGATGGCATTACTTAAATATTATTTAGTTTTACATTGAAGTTCCGTGCAAATCAATGTGGTTGGCTGATAGCTCGATTTGGTTTTATTGTGATTAACATGTCGCATGTGGGACGTAATAAGGATGGGCCTGTATGTTGTTACCTGTATATATCAAAAAGGAACATATATTATCAAATATATCCATCATTGTAGGAAAATGTGCCGATAGTTTTTTTGCTGTTTATAATCATGATTAACAACTTAGAATATCAGTTAAATCAATATCATGATCATCCAGTCTAGCTGCATAAAAATATGAATTATGTTGCTCCGAGGAGTAATTGGAACTTATATGTTCCAATTTCATGCATGAAAATGAATGCGATGATAGAACCAGTTAAGAAAATATGAGAAATGATCTATATCTATCATTTGTGCTTACTTGCTAAGTTGCATATTTTATTTTTTAAATATTTTTTATTTGTTTTAAAGCATTTGATATGCAAAAGTGTGGATAGGATGAAGTCCATTTACCACCAACATTGCACTTTCATTTTATACTTACTAATTAGTCAGAGAATATATCACATTAAATAAAATAATTGATTGAGCTACTTTCTTGGATAAAAAGTGCAATCTATCCAAAAAGCATCAGAATCTTACATGGCCTCCTTCTATATAGCAGAACATTTTGATGAAATGTTGTGGGTCAATTTGGTGATTGCCTCTTTATATTTTATCTTCTTATTTTGTTGGATGCATTTATCCTACATCAAGGTAGGAGCGGGCTTATCAAGCGAATGGGAGAAAAAAAAAAAAGTTATGAGAATAATTAGTTAAATACTTAAATAGGCTGACCCCTTTTCCGGGTGCCCATGCATGCACTATCGGTTCATCCTTCCCTCTTACGTTTTCTGTCCTTAGCTCTTTTCTTTCTCCGACCAAATAAATCCAAATCGTTTCCGTGCTCATTCTCTCCAATCTCCCCCAGTTTCCATTACCTTCCATCCCTCTCACTCGCTTCTCTTTTCCTCCTGTTCCATACAAATCTTCCGCTGTATAAACGCCGCACATGGAAGTGAGCCACCTCACCGCGGCGACGGCTTTCTCGGATTCCGACAACGGCAGCACCGTCTGCTTCAGCGACGCCATCCCCGCGGCGGCCTCGGTGGTGGAGTCCGCCACCGCCGACGTGGAAGCCCTCCGCCGCCTCTCCGACAACCTGGGCTCCCTCTTCCAGTCACCGGACTTCGACTTCTGCGCCGACGCCAGCATCGCCGTTGCCGGGAGCCCCCTGCGCGAGGTCCGCGCCCACCGCTGCGTGCTTTCCACCCGGAGCCCCTTCTTCCGGGAGGTGTTCGCGAGGCGGGAGAAGGGGGTGCCGGCGAAACTGGAGCTCAGGGAGCTGGTGAGGGACTTGGAGGTCGGGTACGAGGCCCTGGTGGCGGTTCTTGGGTACCTCTACCGCGGGCGGGTGGGCCCGCTTCCCAGGGGGTTTTGCTCGTGTGTCGACGAGGAGTGCTCCCACGAGGGCTGCCGGCCCGCCGTCGATTTCATGGTCCAGGTGCTCTATGCCTCCTTCACCTTCGAGATCTCCGAGCTGGTCAACCTCTTCCAGGTGAGGCCACAGAACTGGTTTGTTCGATCTTTCTCTGGCTTCTTTTCCCTGTTTTCTCGAAGTTTTTTCTTTTTTGTGTAGCTTCGAGCAAAAAGATGAGTTCTTGATTGGGTTCGGAGTCTGTTTTGGCTGGACATGGGTTCTCTAAATATTTGATCTTTACTTCTTGCGCTCGCAAGGTTCTCGGCTGTGTTAAGTAACGGTTTGCTTACAAATGAGTTCTTGATTCGAGTTTTAAGTTATCTTCCTGTTTTCTTGAAGTTTTGCTAGGCTTTAACTTTAGATTAATTGATTGTATGCTTTCTCTGTCGGGTCTGAGACGACCATGGAGTTATATTCTCTAAAATTTAATTTTTCTTTGCTCTACGCTTTTATTTACTTCTTGATTCTTTTGTGTGTTGGGCGGTTCGAGATTTTAAGCAATGTTTGCAAAAATGAGTTCTTGTTCTGATTTGCTTTCCCCCCCCCCCCCCCCCCCCCCCTCTATTTTCTTGATGTTCCCACTGTTTCTATGAAAATGTTGTCTTGAGAATGAGTTCTTGATTTGGTTTCGGTTGATTTTGGAGGCGGGTTGTCTTAAATTCGATCTTTGCTGCTTGCTGCTACTTGTCTTCCTTCTTTTCTTGATGTTTTAGTAGTTTTAAAATAATAGGTTAGCTTAAAAATGAATTCTGGATTGGGTTTGAGTTGAATTAGAAGGTGATTTATCTGAAAAACAATTATCTTTTTCTTAATTGGATTTTAGTAAACAGTGTTTAGATGGAAGATGATCTATTTACATCTTTGAGGATCGAAAGGAGGAGGTGGACATTGACTAACAATCTTTACAATGAATTGGAGAATGAACTTTATTGATAGTTCAATTTGTTTCAACTTTCATATTGCTTCATCATTTATATAAGCGCACTCCTAACACTGGTCACAACCAGCAAAGATTATGAAATTGGCATCGTGGCCCTGCAAACTTTCCTATCTGAGATATATGCTCTGTCACTGCAAAGTCTTCTTTCTTTTTCACAACTTGTATTTTTGTTTAGATCTTCTTTTTCTTGACCCTTCTACATCTGAACCCCTTATCAATCTGCATCCTCCTCAAATTAATTGATCAATACATTTGGATCTGAAGCTGATTGCAGGGCTGTTTGACATGGCAATATCGTCGCTTCTGGATTTAAGCTTGACCTTAAGGCAAGCTTTGCAAGCTCCAAATAATGTCCTTATGAACTTGTATTAGTGAAACCTATGTTGCAAGTATGTCTTAAAAGATATTGAAATGACGTTGTAATTTACTGAAGCTGCACTATTATATGGAAATTGCAAGTTTGGTTTTGACTAAGGTTCTAGTTTAGCAAAGCGTGTGTTGGGCCTTCCTGGGTGGGTTGAACTAGCTTAACCCTATTCCTGGAACGTAGGTTTCTTGATTGATTTTATTGTAGTGGTTAAGCTATTTTACAATGTCTATAAATTTGAGCAGTAGTTTCTCTTTTTGATTGTTGTTCAGGGCTTTGAGAAGATGGTAAGCTATCATCTTTTTTTTGTTTCATTGCAGAGACACCTTCTTGATATTCTTAAAAAGGTGGCTATAGATGATATACCAGTGATTCTAAATGTTGCGAATATGTGCAGTAAATCTTGTGCCAGATTGCTTACCAAATGCATCGAAATAGTAGCCAAGTCAGACCTGGATTTTATCACACTTGACAAGGCATTGCCTCCAGATATTGTCAAGCAAATAATGGATTTGCGTTTAAGTATTGGAATAGTTTGGCCTGAAATCAGTGGCTTTCCTAATAAACATGTCAAAAGTATACATAGAGCTCTTGATTCAGATGATGTTGAATTAGTCAGAATGCTGCTAACGGAGGGACACACCTCTTTAGATGATTCGTATGCACTGCATTATGCTGTAGCACATTGTGACTCAAAAATAACAACGGAGGTTCTGGATCTTGGACTTGCAGATGTTAATCACAGAAATCTGAGAGGTTATACCGTACTTCACATAGCTGCGATGCGTAGAGAACCACAAATTATTGTGTCCCTGCTAACAAAGGGAGCTAGACCATCTGATCTAACATTAGATGGAAGAAAAGCACTTGAAATCTCAAAGAGACTTACCAAGTCTGTGGATTACTATAGGTCTACTGAAGAAGGAAAGGCTTCTCCCAAGGATGGGTTGTGCATTGAAATATTAGAGCAAGCTGAAAGAAGGGACCCACTAATAGGAGAAGCTTCTGTTTCTCTTGCGATGGCAGGTGATGACCTACGTGGAAGATTATTGTACCTGGAGAACCGAGGTGATTTATTTTTCTGCCTGCATAATTGTTTTGCATTTTTATCCTTTGGGGAGGAGTTTTGCATTTTTATCTTATAACTGCAAACTTATGTTTTGATTGTACTCTATTAAATTGATACGCACACATTCATGTAAGTTGTTGCTTTCACATTGCATGTCATATAGGATATAGTACTAATATCTGTTATTTTTGTTAGGTAACATTGCAAGCAACCAGTATCTTATATTTCTCATCTGTATGATTCTGAAGATAAGTTAGCCAGATATTTTAGCTCTGTTTTCAGATTGTCAACTGAGGATTGGCAATCTTTGATCCTTGCAAACTACTGTTTGCAAGTCCCCGCACTAACTATACCGCATATGAATAACAAGAAATTCTTAAATCATATCTTGGAGCATAAAAAGTGAATTTTACATAAAGAAAATTGATCACCGATTACCGATTAAAACTAACAATATTTGTATGAACATGAAAAGTAGTGCAGTAGAACGATGGAGAGCAGCGTAAATTATGATGTTAGGTTGGTTTTTATTGATTGATGATGCACTTGATTATTCTTGTATAATTAGTTTACTAATAAAATGTCGAATTGCTTATGATTTCTATAGGAAATAGTTGTCAAATGTGTGGGTTAAGTGTGGGAATAAACATGCTTTAAGGTGAACAGTGTGATGGATCATACACTTAAGCTTTAGGTCTTGGTGTTTGGGTCAAGGATCCTGAGCGAAGCATTTTGTTTCTATGAACTTTGTGTATTATGGACCAAAGTATGAATACTAACAAAATCATTTTCATTTACATGATCAGGCAAAATTATGATATTTTAAAGAAAAAATGGCAGATTATGTAATAAACATATGGTACATAGGGTGGCTATAGTTTGGGTCAGGTCTAGGTTTGAATGGAGTTGATCTCGCATACACATAATCGAGTGCTTCACCCAAACCTGATCCAACTGGCTTGTGGGTTAATACTTTCCACCTTGAACATCTAATGCTCCATGAGCACTGCCTGACCCATCTGTATATACCTGGTAGACTCAACCCATAGTTGGATCTTAAAATTGAACATGATACTCAACAGTAAGTAACTAAAACTCTCCTATGATTTATATTATCAAAAATAGAAAGAAATATAAAACAAAGTATAAATCAGTTTGTAATTAAAATCACATGAACAAGCTCCTACTTATTAATTATAAAAGAAAACCTCTAATATCAAGCGATATTTTGAAGCATTAACAGGGGTGTTCTTTCCCAAAACAAACTTCTGAGAAGAGGAACAGAAAAAAAACTGCTATAGTCTTTTTTAGGCTTTAATGGATGCAGGGAGGCCATTTAAACATAAATCAAACCACATACTTATCATTGTATTTGAGAAATCATACACAAGACAATTTTGCTGTCTATCTATAAACTAGTGGGAAAGGTGAAACCTTCTCTCTCTCTCTCTCTCTCTCTCTTCCTCGATCTTATTTTTGTAAATGTCCCATCGCTGGCGATCAAATCAATTTTGAATAACAAAAAAGTGTGTTAGCTAGGAATTTGAACATCGTGAAGGATTAGTTATGGTGGAACCCTGTGACGGTAGTGGTCCAACATTGTGGTAATGTGGAAAAGAGTGAGTGATCCATCATTTGATTTGTCACCAAAGTGGCATCGTGGAACTACATGATGTGCTATGTTGTAGTAGATGGGGCGCAGGGGTCAATTGGGAAATGAGAACATATTAACAGGAGTAATGACTGCTGCAGAACTTCTCTAAGCATATAAAGGCATCAGCTATCTGCTGTTATTCAGGAATCCAATTTTGTGATATTTTTTAATGTTTGTTGCATGACCATGCAGTTGCTCTTGCAAGGGTTTTGTTCCCCATGGAGGCAAAAGTTGCCATGGATATTGCTCAAGTGGATGGCACTATGGAATTTACCCTAGGTTCTACTTCAAACCATACAACTACAAATCAGAGGACATCAGTGGTTTTAAATGAAACACCTTTCAGGATCAGGCAGGAGTACCTAGCTCGAATGATAGCACTCTCTAGAACAGGTACTTATATCAGCATCTTGATCCTTTTCTCAATATTCTTTCTGGTTTGATTCCTAGAAAGTAATGAAATTAGTAATTAATTTATGGTTATCTGGCTGACAACTGGTAACATAGTTGGCTGGTTCCTCAGCCCTAATGATTTGCCTGAGGTCCAGAGTTCAAATCCTGAGCATTGCTCTCTTAAAAAAAAGGATTCTTTGATAGGAAGAGGTGAAACAGTATATAGTTTACAGGTGCCACATTAGCTTTTAACATGTACTCTCTCTTTTTCATGCATACACCGTACAATAATGTGCCAACAAATATGTCACTTGTATAGAATTTGCCAACAAATATGTCACTTGTATAGATTTTGCCAACAAATATGTCACTGGTATAGATTTGTCGCCGAGAAACTTTCAATCAATAGAAGGAAAGCATAGGCCACACCCTGATATCCTAAGGGCATGGCTAAACTATAAGGAGGGTTACTACTCTCATGGTGAATGACATATAGGAATAGAAATTGTCCATTTTAGACCAGGTTGGCTGAGGCTGCCACATAGATCAGAATTTATCTTGGAGGGAAAGAATATAGACGATGCTCGACAATGAATGTTTTTTTTATTTTTTTCCCTGGAGAACTTGGACATCTTTAAAAGAATATAGGCAATTGTCATGGACAGACTAATCCAGGGCCATGTAATGTTAATCAGGAAGAAGGAGAATGTTGTCTTTAGTGTGTGACTACACTAAAGCTTCAGACTGGAGCTGCAGCTGTTAAAGCAAGCAGTTCTTTTGCACCATCATTTTCATGCTTAAACCAAAATCTTTTTTGATAACCTTTATTCAATCAACTGATCTGAATTGATAGTGTATTAAAATATATTTTAGATAATAGATGTTCACCAAATATCTTATTTCATATCCACACTTGATCTATTGGCAGAAGCGACTTAATAAGAGTATGTTATGTTCAATATGTCGTTTGTGTTCTTCAAAAGATAGAGTCTTATAAGTTTTGTAGGGGTTGAAAAAGGATTAAAACCAAGGAATGGTTTGACAAACTTATGAACTCATACCTCCGCTTGCCCGACTCTCTAAGAAATTAATTGAAAACAAAAAACACCCACAGATGTTTTAACATTTCATCACCACCGGACTCAGAGACAATAATTCAAACAAATTAGGATGATCTAGTTCTTTTTGAGTTGGAGTTTGAAACTGTATTCACATCACATAGAAGCTGAGGAACAAGTTTCTAGACCATTCCTCTGCCATCTTCCTGCGAGACAAACGGATAATGGACGTATAAACACATATACGTACAGACATAGATACACACATACATGTTCTACATACTTGCATGTATCTGTTTATTTTTTTATTACATTAATTTACACCATGATTTTATTTTGATTTTTCTATCATTCTAGGACCGAGAATAGATTAGAGTAGATTTCTTTTGGTGGTAAGGTCGGATCTGATACTGCAGCTTGTGCCAAGGGTCTGTTCTTAATGCATGAGTAGAGAATAAACAATTGTTCCTGGTCAAACACTCGCTGTAGAGTGCATAAAGCTTAACTGAATAATGGGGGAAAATAATCCTTTGATGAAACTAATGACGAGTTAAATAATGACGTTTGCCAGTGGAGCTTGGCAAGCGATTCTTCCGACGGTGCTCAGAGGTTCTTAACAAGATCATGGATGACGACTATACAGAGCTCACTTCTCTTGGGCAAGACGGCTCAGAAGAGAGAAGGAAGAGATACCTTGAACTGCAAGATGCACTGATAAAAGCGTTTAGTGAGGACAAGGAGGAATTTGATAGGTCTGCACGCTCATCTTCATCATCAAAATTGCGGTCGAGAAGATGATGGTGTTCATGTCGCACTGATCTTGTTTGTTATATTTGTAGTACTTTTCTTTGTTTTTTTTCTTTGAACCATGCTTGTTCATTGGCTTTTCTTGCCACGTGAAGGGGATTTTTTTTTTTTTCTTTGCCCTTTCCTGTATTCAAATAACTTGAGCCTTCGCTCAAATGTTGTAAATATATTTGTTCTCTAACTTTACTCACTTTTAGGTAGATTTGAGTAGTTACATATGAACCTCTACCCCCAGATTTGCACCTTGGGCTTCTGATTCTTTCTAAAATAACTGGGCTGGGAATGTTTGGTGGACAAGATTTGAACTGGCCCAACAAATATAACACCTATATTGAACTGGTCTGTCCTTTAGGCTGGCCCAAGGCGCTATAAAAGCACATCCGCAGCCTAATCAGAACCCAAACGCGTGGCAAGTGTCATTGCCAATTTTAAGCTGCTCTCTCTCTAAACGGGATGCGAAATTTTGAATTCAATCTGAATTTGATAAATAAAGATCCTCAAAGATTTGGTTATGTTATGTGAAATTGTAAATGGGTTATCAATCACATTATCCTTATCCTTCTTGCTTCTGAATACTTGTTATGTTTCATGAATCATGATTGCCTCATTTTGGCCACACTAATCCTCGGAAATCTTACATAAAACTAGCTTATATTTCTTGTCTGCCTCACATTGATCTTAGGAAATCTTAAACAAAATTTGTTCTCCAAATAGATCCTCCAATAGGTCGGCCTTGGCTGGGCTGCAGGTTTTATTACATCTGAAAATAATAATTAGATATGCTAATTAAATTATTGGACCATATTTGTGCAGGATTGGCTAAACGGGATCATTATCGAAAGTTACCGCATAGCTCGAATTATTATAGAAGAGTAATTTCAATAAAAATTGATAATAAGTCATCCAGATTTAATATACAAACTATTAACATGATTTATATTATAAAAAAGATTTACAAATCAGAATTTATATATTTTGATGGTTCTAACCTAATTATTAAGTATGTGATGGACACTCCTCATCACGATGTCCTATGTGACCGGAAACAAAGAAGGGGGACATTCTCAAGCGAACTTTCGCTAAAAAATCTTTTTTTTTACCCGCTAATCAATTTCCCGGATTAAGGGAGTTCGAGATGGTAGGTTTTGTTCCATATTACTTGTGACGAGAGATGGAAATGGCCAAGTTCTTACTCTACCCAGGGCAAGGCCAATCAGGAGGTTAGCAAAAAGTCGAGTACATAAATGTTCACCCTAACCAACTCTTGATCAACTAGGACAGCTGCACCACCGAGTCCTCATCAATGAAGGAATATCCAAGCCTTCATCTAAAGTAGATTGATATACATAATCCCAAGAAATCAGATGCACCTTTTTTATAATTACCATCAGAGAAAATTGGAATGTCTCCATGTAACCCATGTCCAACATTTTGTCAACTGACAAAAAGGGGGATCGAAAAAGAAGGGACCGGACATTCCTGCTGGTTCTTTTCTTCAAACTACTGCCTACAGGTCAAGATATGCCATTATCCAGCAACACTACATGCTTACCTCAGATACATGTTTAACTCAACTAAACATTAATTCCAAACTTTCATATTCATGCAATATTGTTGCTGCCTACCTAAATCTTAGGTTGCTGATGTGGACCATTTTCGTGAATCTGCAACATAATAGGAGAAGGGTTAGAGAACTTATCGAATTGGCTCCAATTGGACCCTCCGATGCTTAAACCAGAAAGGTTTTTTTAATGGAAAGTAAGGAAGAAGAGAAAAATGCCGGTATTCAGTAGTAGGGAATTAGACGTTAGGGCAATAGGACATTAGGAGATCTTACCTTATGCAGAGGGTCTGTGGGCTTATTTATATCTGGAATTCTGAATCTTATGGTTATGGGATCATATTCTAACAAACGTAGAATCATGTTGTAACAACCTGCTGATGTGGTGTAATAACCTAGGCACATGATGGAATTGTTGGACCATGTGTGTTCCTAGGTGAGGAGATCGAGCTATCTTCACTACAAGGGGATTTTGCTCGGCTCCGATTGAAAAATCCTTTGGTGCCCACACCAATGAAAAACTATGAGAACATTCTCTCCATCTATCACATACTTTTTCTCATATAAATCCTAAAGCATGTGTGGGAAACAAAGGAGAGGAATTCTCTTACTAACAAAACCCCTGTTGAACGGCGAGAAGGGAAAAAACATCCCAAGCACCGATATCTATCCCATTCCCTCGTCTCTCTATCTCATCCCTTTGTCTCTTCGAAGCATCACTCTCTCAAGTCTCATCTCCTCATCTTTTCGATTCTAACCATGAAAGACAAAGCTCTAGACAATATGTATTGGTTTACTTGGAGGTGTATATTGATCACTGTCAAATATATATATCAAAGAAGCTTTTGGTATATAAGTGCATCGACTTTACAAAAAATTTGTATCACATACATATTTGAAAGCCTGCGCATACATCCTATAATTTGAGAATTATATTTAAACATTCATTCTTTGACCATGGTTTTATTTTCTAAATGTCAAATTTCAGCTCATTAATAATATGTATCTTTCAATACATATGAGTCCTTAACATCATGCAGGTTATAATGAGAAGGGAAAGTGATAGAGAGAGCGGCGTTTCCCATAGAAAGGGGATGGGATACAAAGAGTGGCACTTGGGATTTCTTTTTTCCCCTTCTTCGATGGAGACTCCATTAGTGAGAGAATTTGTCCCGCTTCTTTCCCACACATGTTATAGGATTTGTATTGAGAGTGGGACGTGGCAGAAGGGGAGAGGGTTCCTGGAGGATTTTCTCTGGTATGGACACGACAATTTTTGCCTGAGTTGGGAAATCAAAGGCCCTAAAAAGGCCTAAAACAACGAGGCTGCCCAAGCAGAGAATAGGCCCAAATCACAGGGCCCAGTGCTGCGATGGTGTGCCCATACCCTGCTTGAGTCCCTTGTTAACTGAGAATTATTTCATGCACTGCATGCACCATGTGGCCGCACACACAGCTAATCACAGCCATTCATTTCTGCAGTAGTATACCAAAATGCGTGCTTGATGAATGGGGTTTATAGTAGTATACCAAAATGGTGCATTCAATATAGGAAATGATCTTTCCTTATTAACTGAGTGAGGCTAAAGATGGGGATAATTTTTTTTCAGAACACCCACCTTCCCACAACTTTTTCTTCCTCTTCTTCTTTTCTTTTGTTTGTTCTCTGTTTTTGAGAAGAAAGGATGGGGAAAATCCTCCAAAATTTGATCTCCATGAGAAGATGAAGGCAAATATAGGTATAAAACCCCGGCCTCGCTTATGTTGCTATTCACATGATAAACTATTTCTAAACTAATATAAAATTTTAATGTTTCTCAAATGAAATCACTTGAATTGTACTAAAAATAATAGTTGGTTAATTATACTATATATATATATATATATATATATATATATATATATATATATATATATGTTTGTATGTATGTATGTATGTCTGTATATGAAAACCATTACTTCTGAAATTTTAGACCATGGCAGCACCCATTTAGGACCAACGTCATCCTCCACAGCCCCTGGCCACTTACTGCGGACATGAAATGATCACGCATGCATGTGCTCATGCTCATGGTCATGAACTCACAAAACTGGGGTCGTACTCAACCCTACAATTAATCACACCAGTCCACGTGCTACGACTTTTATAGACAAAATGGGAACTTGCTTCTTACTTTCCTACCGAATCAAAGTCTCAACCGCGTTACAAAACTGAAGAAAGTGTGGTTCTTCCATTCGCCGCTGGTACCAGCGCGGTCGCCGCGGTCTCAAACCGAGAAATTATTCTCCACGCTGCATGCAGCACGCAGCGAAAAATCACAGCTATTTATTTTTAAAATAAAATAAATTATAAAAACTTTTTTAAAGTTCATATTTATTACATTTATACTCACTAGTTTATAAAATTTATATTCACACCCAATTAAATTAACGGTATTAGTGAATCCGTTTACCTCATATAAAAAGTCAAAATTGCTCTTGTATGATGAGTAAATTACAAAAAGCCGCTAGAATTAAGGATAAATTATATTTATATTCAATAGTTTGAAAAATCTATACTTATCTTTCTGAGGTTTATTTTTATCCAACACTTTAACTTATAATTTAACAAAATGTTAGTTAAACCATTAACTTAAATGGAACTAAATGCCACGTTAGAAAAAAAATTAAAAAACAACCAAATTATCTTTAAGTGATATAGCATTCACCCAAGGAGGAGAACAGTCGTGAGGCGCCATAAATCTGAGCTTGATCTTGATGAATTATCAAAAAATAGCCATGTGCCAAGGAACAAGCAATTTAGATCTCTCAAGCAAGTAGATGCCTCTAGAATTTTCTGCCGCAGGAAACTAACATCAAGAATTGTTGCTTGAGCCAGCCTATCCATGGTCCAAGCCAAGCTATGGAACCGCAACTGATGCACCTTCCAAAAAGAAGAGTTCTCATGCACGTACTGATTTGGATTCTCTTGATGATAGGTTGCCAGTGCTATTATAGCTCTATGTAGATATAGAAATCCTCACTCACAGGAATCATGTCTACAGTATTGGACAAGTAGAACTCAAAATTAACAAATAATACACCAATATCTCTGATCTCTATGATGTGGTGGGCTGAAAAACGAGAACAAAACCATATCAAGAAGGATGAAGGTTGATGGAGAAGGATGCTCGTCGTTGGATGTCAGTTGGAAAGGAAGTTTGTTGTTGATCGCTCGTCGGAAAAGAACGCTCATCGGGAAGAGACACTCGTGGTGGGGTGGTGAAGCAGGAAAGAACCCCTACCCACTTAATCTCGAAGAGAAGAAGACTCTTGAAAATGTAATACTTTGAAGAATTCCGAGAGTCAAAAAGGTAAAAGAGGAGCTTTATTTTCTTATAGAGGTAATTTTAACTTTTTTACAATAGATAAATAATTTCACTAATGTTGTCAATTTAAATGGGTGTAAGTGTAGGTTCTTACAAAATATTAGGTGTAAGTGTAATAAACATAAACCTCAGGAAGGTTTTTATAAGGATATGTTGGTCTTTTTTTTTTCTGATGTGGTATTTGGTTCCCATTAAAAGTTAACGGTTTGACTAACTTCTGTTAAGTTATGGTTTGAAGTATTTGATAAAAATAAATATAAATATAAATTTCTACATCAGACTCATATTTATATTTGTATTTTTTAAATATGAATACACTAATATTTGACCAGATTTTAAGTTTCAGCTCTATCTCAAACACATGCCAAGGAATCCACCGACCGCAATCACAAACCAAACCCATAAAGTACGGAACATTTCCCATCTATGGCCAAGTGGTTGAAGGTCGGTCATCTCCTTTCCGCGGCCAAAAGACATAAGAAATCAGGGAGTCAGAATGACCCTTCGTGCTCGGTTTGTACTTCGTATTGCTGCCGCGTAAACGTGAAGAGCCTTTTTAATTTGTTCATATCCGCCCACACCAACATTATTTTAGAAATAAAATAGATTACATCATTGTAAATTTTGAATTTTCAAATACTTGAAGAATGATTTTATTCTATAAAAATTAATAATTGAAACAATACTGCCAACTGAACTTGTTCCCACGAGATGAATCTTGAGCATTGAAACAATCTATTATTTTATTGTTGCCATCTATTATTATTATTATTTTTTTTTGCAACATCTACGATGAATCTTTATTTTATTTTTGAAAGTTTATTTATAATTAAATTGGTGAATAACAGTAATTACCTTGGTCTAGCGGCTAATGCAACAATTATCACTACTTTAGCTGCCGATGTTGTTGGGGGATGCAGTAGTTACTAGATTTTTTTTTTTGTTCTATATCCATGCAATGCATTGTTGAGAACTATTAACAAATCAAAAAGTAAAAAACATCTATGGCCATCTTTACATGAGGGATTACGCTTAATCTTTGACCTTCATGAGTGGTATGATCGGGCTTGCATTGAATCTTTGGAGGAGCCACACAATATGGTCGTGCATTATGTCAATCGGCTCATCTTATTTCCGTAGATCCTATTCACTATACGCCTATCTTGGAGATTGATCTATATAAATGAGGCAAGATAATTGGCATGGTGCATGGCCATATTGGTGCATGTGTTGCATTTTTTTCTACTATTCTACCGAATTTGGCTTGCTCTTCCCTTCATTGGTCTTCTTTTTCTGCTATGCGAAGGAATGTGACTAGCTTCTTCGTCTTTCTTTGGTAGTATTGTTTTGAAAGCGAATAAATTATTTATCAGGGACACTTCGTTGGAAACAAATATACTAGAGGTGGGTCCTCCAAGCGGTGAGTTTCCAGCTAGGCACGCACTTATAAACATATCATAGGTTCTCATAAAGGATTACAAAAATAGTTTTGTTCAAGTCGTGAATGTGGGTTGATACATCTCTTTGCTTAGCAGTAGTCGCTGATTCTAGATATATTTAACATAGTAATTATAGCATAGATAGATTTCCCTCACTTTTTCTTGTAAAAAAAAACATGAGGTGATTTTTGCTCCTTCAACAATACAAACAAACAATTGAAAAAATTGCATTACCTTATGTACCAAAACAAGATTGCATCACCTTCAATTATAACAATCACATTTGCTCTATTCAGCATTGCTCGCCTCCCTCTCAACTATTAAAATATTTGCAGAAGAAGAGAAAAATAAAAAAAAGAGAGAGCGAAATCTCTGTTCCGTTATATTCGGTATCTTAGAGCTTATATGTACTCAAACTACATGTAAGAAAAATAATATAGGCTGATATATAATTAAGCTAACAAAAAAAAATTATGAGTGATACAGGTTATTATGTGATCCCTAAAATCATCCTAATAAAATCATGCTAACAAAGAAAGATAATACAGGATGATGCATGATCACGCTAATGAACGAAAATATTATAGATAATGTAGGTTGTCATGTGATCCTTAAAATTATACTAACACCAACTGCTCTCCAGCTACTGCAACTTGGTTTGGCGATTCTTCTAGCGACTATCTTCTGTAGCTGGATGACACACGACAAAATCGCAACAAACACCACAAGAATAGTAGCTATATCAACTTAATCTGCCTTGTTACATGTGACTAAAGACACCTTGCGTGCAATTTCTGATATGTTTGAAACATTCAAGGGAGTGAAAGTATAACAGCAATACTTATCAGCCGTGTTTGGTACATGAGAATGCATGGATTATTGACTTATACATGGCAGTGAGATTAGTCTAGTTAAGCTCACGAACAATTCAAAATTTCATGTGAATTGCTTCTAGGTGGAGTGTTTGAATCAGCTCCTTGATCAATCACTACTATGGTGTTCCAATATAAGGCTCGCCAAATAGTTTCCTATCTAAATTGGGTGAAAGGATGAGCGAACAAAAGGTTTATGTGCAGCCAATTCACAACCCTGAAACCTCTACTTCTGTAGAACACCTGAACTTGGACCAAATCCACGACACTTTCTTGTTTAATGAACCTTGTCTGATTTGAGCGGTTGCCAGAATAATGCACAGTATAAGATACAAAACAGACTATTTCTTTTTTCCTAATACATTTTGAGTGGTGAACTCAATCTGATCCATCATCCCATGCTTCAACAAACAGTATGTTAAGCTTCCTAATTGATATACTACTTCTAAATTGTCCAACTAAAACAAAACCAGGCAACAAAAGTATTCTCAAACTAGTCTCCCTTTTTGAAAGATAATCTAAAGGGATTAACCACCCTCACCTAAAAGTTTTTCTTTAAATAGAATAGGGTTGTTTTTGCATGAATACCCTATTAAATATCGAATTTTGTATAAATATCCTTCCAAAATTGATATTTGCATGTATTCCCATTTGAAACACTTGTTTTGCTATTCTATTTTTTTTTTTTTTTTTTGCATATATATCCATGCCATTTAACGCCGTTAAAAAATTAATGATTTCAAATAAAAATGACTAAAATACTCTTAATGGGTAGATGTGCAAAAAAAAAAATTTAAGTATAAATTTTAAGAGGATAAAAAATAAATATAAATTTTAAGAGGGTATTCATATAAATTTAAATTTTAAGAATGTATTTATGCGCAAAAAAAACCCAATAAAATAATCAGTTTCCCTATCCTTATCGGACAATCCGGATGCAAACTATTATAATATGCTGATGGGGCATCATGCCGTTGGTCCAAACAACGCAAAATGGATTAAAGTCAAGTCAAATCAAGGCTGCGAGTTTACCAGTGATATGAAATAATAATAAAGAATCAATATAACACCATCAAAGCGTAGGACGCCAGATTCTGCTCAAATATTCTAGCTAGTTTGATCTTAAGATGATGCCGTGGGTTCTTGCAGTACTAAATTGAAAGCAGAGAGCTTATACAGTGATGTAGGTAGAATAATTTTAATTTTCGTTGGTAGCCTTCTTCCTTTCCTCAATAACGTATTACGTGGGAACGATGTGGGAAAATCACCGTCCTCCAGTCCCACTGACGTGTAGTGATCGGCGACTCGAATCACCGTCCTCCCTGCCGAGCTTCACGTTTATTCCCCGGAAATACGCGCCTGCCGTCAAGTAGATCAGCCGACAGTCGCCAGTCAAGCTGGACCCATGCACCTGGGGCCCTCGGTGACCGCAGCGTGTCACCACGATTTGCTGCGGAGCGTGCTCGTGTACAGGCTTCAGAGATCATGCCCACCCACTCTTCAGATAGGCCTTTGACAGCTCAGGGCACCTGGGGCCCCCCTTCTGCTTCGGCAGCTCATCAGATGGTGTTTTTTACCTGGGAGCCCCCACCCCCAAGCTTCCTCAAGGTTAATTTTGATGGGTCGGTGCTGAATGGTGGCACGCGAGGCGGTGCAGGCTTTATCATACGAGACTCGCACTCCAGGGTAGTGGCAGCAGGTGGCTGCCAGTTGTTTGACATATCAGTTCCGGAGGCAGAGCTTCGAGCTGCCTGGGCGGGTGTGCGCCATGCGAGGATGGTCCTGCAGGCTAGCTCGATCTTTTTGGAGGGTGACTCGGCCACGGTCATCAGATGGATCCAGAGGGGGGAGACGGCTGATGGTACAGACCACCCCTTGATTCGTGATATACGGATGATGATGGGAGATGGGAGGGCTTTTTTGGTTAAGCATGTATTTAGGGAAGCTAATGGGGCGGCCGACTGGGTGGCGACCTATGCGGCCCACCACTCAGGGTACACTCTGTGGGGAGGAGAGGGGGAGCTTCCACAGGCTCTCCGTGAGTTATTGTATTTTGACTTTCTTGGATGTATTCGTACACGTATTGTATGAAATATCCGTTTTCAGCACAAAAAAAAAAAAGCTGGACCCATGCAACGACGTACCGGCGCTCAACGGTAACGTCTTGCCTTCACTTCCGGGTTTCTATTTTCATACTTATTTAAATAAAAATTTTTAAATATATTATCTATATATTAGTATTATGTTAGTATTATGTTAGTACAGTATTGATATATCTAATATTGGACTCAGGCCAGCCTGCATTGAAACTCAGTATATCCCGATATAATATCGTAGATGCAAAATGCACGATTAATCTTTTGCACCACCAGAATGAAACAACTTTGGTTGCTTCATAATCTTTAGTATATTAACAATTCCTACTATCACATGGTATAAAATGGTTAGCGCCTGTTTTATATTTTTCATACTTTAGTTTTGTCTTTCGAAAGGGATCTTATTCGATGGTCTTCACTTTCGGCAACATTGACTGAAGGACTTTTCTTTATCTCAAGATATGATAATCGCCAATTTATAGGCCTCTTCTCTTCTTATAGGCTCTGTATGGCTTCATGCATTAGGGAGTGAAGAGAAGTCGCAATATTCTGATAGATGCTGGTTTTTTGGTATTGCATTACCCTTTCTTTATGGCATCTCTTTTATCTATATAACTAAATTAAAGTTAATATTCTTTTCTCTTCTGAAAAATTAAAGCTATTGTCATGCTAAGATTTGTGCATCTTTATCGGTAACCCTTTTGTTTTTTTAGTTATTAAACCAAAAAAATTCCGATCGACAACATTTTATGAGCATGGCTTCATTTAGTTTTGATTAGAGTGAAAGGGTCTTGTTGGTAGGAAATGTATGTAGTTGAAAATTTTTTTTCTTTTAAAGTATATTTTACGTAGCAAGAGATGTTGACCTGCATGGATTACTTTCTTTTTTTTTTTTTTCTTTCTTATGCACCCAAATTATGAGAATGCAACTTCGTCCCTATATTTTTCAAGTAATATATTTTCTTTTATACAAATAAATAGTTTTACCACTGTATAAATAAAAATACACGTGTACGCCATATAGTAACAATAACAACAAATAACATGAACCACTTACTTTCATCTCCATGCCATAAGCAGTAGCAATTAATTAATAGCTATTGTGTTAATCGTGCATAAATAATGCTCTAACATTAAAAAAAAAAAAAAAGGAAACATGAGTTATAATTTAATTTGACGAGTAGTGGCCTTCTTCAGAAAACGGCCAGAAGAGAATGCTTCCAATAACCGTTGGACACTCTTCCTCAGTGGTGTGTTCTTCTAGATTTCTTGGGAGGTGGAAACCCGAAAAACAGTGGAAAATCCAAAAACGTATAGATTCTGAACGAGCATGTTGACTACCAAAAATCAAATAAAGGACCGGCATCATAGAAAGCCTCTCTCTCTCTCTCTCTCTCTCTCTCTCTCTCTCTCTCGCTCTGAGATCAAAATCTTGGAACTGTTCAATGGTTCAAATCCTCGTGTGGGCTTGTTCTCCATTCTTCCCACCAAGGAAACTACATCTTTGACAACCAAGTCAATCTTTAATTCCAAATTCAAGAACTCGAACTATTTGATTCGTAGGAAATTCGCTTCATAGCTACCAACTTTCTCGTCCGTCTTCCTCGTGTTTGAAGGGTCCAAAAGACTTGTTTCCTCTTGGCCCACCCTCAGTTTTGGGTGTATATATAGGAAACGGTCGGCCCCTGGCGGAGCATCCAGTTGCCTTCGCCTTCAGTGTGCTTTCTCAACTGTTCTCTCTTCCCCCGCGACTACTAAATTTCTCTTTTACGAGTACCTGCAGGTACGAAGAAAGGAGCCCATTTTTTTTTTTTGCCTCCACAAGATTGGATTTTTATTGCTTTCTGTTTTGTTTTTCTGGGTTCTAACAATTATACCATGAGTCCTGGAGTTCTTGTTTTGGTTCCTGCCTTTGCTCTTGTTGTTTTTAGGCTGACGGTTTTGGTTTATGGATGTTCCGTATTGCCCTTGTTTCTTTTCCTTGGCACCATTGATATCTTGATCTTTGATATGGAAAATTTCAAAAGTGCAATCTTTATTAATGCCTGTTTGTTTGGTGTTAAGATTTGGATTTCTTCATTGACTTTCGAATGAATTGTGGTGAAGAGATACATGGTTTTATCGATTGGATCATAAAGATGTTTCTGTTTTAAAATTGATTATAGATTCAGTCAAGCTATATTCATTTCTGCTAAGAGACAGGATTGATGTTTCGTATGTATTATTTTTCCTTGAGAAAGAGACGCTTCATGTGTTTATCGTGCCCTTTACTACCACCATCTGTTCCCTTCGTCTTCTAAAGAAAAGGCTTAGCGGTATCCCTGTTTTAGATGTAAGAACTACCCATACTACTAAGGCTTGCACCATCTTCGGAGAAATTTTACGTGGCAGGTTTATCAACGCCATGTAAAGACAATCTAGCCATAAAATAAGATCACCACTTAAGTGGTAGATGCCACTTTTGTACAGCTGCCAGTCTCATAGATACAATTGACAGATAATAAAGAATCCTGCTTCTTATCTAAATTTTTTGGTCTGTTGGCTGGAAACTTTGTGACTACTTCATAGGAACTGTGCTATTGTTTGAACTTTTGACAAGGCTATTCTTGGGAACACTCATATAGACTGGAGGCATTAATTTAACTTCTGTTGGATCACTAAAATTTGGTGATTTGACAATATATTTGGCAGGTTGAGTTCAAGTTCAAAAAACTAAGAATTGGGAGTCACTTCTATCGGTATGTCTCTCTGGGCACGGGTCATAAGGAGCAAGAATGTGGGCTTGACAGGAGATGCAGAAGATGTTTTGGTGAAATCTTTTAGCATTGGTGACAATGATGTCAAGATGACTTTGAGATTAGATAGTTTCAAGAGAAGCAATTCAGGGACCAAGTCATCATGTAACGGTTCCTGCAAAGCGGTCCCGGGAGAATCATTAAGCTTTATAAATTGGGAATGTGAGAAAACTAAGCTGGACATGACTGCTGCTTTCAAGATTCAGGACTCTGAATACTGTAAGATGGAACCTACTTCTATGAAGAGCAAAGGGAATGTTAGAGTTCCTGAACTGAACCCGCCCATGCGTCCTTTAGTATCCCCGAGGCCTAAGTGCGAGCTTGATGCCGCAGCTGTTAAGCTTCAGAAGGTATATAAGAGTTACCGGACCCGAAGAAATCTGGCGGATTGTGCAGTTGTAATCGAGGAATTATGGTACTTCGTCTCAAAATCTCTTAAACTTATATCATAACAGATTATGGCTGGCAAGTCTTTGATCCTATTAACCTGTTTTCTCCATTTATTATTCATTTCAAACACAGGTGGAAAGCAATGGATTTTGCATCCCTCAAGCACAGCTCAATTTCCTTCTTCGATGTTGAAAAACCAGAGACAGCAGTTTCGCGCTGGGCCAGGGCACGAACAAGAGCTGCCAAGGTAATATCAATGAGATCAGATATTGAAAGCTTTGGATGCTTTACAGTGAGTTTAACAGAGGATTAAAGTTTGTCTTTTTGGACTTTCTGTAACAGTCCATTTTCCTCTTTTTCTGCAGGTTGGTAAGGGTTTGTCCAAAAACCACAGGGCTCAAAAGCTGGCATTGCAACACTGGCTTGAGGCAGTATGTTATCTTCTCTGTAATGAAACTGCATGTTTTTTTTTCTTCTGTCAAAATATCAAGTCCCAACTACCATCATGCATAGGATAGAGGATTTATAAAAGCATTAAGACAAATCAAATGCAAGAAAAGAAAAATAGCATGGAGGATCTTGTCCTGCCAGAGCAACGAAATAGTAGAAATAAGATTGGTTGTAAATTGTTGAACTACTTTGTTAGGTGTACCTGTTGGTTAATCATCTGTGCTCATTATTTTTTTCTCTATCATGCTGGACAGATCGATCCACGCCACCGATATGGGCACAATCTGCGTTTCTACTACGATGTCTGGTTTGAGAGCGAGAGCGCACAGCCATTCTTCTATTGGTAGGAGCTAGAATGCAATTGCACCTGTTCTCTCATTGTTGTTGAGATCAGTGAATCTTACACATGTACCAATATTCCTTTTGGGTGAGAATGAAGGTTGGATGTTGGCGAAGGCAAGGAAGTGAATCTTGAGAAGTGCCCAAGAAATAAACTCCAACAGCAATGCATCAAGTACCTTGGACCGGTATAATCCTTAATGCTTAACCAACTGAAAACTTAAATTAGGACCTCAGCTATTCAGAATTTAATCTACGTGCATTTTAGTTCAGTATATTATATGTTATTGAAACGTCCATTCATTCATATCTTCTTATTTCTCCTGCAGAAGGAGAGGGAGGCATATGAAGTCATCGTCGAGGATGGGAAACTCATATATAAGCAAAGTGGAGTGCTTGTGAACAGTAGTGAAGGTTCTAAGTGTATATTTGTTCTCAGCACATACAGGGCTTTGTATGTGGGACAGGTAAATATCACAACTAATATCTAAAATTGTATCTTATAAAACAACCATGCTTCAAGCTAGTCATATGCAAGCTGCATTTGCGTGCATGCTTCCATGTCTGGCTTGATGCATGCCTCATTCTTTTTATCATGTTAATTTATGCATTTGGTCATATCAGGCATGTAGGTTGAAAGCCTTTCTTTATGTTGCAGCATGTTTCAATTTATCACCTCTCTCTTTTTCTGTCTTTTTTTCGCACGAGCAGAAGAGGAAAGGCTCGTTTCAGCACTCAAGTTTTCTGGCTGGAGGCGCTACAACAGCTGCTGGGAGATTGGTTGTGACACAGGGGATTTTGAAGGTGCAGTATATTGATTATTTCCTTGATGAGTGCAATTTTATTACGATTTTTCAGCAAAGTTCCCATGGTAACAGACAATGTGTGAATTATATGTTTTTTTTTTCAGGCCATATGGCCATACAGTGGTCATTACCTCCCAACTGAGGAGAACTTTAACGAGTTCATCAGCTTCCTTGAAGAAAACAATGTAGACCTTACTGATGTCGAGGTATAATCATCAATCCTCTTCTTCTCGACTCATATCAGCAGAAAAATAGCTGGTGGGACTGACTGATAGCTAGAAAATAACTTGCCTAGATGTCCATGAGTAATGGAAAGGTGCTTCCTGTTTCTCACTTTGACAACAAAATGAACTGATGTACATTCGTTGTTCTTCAGAGATGTTCAAGTGAAAAGGATGATGAATACCCTCCACTGAAGAAGTCTAAGACTGAGGCAGTGATGGAGGTGGCAGAGGATGCTACAACATCTCAACCAGGAGACTTGAGCGACACCGAGGAGGAAGAGCCTCCTACCGAGCCTTCAGAGGCAGAGTTCAAGGGCAACAACTGTCAGAAACCAATGACGATCGAGTTGAGCAAGTGCTTATCATGCAAATGGACAACTGGGGCTGGGCCTCGCATTGGGTGCGTCCGGGAATACCCCACAGATCTCCAGTTCAAGGCACTGGAGCAAGTTAATCTTTCACCAAGGATCATCCCCTCGCCGGTGGGGAACAAGGGTCCCATCCCTTCTCCACGCCCCAGCCCTGGGATGAGGCTTTCCCTTGCAAACATGGTCCTTCCTACCCGCACCATCACTCTAACTCTTCCCAAGCCCGCGAGAAGATGAAGGCATTTCCTCATGACAAACTGGTGAAGGAAATAGATTTAAGGGGAAACTTCGCTGCGTCCAGCCTACCAATAGTTTCTTTTTATTTTCAATTCTTTTTAACTTACATACATACATACATACATACATACATATATATATATATATATATATATATATATATATATATTTTGATATGATTCATATCTCATTTTTTTACTATTTTTATTGGGCTGCCATGGAACTGAGGACTTCCATGAAAGAGTGTAAAGTTTGCAGGTAGCTCATTCGTTTTTGTAGACAAGGAGATATATACATGTAACACAGTTAAATTGTTTTGAAGAGAAAATAAAGTTCGCCCTTCTTATCCTCCGTTATCTTTTATTTTTGGTTAATTATTACATATATAGGCGGCGGCTTCCCTTGTCACTAACACCAAAAAAACCTACTGGCGTGAGAATGGCAGTTTATCTCGAACTTACTAATAAGATGAAAATGATAAGAGAGTTGGAAAGCCAAGATAGAATGCATCTCCAGATCTAATAACTCAGCTCTAAGATCAAGACTCAGATCTAAATCAAAAGAAAGAAGAAGAACAGGCAAATGCCTGATGTTAGATTTCAAACAGCGCAGCATTTGGAATTCATAGTCTTCTTGGGATTCAATTCAATTCAGCCAATTAATTTGGTTCCGAGATCAAGATAACAGTGACTTCGGTTGTTCCAATCATTAAAGAAGTAAAAATCATACACGTTCATGTAACATTACACTGGACAGGTAATTGTGAGGTGAGAATGTAGGTTAAGCATGATCATAGCCATCAACACGGTAGTGATTGCAAGACTGCAAACTCGACACCCCCGTCCAATGGTTGAAAAGTGAAAATAAATAGAATGCAGCATTTTGACCTCTTTTTTTTTCCCCCATCGGTGAGTCCATGCCAGAATAGGCAGTCATACGAGCAGAAACCGAGGGACACAGGGTGGCAGCGACGTTATTAACTCTGTAAACCCGTGGTATAATTGCGTCGCACTCCCCAACAAAAGTGCGAGTAAAGCATCCAAGGCGGATTTCTTGTCGCTTTGTTTCCCGTTACCATTCCCCAGCTTCTCTCTCTCTCTCTCTCTCTCTCTCTCTTTTGAATTTCAAATTCCAAACGGCTACAAACTCCAATACCTCTCCATACTCTCTCTCTCAAACCAGCATTCTTCAGCTCGCAGGTGTTTCGGAGGCCCCAAGCGGAGAATTTTTCTACGGAAACAGAAGGATTCAAGATATGGGTGGCTCCGGGAAGTGGATAAAATCATTGATAGGCCTCAGGAAACAAGAGAAAGAAGACCACGTAATCATCTCAACACCATTCTTTACTTCCTTTCTTTGTTTTTCGTGATTTATTACTGGCTTTTAGCTGAAGTGGTTTTTGCTTCCCTTCCAGGAAAAGCTTGGTGGTGGCGGTGGTAGGAACAAGAAGTGGAAGAAGCTGTGGAGGAGCTCCTCGGGCGACCATCTATCGCTGTGGAGGGGTTCGAGGGGCAGCAGCCACAGGTCGGCTACGTCGGAGGCGTCTGATGTCTCGTCGGTGACCGATGCTTTCAGCGCCGCGGTGGCTGCGGTGGTCCGGGCTCCTGCGAAGGATTTCATGGCAGTGAGGCAGGAGTGGGCCGCTATTCGGATACAGACCGCCTTCCGGGGCTTCCTGGTAACCAAAAAGAAAGGGGCCTTTTTCTCTTTTCTTTTCGCAAGCTCCTTCTAGTATTTATTAGATGAGTTTCTAGTGTATTCTGTTATATGATTAGAATCGTGTTTTTGTTTGATTTCTCCTATGACCAAGTTTGAGTCTTTTTGCCTCCAAAACTATTTACAGAGGATTATCTGTTCTCTTTCTGCTACATTTTTGCCCCATCTATGACCGTTTGCTACCTTCTTTGCTTCATTCTGTTCCTTCTTGTCTCTGATGTGTTCCTTCCGCTGTTATCGTTGCCGGTTTCCTTCTAGATTGCTGTGTTTTCTCGTCCAGTATGTGCACCTGAGTACATGCTAAATGCAACGATATCATGCTTCTCTGCTGTTTTCCTTCCTCTGTCCTTGGATTTCTTTTTCGAATGTAGAGTGCTTCTTTCTAGTGGTCTATAAGCCATGTTTCATTGATTGCAAGTGTAGGCCAGGAGAGCATTGAGGGCGCTGAAAGGATTGGTGAGGCTTCAGGCGATAGTCCGTGGCCGCCAGGTGAGGAAGCAGGCTGCGGTGACACTCCGGTGCATGCAGGCCCTTGTTCGAGTCCAGGCGCGTATCCGCGCACGGCGTGTTCGTATGTCCACTGAAGGACAGGCAGTGCAAAAGATGCTGGAAGCCCATCGAAACAACATGGATCCCTTAAAAGAAGCAGAGGTATTCGCCATTTGATTTTCCTTGATCTCAGACGTTTCATACTCGCCTCTTAGTCTAGCTCCCTTTGCCTTTTGTTCTGTTTTCTTTGTAGAACTGCTTCCAGTACCTCCCAACTTTTCAATCTTTTAACACTTAAACCTCGGTTCGTTCTCACATAATTTAGATTTCCTATTAAATCAACGAGGAAAACAAAATTATAGCTGACAAACTTTGGATGTAATCTGGTGACAAGTTGAATTATAAGAAACCAAAATTGATATGGAACTGGAATCAGTTGCTCGCATATCAGAGTGGAGAATATATGCTTATGCAAGTGATTTCTTTCGATTTCTAGTGACAGAAATTAAGATGATAACAAGCGGAAAGATATCAGACTATTTTGTATTTCTCTCAATAAGCTAAAAAAACTTTTGATTGTTGGACGCATGGAACAGATTGAATTTGCATGTTAATTGCAGGTGTTCATGGCATATGGACAAGCTAATCTATGCCATTGTCCGACCATTAACCGTCAACTCGATGTTTGGGCTACGCAATGGCAGTTGCATTGTTTAGGATGTGGCATTGCATCATTGTAACTCAATTCTTCTTCTCTTTGTTTTGAGGGGACAAAATTACCTAATTTATTCTTTGGACATCATAGTATCTGAATCTATACGTGTCTTTTTTTTTTTACAATTTTCCTCCATGTCAGATTGCAAAACATGGTCGATGAATTTGTATAATACTGGTAACAGTTCTTGGGGAACTTATTGCTTTCTCAGGAAGGATGGTGTGACAGTCAGGGCACACTAGAAGAAGTAAGAGCAATGCTACAGATGAGGCAGGAGGGAGCTATTAAGAGAGAGAGGGCTCTTGCTTACGCTCTTTGTCAACAGGTGGTTATAGCAGGCATAGAGTTTAGCGCACTGATAACTACTAGGATTTAGTTTACTTTCTTTCTTGTTGCTCCACTGATAACTAGCATTTAGTTTCTGTCATTGAGTGACTAAATCCTTTTCCTGTTCTCCTTCAGCAATCGAAGTCAGCATTGAATGGAGGATCATCCCAAAACGTGTGGAATCTGAAACACCATGATTTTGATAAGAACAACGGAAATTGGAGCTGGTTGGAACGATGGATGGCTGCAAAACCTTGGGAAAATAGGTTAATGGAACAACAAGCCCGGACCGACTGTTCTGAAGTCCAGTCCTCTAAAACCTGCAAAGATTCTTATTGTATCGGCTCCAGGTATTCTGAACCTGGTATGGTACAAATCAAGAAGAACCATGTCACTACTAGGATTTCAGCAAAACCTCAGCCTATGCTTAACAACCATCATCGCTGCAGAGCTCTTTCTACTTCATCTCCAAGCGCCGAACTACATTATGATGAGAGTTCTGCATCATCTTCTTCTATCTGCACATCTACACCGCTATCTGGCATGACCCTCTTGACATCAGAAAGGACTGAAGATAGTAAGAGAAGTAAGCCAAATTACATGAACCCGACTGAATCTGTTAGGGCAAAACAGAAAGCTTGCAACACTCATAGAACAACCATGCAGAGCCTGTCATCAGGGGAGGTACCCCATCATAGGAAGACTTCATCTAACATCGACTCGAAGAGCTGTATAGATTCAGATTCTTCAGTTTTTTCTTCCAAACTGCTGGATGCGATGCCACCAAGGAATAAAAAGGTGATCAGACCCAGAGAGAAGAACTACTATTTTGATGAGCAACCAGTTTCTGAGTTCTAGTGTGTACTTTGGCAGGTGGCTTCTTGTTGTATCAGTGTGCACGAGTTCTTTGTATGTGCTTTTGTTGTTCAACGCCTTGTTGTCATGTGTGAGTAGATTCATGTTCCTACGTCAAAAGAGAACTGCATTGCTTGCTGCCAGTATGTCTTTTTATAACATACAAGTTCTTCAAACAGAAGAATCTGCTTGCCGAATTTAGAAATGGAGAAGGTTTTCTACTTTCCTCATTTCAAAAAAGCTTGTTGAATTATTGGTAAGTGAAATTTTGGTTGTTCCAATCTAAGTAGTAATCGAAAATGTAAGCCCACAAAAGCTTCAGAAATTAAAGGGATTCAAATTGCTCTTTGGATTCTTTTACATTCCTAGTCAATATTTTTCTTTGTGAAGCATGAGGATCCCAAATAACTTGCATATAGGAATAGTTACATGATGATAGTGGCTGCGCGCAGCTCTGTGCATGCATATCCTTTGATTTCCTAAGTAGGACTGACCTGACTCGGAAGGAAATTCTGCTTTGCGGATTTTGCATGGAGGCAGGGGAAAACTAATATCACTTCTAAAACATTAAACCAATTTTAGTCATAGACTAATCAATTCTTTCAATGCAAATTTGGCTGAAAGTACTCATAAATTAATATTGCATTCATCTCATTCGTGTGAGAGAGAAAAAAATCTGTTGCAGTGGACATCCTCTGCATGTTTGTTGAGCACGTTACTGTTCATGCCAACTTATTTTCTTTCGCATGGTGACGTATCTTTTCAAATCATATTCGAAGAAACTCAAAAAATCTTGCATAATAATGATAGGGTTCTCATATTGATATTATATCTAAAATACGCCAATTTTAAGTTATTCCTTATTCTCCTATCAAATCCACCTTAACCAACTTCCACGTCCGGGTTGAATACAAGTACTTGGTTCGTTCGAGACTTTTGATTTATAAAAAATAAATTCTTTACTGCTTCTTCTTACGACGATCAATATTTTATATCTCAATTATCAAATATTTGAATTGGAGCCATTTAGCTTTTTTTTTCTAGCATTTGTTCCTCTCGTCCCTCGATAATATAACTCATTTCTACCCCTCATCTCTGTTGTAAATATGATTAATTTTCAATAAAAATTGGGTAACTCCTTTTTACCTCCCTTTACATAATTTTTTTTCATTAAAATATTTTTTTTTAAGAAGATGTCCGAAAATATGATACTTGAGAACTAGTTTTTTTATTTTTGTTTAGTTGAGCATATACTTTTTAAGAAAAGTTGCAAAAAATATCTGTTATATTCTTAATAACAAATATATTTTATCTTATTTTATTTAAAAGCTGAAGGGCACAATTAAAAAAACAAATATCTTAATTTTTAGTTTATAAAAAATAATTATTATCTCCTACATAGATTTTTTTAATAAAATATAAAAATTTATTTATAAAAAAATATTTTTTATTTTAAAAAAATAACCAAATATAAAATATTTTTTTATATTTTTGTTCACCACTCCGCCGTTTTTTTTCGCAAATCAAAAGAGTCCCGTGAATCTTCTTAGATGTGGTAATAAATTCATAATTTATTGGTGGCTGACACGATGGATAGTCAATCTTCTTAGATTTAGTAATAAATGCAAATTGATTGATGGCTGACACTAGAATATTATTTACCCAATAATTAAGGTCCTAACATTTATGTCTCTCTTAATTCTTAGTCGGCCCCTCCACCCTCAAAAAAAAAAATACAAACAATCATATGCTCATAAAAAAATTTATCAGTCTGAAAGAAGCCAGGCAATTTCATGTGCAGGGATTTTGCTTTACGCAAGGAAGAGAGAAAAAAAAAATCAGAATAATTAAGGGAACCCTAGGTTGAAATGTTCCACTTGCAAATTTTGGGCTGGATAATCTTAGATTAATGGAATTCCTCACAAGACTCTCCAATCCGCTCTTCTATTGGGCAATTTGTGTTTGGCAAGAGTAGAGAAGAGTCATCAAACTCTTAAGAGGATCCGTTTGTACTTTGTTGACAAGAATCTGTCTTTAATTCTTTCTGTATCTTCTCCTTTTCTTCTCTTGTACCATAATTTTCATTAATAAAATTGATGGGGGAAATCCTTCTTTTTGACTTCTCATCAAAAAAATAAAAAAAAACACTTAGACTGGTATTAAACAGTAGATGAGTTGGAGGTGTTGAAAAATAACTGATAGGAGGACTTAAAAAAACTAAACCAACAATAAATAAATTTAAAAAAAAGATTTAATCATATGAACAATCAATGTCTTACTATTAATATAAAATGGCAACTTTTCAAAGTCAAATAAATTTACTACAAAATTGACCAGTGGTCCAATCCATTTGCACAGGTTATCTAATCAGTAAAGTTCAATAAGACAAACGCATGAAAACACTTTTCTGGGAAAGTAAAAACATTAAAAACCTTTATTCATCTGCATTACAAGTAGATTATTTGTCTCTCTTCTTTTTTTTTTTAATTTTGAGCAAGACAGGTAGATTATTTGTTTCGATGGTGCAAGGGTCAGCTCTGCCGTTGTAACAGAGGAGATAATGGGAGCTATTGATAACTGAGGGGACGGGCAGGATGCTGCAGGAATTGGGTGTCTCTACTCTCTTGTAGCTATCTTTTGACCAGCTCAACGTGTCAGGCTGCTAGGAATTTGGTCTTGTTGCTTTCCTTGCCTTCCCCCTCCTCTCTCTCTCTCTCTCTCTCTCTCGCTCGCTCGCTCTCTCCCTTCTTTTCTGGATCATTTCTTCCCCTCTCTTTATCTTTCAGCCTTTATTTTAATACAATGTTGGTATTCGCTTAAAGAACAAAGAAAGAAAGAAAGAAAGAAAGAAAAATCAATTAGATTATTTGTGGGATGCCAAATATCTGTACTAAATAATGGATCCATATGCAGTGATCTTTAGGCTCGAACTATAATATGGCAATTGAATCCTGAGTTGGTCCATAAAAATCAGCAATGAATATTATTATCTTAGGGTGCAAATTGCTTTGATGAGTTTTCCATGTTTTCATTACATTTTTTCATAAAATTACATTTGTTCTGAGGTCTAATTTGGAAGAACATCAATGAAATAGAAAAAGAGAAAGCAATATTGAAATTTAATGTGCACTCAAGATTATTCATTGCAATACATAGATTTGTTATTGTTCTTTACAAGAAGCTGAACGCTATGCTTACATCAATTCAGCATTGTCGCTTAATCGCCGGTAGCTTGACTCCATGTTTAAATCCAAGAACCCAGCCATACTCCAGCTGCAGGAGGGGATTCTATCTTTGAAGCATACCCGAAAACATAATGTTGGCAGAGATGGACGAGATCAAGCTTGATTTATAGAATGCTGAATCTCCGCCCAAATAGAATGTGAATTTCAACTTGCCAACATGTTTCTCTTGCAACCAATGGGGAGAATCTCATTGCCTCTTTCACTCCCTGCATGAATACATTCCTTACCACTAATTAAGGTGTGCAGTCTTTGCAGAGAATGGAACCTGGAAGCATCATTTTTCAGATTCAGCTATAGGAAGTTACTTCCCTAGTGATTCCCATCCATGAGTATTTGCTCCGGAAATATATAGTTAGAAATTATATTTCTCATCGCCTCCTTGTGGAGAGACTAATTAATTTCATGGTTGTGTAATGGTGCAGATGTTAGCTTCATTGCAAAATAGAACATTGCAACCATCTTCATAAGTCTCCAATGTGGAATATATAAATCTAGTACTTGATATATGCGGTGCATGTAAAAGACTCCAATTCCGCATGCAGAAAGTTCTGCAAAGGATTCTCATAAATGGCCGATGCAATTATTTTGTAACTATTGATTTGTTCTAAGATTAAAAATGGTGCATGAAACTCCTCTCGAGAAATCATTCATCCACATATCAATTAGGTATTAGTATGCGTCTTAATTAGCAATATTGATTTAGGGTTTGTTCGATAAGAGATATAGAGACGGAATGTGACTTTTACTCTTCATTCAAGCTGCCAAACATTATTTTTAGCTTGTTAGAATTATATTCTTACAAGAAATAAATAGGGGAGAGAGTATAACTCTATTCTACCATTTGGGGATGAAAATTACCTCTTCAATTATATTTTATTTTTTAATAAAATCTGAACTATCATAAAATTTAATATATATTAAGTACATGTGATTATTCTTGTAGTCGAATATATAAATTTTTTATCTATAAAATAAAATATATGCCTTCAAATTTATTCAAATACTTTTTTTATCTCTTCAAAATTCATTCCGCAGCTAAGCCTGCATAAGCCCCACTGGTCAACGGAGAAACGGACAAAACACCATCAATTTGCCGTCAGCTTTAAATGGATTCCTGTTTGCGAGTCTGCGTGTTAGGTGTTAGCCCAAGCCCAAGGCCAGGTAGAAGCGGACCACCAACGGGATCCTCACAAACTGATGTCGCCATCTAGGGTTGCCGAAGTCAAGAAGGCAAGAAGGGTAGGACCCACTTCCATTATGTTCTGATATAATAAGTAACTTGTCATTGATTAGTACATGGACGGTTACAGGTGATTTAAATTGAGCAACTACGGAGAAAGATCTACTTCTGCCTTGGATGTATAATCTCTTGCTGTCAGCCACCTTGAAACGTGGTATGGTTGGTTGAAAGAACAATACACATTTAGCTAGAGTAGCAACATCATGATACAGTGTATATATAAGAGATATGGTCAGAGAAATTAAGACCGTTTTATCTTTGAGATCTTCTCTACAGTCGACTGGTTTAAAACGAACTCATAGAAATTTTTTTTTTATTTTATTTTATCTTTGAAGTCTTTTCTATAGTAGATTTTTTTTAGATTGGAGCCTTAGAGGATCATCTCATAAAACAAAAGCCTCCCACTTCCATCTAATAAAAAAAAAACATCTCATAAAACAATGATGCACCCTATACTTGTAGGCCTTTGTAGCCTCTCCTGGAAGATGCTATTGTTTCCTTCAGAAGTGATTCATGAGGTGATGGGTGACGCATTTAGCTTGGATACATTATTGCTACTCTTCCCTATAGTCTCTTTTATTAAATTGTTTGTGATGTTTTGGTGTGTGCCCACCCATCACCATGGATGTACCTATCGATCCCAGGCTGATGTGGCAGAGAGGAACATTTTGATTAAGAAGAATGTGGTCTCGTCTTCCGTAGAATAAATTAATGGTCGACTGTTGATTCCATTCAAGGTGGTAATCAGCAGTTTTTTTCTCTTTATCATATTTATGTGCAGAGTAGCACACAAATCTTTGGACTGGTATTTGAGTGATAGATGAGAATAATATACAGAAGATCACAAATATGGTGGCCATGAAAGAGAACTTACTTATCATCGGTCGAGTTACTCTTCAAATTAAATTTTGCGATTAATTGCAGCCTGACATTGATTAGTTATCCACCATAAAAGAAATATTTCGATTTGGATTTTGGATTGTGATGGGAAGACTGTCTAGTGCCTGTTTCTTTTTATTAAATGTTATAGAAAGCTAACCTGACAATTTGCATTACACATTACTTGTATAGTTATATTAGTTATAGCTAACTAGTTAATTCATAATTCATAGGATTTGTTTTATAACTGACACAATTGACAACTGCATGAGAAACTTATATTAGACATAGGATTTGTTTGCCAACTGCAGTAGTATTACAGTGCTGGCTTCAGATTTAAATCATCAAAGTAAAGCACAAGTTCAATTACGTCAATCTTTCTTATGAAACATTAGCAAGAAACGTAAGGATGTTTCTCATGAAATGAGTTTTCAACGCCAAAACTTTGCCAACTTAGGTTAGATTTATTTGAATTAGGTTTCGTTGTTCAGTTTCCTATGCAATTTGGTCTGGTTTACTCTGATCCCATTAGATTGCCTTGTTGCAAGATATAGCTCTGTGAGCTTCTTCTCTTTCGTTTTCTTTTTGTTTTGGCTGTGTATATATATATATATATATATATATATATATATATATATGCAAGAATAAGACTGAAAAGGCCTTATGATTCAACTGAGAACTTTTTCTCCTTTTTTTTTGCACAAGGACCCATGGATTTACGTCTAAGATGTATTTTGATTTGAGTATAGACACTCCTACGAATCAACAAAAGCCTACTGATGATTACATTGATTATAGGTTTAAGAACAATAATACTGAACAAGTTGCACAGTCTATGATCCCAGAATCGAGCAACAAACAACCAACCACAAATCCAGATGCTACAAAGTGGATCTCTTGATGACTTGAAGCTTGACGCCGTGCTTGAAATTAAGCACAATGCCATATTGGAATTCCAGTGGGCTTTCCATCTGAGGGGAGTGCCTGAAAACAAAGTTGCGGTAGAGATGTATGACTGACAGCTTGATCTCCTGCAATGAGAACTTCTGCCCAATGCAGGCCCTCGGTCCGATCCCGAACGGAATGTGTGCGTAGGGATGTCGTCGCTTTTCTTCATCGCAGGCAGGGTCGAACCTCTCCGGCCGGAACACATTGGGCTCCGGGAAGTTCTTGTGGTCTTTGGCCAAGACTCCCAGTGCTAGCCAGACCCATGTACCCTGTAGTGTTTACACAGACACCATAACATATAAATTGTTGTTTTGGAACATACTCCAAACTTGATTGATTATATGTAGCATGGTCCATAGAACCAAGCCCAAGTAGATGGGATAACAGTTGTTGACTAAGATTGAAGGTTAATAAGACATTGCAAAAGCTTCTCTGAATGTCTTCTTTCAATTTTAAGCAAATTTTGTAGATTTCCTTGGATTGCACATACCTTTGGGAGAACATAGCCGCCAACTTTCACTTCCTGAGATGCTTCCCTTGCAACCAATGGTGACACTGTAAAAAACCTCATTGCCTCTTTTATCACCTGCAAGAACAAATTCCTATCTGTCAGTCGGATCTTTGACGAGCAGTCCATGCTATGTTTCTGGCATCCAATTAAGATCCATCTGGACTAGTTCTAAATCCACTAAATATAAATCTTTTTTCTTTTTTCCCATGATTGATACTTGTTCATGCACATCGAATAGTTACGACTGCAGGCATCTAGATATCAGTATGACAAGTGATGGTATTTATCAAGCTTACGCCATGCTATAAGTTGACTCAGCTTAAACCAGATGGCAAAGAAACTACTTTTAGTTTGGATGGATCTTTGCCTGATCAAGGTAGGGGAATTTGTGCTGAAGGTCCTCCGCAGCAGGAATCAGATCACACGGCCCAAATGCATCAATTTCCTGAAGCAACTTTTTCTCGACTTCTGGATGTTGGGAAACCAAGTAAAGAATCGATGACAGCGTGAAGGAAGTGGTTGCCGACCCGGCAAGAAGGTGCTCGTAAGTCAGTGCACTGATGTACTCAGAGGTGAAGAGGTCCCTCGATGCACCGTCCGACTCCCTGGCATTTAATATGGATGACAAGAAGTCGTTGCTCCCTCTTTCCTTCTCGCAAGCCCTCTTTGCGACAATCTTGCCCACTCTGTTGCTCAGTTTTAGGTTGGTCTGGTCCATCTTCCTGTCGGCGGCTCCTGGTATTCGTCTGAGGAGTTGCCTGAACGGCTCTTGGAGGATTGGGATAAGTAGGCCCAATATGATGGAGAAAGAACCAGAAAGATCCATTTTGAGGGAGGTGGTGGAATATATGTGCTCTTTGATGAAGGCTGAGACTTCATCATCTCTGTTAGGTTTACCAGGGGAGCCTTCTTTGGAAAGGCCGAAGTCGACACCGAACGCTGCCTGGCCGATGACGTCGGTGGCAAGTTCGAGGGAGAGATCGGAGAAAGTGATGTCTTCTTCTGCTTCTACTGCTTTGGAGAGGTTTCGAGTTGCAGACTCTATGTAGGATTGCATAGTGGGGATGAGGCTAGCTAAGTGGGAAGGTTGGTACATGGAGATTATGGTGTTTTTCATAGCTGACCACCTTGAATCCCTGCAGACAAAAATGAATTCTTGTTCATTGGCTGGCAAGCTTGAGAACTGTGGTTATGTTTGGACCGGGAATAAAGCAGGAATAAGGTTCGGAGAAAAGTTCTATTCCCGCCAAATGGATTTAAAACAACAGGAATAAAGAAGGAATAATTATTCCGGTCAAACTTGTTTATTACTGAAACGAACTAATTTAAGGGCGAACTGGTATAACTGTATTACTAGAATAAGCCCTCTTTTCAATCTAGCTTTTTCTTTCTTATGGTCAACAACAGCCTCGGACTTGAGCCACTCCTCAAGTTTGAGCCAAGAAAAAAAATCTGGAAAAATTTGTGACATAACTATTCCCATAAAAAGAGCTACTCCTATTCCTATCCTGTGCGAATAGTCTCTGGAAGGTGGGCTACCTTGTGAAGAAAAGGCCTTTTTGGTGGAGAGGAGATCCAGATATGGGAGAAGGCAGGCTTCGGTTGGAGAAGCTCTTGAACTTCTTAATCCCGACCTCTTTGCACAGTTCTGCGTCCGCGACTATTATCAAAGGCTGCCTACCCATGTGGAACCTAAATTCAAAATTTTCAGTAAGTTTAAGAAAGTTCTGAAGAAAAGTTAGAGAAAAAAAAAGAGGCTAGACGTCAGATAGC